>NC_090666.1:43211369-43568503 GCF_013368605.1 Nyctibius grandis
CTTGTCCCACTGGCTGAGACCCCGTCCTGCGCTCCCGAGTACCCCAGTGTGAGCAGCAGCCGAGCAGAGGGGTTTGCTGGTACCCCCCAGCTTTAGGATGCCCACATGGCCAGGCACTATCGGGGGGACGCAGCGGGGGAATTCAGGAGCCCGGCTGTGCCGCCTGCCCCTCTCTGCCCTCGCCCTGCAGCACACGGGTGGCACCAGCACACAGTGTGAGCCCTGCGCTCCCCGAGCCCCCCCGCCGCTGCGTGCCCTCAATTAGCCTGTGTAATTGTGGTGCGTGGGGTGAGGAAGCGACCTTCTCCCTGCGCGCCCCGCAGGACCCGCCGCCTGATGAGGGTGCCCGGGGCAGGGCGGCCAGCCCGAGGGGGGGTCTGGCCACCGCTACGCAGGGGAGGGGGCTGTCCCACACCCACGCTGCAGCCGCAGCCCCGCAGGCCAGCTCCCTCCTGTGCCCGCTGGAAGGCTCCCGTTGGCCCCGGTGTCTCTGACGGCGGCAGGTTTGGAAGGTGGACACACCGCAGCGGTCACGTGCAGGGTGGTTCAAGGGCGAGCGGATGCAGAGAGATGGAGCAAAGCCATAAAAAAAAGGGCTGAGACTCAAGAGATGTCTTCTTCTCATGGAGCATCCCTCATGGTGTCCCACGGGGCATGGGGGGAGCAGCATCGCTTGAACAGCTGAACGAGGCACTCCATAAACTTCTGGAGAGAGCAAACCTGCGTTGGCAAGGGGGCCAGAAGGGGGGCAGGTCCGTGGCCCTAACAGGTCTGATTTCTGCTGGTGGGAGGTTCTTGCTGTGGCTCAGAAAGGAGACAAGGCTCCCCGTATCCCCAGGCTCTCGGGAGCAGCACAGCTCCTGCCCGCCGTGACACACCGGCACGGAGCGTGGTGGAGGCACGGGGCGTCCCACCACCGCCCAGACCCCCCTCGCAGCGGGGCGCAGGACACGGCGTGGGAGCAGACGTGCCCATCGAAGCCTGGGGCCGCCGACTCCGGCCTGCACAGCCCTAATTCATGTCCCTGGGCCTGATCCAGAGCTCTCCAAAGGCTCCAGGAGGATGCCCATGGGGGTGCTGGGATCATCCCTTGGGGTCCCCAGGGCAGCTCTGTGCGGTGCCATGCGGGGCAGGGGTCCCGCGGGTGCCGAGCCCACCCCACGCTGCCAGGCAGAGCAGCAGGCAGGGACGGGGTGCTCCTGGCTGGGGGTCAGCCCCTGCCTGGCTCCGCACGGGGGGCAGGAGGGAGGTAACGGGGTCACACACGGGCTCGCTGCCTGACAGCCCGAGTTTGGTTTTTTGCTCTTTTTTTGTGGTTAGAGCAGATCAGCATTTTGGGAAACCCAACGCACGTTGATACCGTGACCCGCACAGTTCCTGTCAATAGAGCCGGGCTGGTGATCTTTAAAAGGAGATTTTCTCAGGGTGAAGGACAAACATGACATTAGAGTCACCAAACTCCCCACCCGACAAGGACGTATGGATTGTAAATGGTCGGGGGCACTGGGCTCAGCCTGGCTCTCCCCCAGGCCATCTGCTGGGTACCATCGCCATCGGGTGCCACAGGCAAGTGGCAAGGCTGCCACGGCTCCCCCATGCCCACGGGGGGCTGTGGGGTCAGGCTGGGCCTGACGGGGGGCGAGGGTGGTGAGGAACGTGGTGGCCACAGCTGGAAATCTGGTGGCCTGATGCTGTGACTGCTCACACGTGTTAAGCCCCGGTGCCCAGATAAGCCCCCGCCTTGGTCTGGACAGCCCATGGGTGAGCCCCGGTGCTCCCCCTGCCCAGGGCGGGGGTTGACCCCTGGTACTAAGGGGGACAGTGGCTGGTCCCTTGGGACCCCGGGGCCCCTGGCCACCAGCTCTTGCAGCCAGAGCTGGACCCTCCAACCATTGCTGCTCCTCATCCTGTGGGTCCTGTCCCTGGCCAGTGGGAAAACATCACCAGGAAGCATCACCCTGGGCAGGAGCTGGGCGGTGACGGCGAGGCTGGGGGTCCTGATGGTCCCAGCATCACCAGCCCCTGCTCCTGGGAGCAGATCTCGGAGCAGGGCACCCCGGCGCAGAGGGGAAGGGTGGCATTTTCGGTTCATACCACACGTGGACAGGAGAAACCAAAGGGATGACGGCAGGAGATGAACAGAGGGTCACAGACCAACGGGGCGCCAGCAGAGACCCCAGAGCTGTTCAGGGACAAGCTCTGTCCTGAGCCCTGTCCCTCCAGCTGTCTCTCAGCACCTCACCCCCAAGGTCTCAGTCCCGAGCACCCGAGGGGATGCCTGCGTGCCGCGGAGGAGACCGTGGGTGATACACGGGAAAAGCAAACCCGTTTTTCCCCCTGCACATGGTTAATGCGTGCCGCAAACCCAGCGATTTCCCTCGTGTTCTGGGTGGGGAAAGCAGATGAAGCCCATGAAACCGGCATCTTCTTTCCGTGCCTCAGTTTCCCCATCTGTAACATCAGTGCGTTTATCGATGTCTGCAGTTCTCAGGGGACGGGAGGTGTGTGGGTACGATACTCGTGGGTAATTTGCTAAACAGAGAAGAACATCGTGTTGTTTTTCTAACCTGTCCATTTCTGTGCTGATTTAGACACGTTTCGTTATATTCCGTTCAGAACATTTCAGTTTACCCTTCAAGAGGTTGTTTTCAGAACTGCATAGTTGGAAAATTTTGGATTTGGGTAGCACCCCTGATCAGCCGGGAGCACCGAACAGCCCCAGGACACGCTGAGGCTCTGGCTTGATTTATGTACACGGCATTAAACAGTCCTTGCCTGGGAAAAAAAGGGATCAACTGAGCAGAAAACAAAGAGGAAACGGGGAGATCAGGAGTTTTATCATCACCCAGGGTAAACTGAGGCACCGTGTATTTTCTAATGAATTACATAAAGGACATTACGATCTACATTTTCCCAGACCTGGCACCTTATCAATGCTATTCACATTTAATTAGGAGACATTTCTTCTCCGTGAGCATATTTACTCGAATTCCCTGTTCCTACGGCAACCCAGCCGGCACCACGGCTCCCGGCACGGCCCGGGCTCACCGAAAAGAGGAGTGGAGATTAACGAGCAAGCTTGGTATTGAGATTATACGGCAAAGGCTGAGCGTGGCAGGAGCAGCGTTACAAAGACTTTTGGTCCAAGGAGCCTGTTTACGGCGTTGCAGTTCGTGTTTCTCCACAGATCATGGGCTGGAGGGACGACTCATCAGCACTGAGTTCTCGGGAACTGGCTGCCATCAGCTCAGGTGAAGGGATTTTTATATTTTTTAATAATTACAATCCATTTTCCTTTTAAAATACCCGCCGAGGGAATAGCTGAACACCCAAATATCCAACACCCGCCCCATTTCTATTCACAGGTGCTCTCCTCACTGAGGCCGTTGTAGTTTTAAAGCACACAAATACCTAAATTACATAATGGCATTGAGCTGCTTGGAACAGAAAATATCCTTTAAAAGAAGACGCACGTGGTGCCACTTCTATTTACACCCTCGTTTAAGATTTCCTTCCCCAGCGTGAGCAGGGGTCAGAATGATTTGAGAAAAATCCCCACTTTTAGTTTGTAGATGTCCCTTTTTTTTAGCTTGGTAAGATGCAAACTGAATTAAGCGAAGAGGAAAGGGCCGTTTGTAGGTTATAGAGAGAAGGATCTCACTGAAACATCTTCTAATGCTTCAGGGATTCTGGTTCTTTTCAAGGAGAAGGTACAGCCCGAGCACTCTCACGCCTTCTATTTTCAGCCCTGTTTGCACATTCCAGCTCTGGAGCAGATGCTCTATGAACAGATACGGACAAAATGTTAAATAAAATTATTAGTGTAGCAAGAACAACTCTAATTTCCCCAGATCTCCAAGCTGTATGATGGACTTTGGAGGTTGGGGGGTGTGTGTATTTCACGGGGGATGTCTGAGGCACTCCTGGGGGACCAGCACCCCCACACAAGTCCTGTCGCTGCCTGTGGCTGGCGGAGCGAGGGCAGAGGAGAGGAGGGTTTGTGCCTCACTGCCCACGCCCCAAGCCTTAATTTCCCCACAAATATTAGCCACCACGTGCGTTAATTAATCTCAGCGACCGCCCAGTGGGGCACCTCGTGCCCCAAACCCCGCGACCCGGCCGTGTACGGAGCGCCTGTTAATGCCAGGGAACACAACAGCTTAAATGCCATCCCTGCTTTGATGCAAGAGCAATATAGGAGAGTAAACAGGGCAAATACCAACACGGAGGGACGCGCGAGGCGGGTCGAACGATAAATTCAAATAACATCCCTGAATCGAGGAGCGGGGGCGGCGTCTGCAGCCCCTCTCTCCCCGCGACACGTAACAACAACCCGTTCTCCTTCCCCGTTAACAACAACAGTCAGGGCTGGATTAAACCTCCTCAAGTAATTCTCCAAGTGGAGATAAAGCATAAAAGAGAGAGAGAGGGAGGGGAAAAACATCCAGCGTATTCTTTCACCACTAGTAATAAGCTTATGCCTGGAATAGACTTGTTAAATAATTAGAGTTAAATTACCTCCTCCTACCACCACCTCGCTCAGCTTCTCCCTTCGAAGCGCGGTTTAACGGGGAGGAATCGGCACAGAAACGCCCGGGAGAGGCCGGGGTGAAGCACGCCCTCGTGCCCCGGTGTTACACCGTGTGTAGGTGGTTACTACGGGTTGGCATCGCCGGAGCAGCCCGAAGCGAGGTGGGGACCACGCGTCCTCCGTGCCCTGGCACAGTGCACACGCGTGTACACGCGTGCACACACACACCCCCCGCCCGAGCCCCAGCCCAGGTCCCTGCTCTTAAACAGAAGGCACAAAAAAAAAAAGGGAATTGAGATTTGCAGATCTGATAATGAGCCAGTTAATGACATAAATGATACCTCAAGAACCTCACTAAACCATCCAGGTCCTACAATTTAATCTGTAATAAATACTCCTGCATCATTGCGAGATGGCTGCTCATAATGGCACATGAAATATGCTGGTATGATAGGTACAATAAATCTGGATTTTCCTATGGTTCCCTCAGGCTAGAACAATATGTAACCGGAGTGCGCACTGTCAGGATGAGCAGATCTCAGAGCCATCATAAAATCTAAATGGGGACTAATTAGGAGGCCCTTCCCTCCTAGAGTTACTATTTCTATTGACATTTTCCATGCATGAGCCCCTCCATAACATCATAAGTCACCACGATAAGAACTCCCCAGATTATAGGGAAAAAGCTTTAATGGAGAAGTTGAACTCAAAGGCGAGGCATAAATTTCCCGTCTGATGCCCGGGAAGGCTGCTCAGGACTTTCTTCACAAACTTTCCTCCCCGGCGCCGGGTCCCGCTCCGGCCGGCCCCAGCCCTGCTGCCCACGGTGCCCCCAGACACCCCAGGGCTGGCTCCCGGGGGGCATCGCTGCTGCCTGGTGCAGGGTGGCGGGGCTGGGGGCACAGGGACGGAGAGCCCAAGGGCCCCGTGGGGTGCTAAATTAACATGACACAGCCGGGTGTCCTGGCTGGTTTGCTGTCCTGTTTTAAAGGTGATGCCATGCTGTGCCGTGCCATGCCATGCAGTGCCATACTGTGCTGTGCCACGCCATGTTTTCCCATGCCATGCCATGTTGTGCCATGCTGTGCCGTGCCGTGCCATGCCGTGCCATGTTTTGCCATGCTGTGCCATGCCATGCCATATTTTGCCATGCTGTGCCGTGCCATGTCGTACCATGTTTCACCATGGTACAGTCTACAACTACCTGAAGGGAGGTTGTAGCGCAGTGGGAGTCGGCCTCTTCTCCCAGGCAACCAGCGATAGGACAAGAGGACACAGCCTCAAGCTTGGCCAGAGGAGGTTCAGGTTGGCCATTAGGAAGCATTTCTTCTCAGCAAGGGTCGTTAGCCATTGGAAGGGGCTGCCCAGGGAGGTGGTGGAGTCACCATCTCTGGAGGGGTTTAAGAAAAGCCTGGCCATGGCACTTAGTGCCCTGGTCTAGTTGCCATGGTGGTGTCAGGGCAATGGTTGGACTCGATGATCCCTGAGGTCTCCTCCAACCTGGTTGATTCTGTGACTCTGTGTAGAATACGTAATGGCTCTTACCTTTGATGACATTTATCTTTACTCACGAGGGAAGACCCAATAACATGAATTATCGGGTCCCTCCTCACTCATGAAGAATGATGCCACAAAGGCCCCACGCCACGAGCCATCGGAGGGGTTCGGTGTTAACCCTCCCGCTGTTGGAGCCGGCGGATCTCTTGCCCCATCGCTGCTCCCGTGATCCCAGGGATGCCCACACTGAACATGCCATTCTGCAGGAGCTCCGGCCTGACCGAGCTGCTGGAGCTCTCACACATGATTATCTCCGAGCTTCAAACTCACATTATATTTTTGAACATCACTGACGTGGGTAAACAAGCGTTTCCTCACCAACAGCGTTCGGGAGGAGGAGGCTGAGCACCCTTTCCTCAGCTCGGTGTTTACCCAGAGTTATACGGGGGAAATGAGCCTTCAGAGAATTATTAGAGGGCGGGCGAGAAGCAGCCGAGCTGATGAAAAAACAGCACAAGAAGGCTGTGAGGATAGAGAGCTATATCCTGAGTCAACTCCAGCTCAGGGGCGGTTTTTTTTTGAAGGCAAAGCGCTGGCAGGGGCGATTCACTCTGTGTCCCTGAGGAGGGGGCTGCTCCTCCGCTCCCCTGCTCCCCAAAAGAACCCAGCGAGGTGCCGTCACACGCAGTGGTTCTGTCTTGCACATCCCACCGGAGGAGTTGGAAGAGACTCTCCAAGAGCTGCCGTTGTAACTGCAGATTTCTGTGGCAGAGCTCTTGCTCCAAAGCTGTGCTCAGACACTTTGCAATGACAGAGTATAAATATCACAGACAAACCCACTAGGTGTCCACTGAAAGGATGGGAGTTCAGGGAAATGGAAAATAAATGCTCTCCTCAGGGAGAGCAGCCCCGAGGAGAAGGGCTTGGGGGTGATGGGTGACGAGAAGCTCACCGTGAGCCGGCACCGTGCGCTGGCAGCCCAGAAAGCCACCCGTGTCCTGGGCTGCATCCCCAGCAGCGTGGCCAGCAGGGCGAGGGAGGGGATTCTGCCCCTCTGCTCCGCTCTCGGGAGACCCCCCTGCAGTGCTGCGTCCAGCTCTGGGGGCACCAACAGAAGAAGGACACAGAGCTGTTGGAGCGAGTCCAGAGGAGGCCACGGAGATGCTCAGAGGGCTGGAGCCCCTCTGCTATGGAGACAGGGAACGGTTTTAAACTGCAAGAAGGGAGATTGAGATGAGCTATTAGGAAGAAATTCTTTCCTGTGAGGGTGGTGAGACCCTGGCCCAGGTTGCCCAGAGAAGCTGTGGCTGCCCCCTCCCTGGTAGTGTTCAAGGGCAGGTTGGATGGGGCTTGGAGCAACCTGGTCTGGTGGAAGGTGTCCCTGCCCGTGGCAGGGGGTTGGAACTAGATGATCTTTGAGGTCCCTTCCAACCCAAACCACTCTGTGATTCTGTGATTCTATAAATATATTTAGGATTTAATGCAACACATTGTTGGTCAAGCAGCTGTTGGGTTTAAATGGATCTGGGAACTGTTCACTTGAAGATCCATGGGCAAGGAGCAACACTTTGTTCTCTCACGTCCAACAGCATCCCCGGTGCTGTCGCAGGGCTGCTCAGGCCTTTTATTTTAAATATTTCAGCCATCGGCTCGTACTACACGAGCGTCCCCCGGCTCGCCCCGCGCTGCGAGGAGGCACCTCTCCTCCCCACGGAGCCGCGGCCGGACACCGCTAAGGGAGGATGATTTATCAATGGATATAAATCAAACCGACTGTTTAGCAGCGCTGATTAGCTCGGGATGAGCACTCCTGGAAACGCACCCGCGCCTAAACACGACACATCTGTCTCCGCTGCTGTGGCGTGACATATCTCATCTAGTCCCTGTGCCTGTTTGCATGTGCCTTTAGTCCCTCCAAAGGTGCAGAAATTGGGAAGAAAAGGGTTTTATCTCGTATCAAGGATAATCTTATTTCATATGCAACCGATGTGCAATGCAGACGGTGCGACTCAGGGTCACCCCGCTCGCTCCCACCGCCGCCGGCCGTACAACACTGCAGTGCCCACGGCGTGAGGGCATCGCCAGCCTCTGTGGCTTCACCACGAGAGCCGCGGCATCCTGCTCCATCCTTCCTGAGAGCAAAGAAATGAGTGACCTGGGTGGGCAGTGGTGGTGAAAAAGAGCAAAGCATGGAGAGACCGCTGCTTTAGGAAGGTCGCTGCTTGTGAGTGCATGCCATGGAACCAGCACCCAGCTCCCGGGGTGGGTGTTTGGGCCCTGGTTGCCCCATCCTGGGCCACCAGGAGCCCCGGTAATGCACCACACGGTTGTGAACACGTGGGGAAATGGGTGTTGCTTAGCAATTTGCTGCAGCGCGCCCGAGGAGCGCGGCACGGGCAGAAGCTCTGTCAGGAGCTACAACATTGTTATTATGGCTATTTAAAGAGCACCCCAGATGTGCGTGGCACTTTACAGACAAAAATAATTGCCGGTCCTCGCCCCCTGAAGCTGAAATAGCACAAGCCCAGCCCCAGACAACAATGAGCGCGGCGGCAGCGATGGAAGAGCGCGGGCTGCACCCGTTATCACATCTGCTCCTGCACTTGACCCGCACCGGTTGCAGTCACGGCAAGTTCTTCTCCGGTTCTCACTGAAAGCTTGATGGCAAGGGCAGGATTCTGGTTTGAATTATTTTATGTCTGTCTTGTCAGAGCTGAAGATTGGGTCTGGGCAGGAGTCGTCACCGCTGGGCTGGGCGCGGGGGCGAGGATGCCGGTGCACCCACCGCCCGTACGGCCAGCGATCCCTGCCCCAGACATTCACCCAACAGCTCTGTTAGGACTGGGGAAGTAATTGTCCCCCTGTGCTCGGCACTGGTGAGGCCACACCTCGAATCCTGGGTTCAATTTTGGGCCCCTCGCTACAAGAAAGATGTTGAGGTGTTGGAGTGAGTCCAGGGGAGGGCGACCAAGCTGGTGAAGGGTCTGGAGCACAAGTGTGATGAGGAGTGGCTGAGGGACCTGGGGGTGTTTAGCCTGAAGAAAAGGAGGCTGAGGGGAGACCTTCTCACTCTCTACAACTACCTGAAGGGAGGTTGTAGCGCAGTGGGAGTCAGCCTCTTCTCCCAGGCAACTAGAGATAGGACAAGAGGACACAGCCTCAAGCTTCGCCAGGGGAGGGTCAGGTTGGACATTAGGAAGCATTTCTTCTCAGCAAGGGTCATTAGCCATTGGAAGGGGCTGCCCAGGGAGGTGGTGGAGTCACCATCCCTGGAGGGGTTTAAGAAAAGCCTGGCCATGGCACTTAGTGCCCTGGTCTAGTTGCCATGGTGGTGTCAGGGCAATGGTTGGACTCGATGATCCCAGAGGGCTCTTCCAACCTCATTGATTCTGTGATTCTGTGTTGGCAAGTTTTACAGCTTTCTATGGGGATCGTGAGATATTCCCAAGGACTAATTAATTGCTCGTTCATTTTGGGATCACTGTTGTGTGAGGACGTCCCTTGCAGCCCCGGCCAGGGCTTTGCTGGCCACACTTGCCCCTCTTTGCGATGGATTATTTGTATTCTCACACCGACTGGAATTACTTTAACAGTGGGTTAGTATTTATGGTACAAAAATGGTCTTGAATATTAACGACACGTTGCATTTTTAAACACAGCCCGTTAGAGGCAACGCAGGCACCGCTGCCTACAGCCCCGTAGCTGTGCAGGTGGGATCCCGAGCCCCTCGCATCAGCGGGAAGTTACTCACTGGTTGTAAATCACTACACTGCTCTGCGCAGTGCCGGGACTGGGACCCAAGGGTATAAGGCAAGCCTGATCCAGAGCACATGCAAGGCAGAGGAAAGCTTCCTCCAGCCTTTAACAAGTTCTGGATCGGGTCCCAGGTCATTCCGGTGCTGTTTTGTGGAATTACTTAGATTTATGTCCTGTTATTTAATATCAGCCTGAAAAAAAAAAAAGCCTGCTTTTGTGAGCCCGGTGTCTGACTGCCGCTCTTCCCACCCAAAGATTTTAATTTTTTATCTTGTTCATTTTTTTCCCCTTTGCACTGGTATTTTTTTTCTAATTTGGTGATCTCGGCAAGGTGTTCGGGATGCACTTGACAGAGCATAATATATCACCTGTCGAGAGATCCCGGCTTTTAAAAAGTTGGAAAATTACTGGTATAATTGCAGAGTAAACCCTTGTCCGGGGCAGGGGAACTCCTGCGTGCCGCGGGGTGGTCCGGGAGCCTCCCCCAGCTGATGGAGCCTGACGGGGAGGTGATAAAGCGGGGCTGCCCCGCTGCTGGGAGCCGCTCCACGGCTGATTGTTTTAATACCAGAGTGACACCAAAGGGGGGGTCAAGTAAATAAATATGCATGCCTCGCCGGTTCAAAATAATAAAATTCCAATGTGTGCAAGCCTGCTTGTTGAACATATGTTTGCGGCACGGCTAAGCCATCTGGCTCAATGTCAAGCATTTACACCAACTGCAGTCTTACACTACCTGACAGCAGAAAAGCTTTATTCCCTTGGTGTTTGGGCACAAATGGAGAAATATTATTGAAATGATTATCTGCATCAAGACTCAGATTTGGTTTGACATTTAGCTGGCTCTGTTTAATCCAAAGGGTTGTCTGAATGAATAAAGAGAAGGGTTCCTCCAGAAGATGCTGCGAGCAGCCAGGGAAAGCCAAATGATTAATGAGACTGAGAGGCTGGGTGGACCCTGCCCACCTCCACCCAGACCTCGGTGCCAAGAACCGCATATGAAATGAGGCTGAGGCTTTTGCAGCTCGTCGGGAGGATGCTCACACCCGGAGGGGCTCTGTTTTCGGGCCTTAAGAAAACAAAAGAAACCGCTATGTTGCTTCCAGCCGAGAAGGAAAGCTCTGGGTCCTAATTAAAAACAACCTCTTAGAGGTCGCAGGTCATCACTGCACCTCAGTTAGAGTGAGATGTGGTTTGGACCTGTGTCCCTCTGCCCCCAACGCCGGGGAGATGCGGGGCTGGGGGGAGCATCCTCCCTTCCCCACCGCAGCCCGGGGATGGGGAGCTGGTGGCCCACGGGGAGGGCAATGTGGTCCCAAAGGAGGTGGCCCGCTCCCTCTGCTCAGCAAACACGGGAGTGAGGGAAAATAAAACCCCTACGAAGTTTGGAGCGAGTTACTAAGAGTGGGAGCAGGATTTGTTTGAACTCACGGGGTCGTTGAAGGCTCAGTCTGACAAAGATAAATTTACCCGAGAAATCAGACATACTGTATTTTAAAATAAAATAGGATGGAACTGCAGGGCACGAGGCTCTGATCAGCGTCATGGTCCAGAAAATCGTTCTCTTTGGGAGTACCAAAGCGCAACCTCCTTCCCTCTTCCCTCAGACCAGACTGTGCCTTTTTTTTTCCTTTTTCTTTATATCTCCACTTCTGATTGTTGATTTGGATTTTAAATTAATTTGGTGATTTGAGTTTAATAAGAATGTTAGACATGATTTCCTTCTCACTCTTACTTTTAATTAACTTTTTAATTGAGATTTAAATGAATTCTAATGAACAGAATTGGTAGCCTAATTGATTTGTTGCAGCAGCATAGTGAGGGATCAGTATGCTGGCAGCATTTTGATGTATTACTCCATGATGTCAAACAGTTTCCAGGTTAATTTTTTGGCAGAGGTTACTTAATGTCAGCAGAAAACAATAATTTACTTTTGATTTATTAGGAAACAGTTCCTCCTAAGTATATGGTCCACGGTGTTTAAACGAGCTCATGTTTATGCGCAGCCGCCTTTGCCACCTATTAATGTCTCGTTAGGAACTTGGCCTGGGTGTTTGCACAGGAATGAGCAGGTTTTGCCCAGATGTGTCTGGACACAAAGAGGTGAGAGCTGAGGAGCGGCACGATCCTGGGCAGGGGCCAAGGGAGGGACCCTGCACCGCTGGCAGGAGGCTCCGCTCTTCCCACCGCAGTCACCTCCAAAAACCCCTGGTCCCACCCACGGCTCGGCCAGCACTGTTTCTGAGCACATCACCCCTTCGCAGTCTTCCTAAATAAATCCACAACAGATTTATTCCCATAAATAAATGAGAAGACACACTCTTTTGTCCCGTTAGGAACAAGGAGCAGATGAGGAGCCACGTTATCGAGAGATGAGCCGCACTTCAAGAAAGGTGTTGAGGTGTTGGAGCGAGTCCAGAGGAGGGCGACCAAGCTGGTGAAGGGTCTGGAGGGTCTGACCTACGAGGAACGGCTGAGGGAGCTGGGGGTGTTTAGCCTGGAGAAGAGGAGGCTCAGAGGTGACCTTAGTGCAGTCTACAACTACCTGAAGGGAGGTTGTAGCGCAGTGGGAGTCGGCCTCTTCTCCCAGGCAGCCAGCGCTAGGACAAGAGGACACAGCCTCAAGCTTGGCCAGGGGAGGTTCAGGTTGGCCATTAGGAAGCATTTCTTCTCAGCAAGGGTCATTAGACATTGGAAGGGGCTGCCCAGGGAGGTGGTGGAGTCACCATCTCTGTCTGGGTTTAAGAAAAGCCTGGACATGGCACTTAGTGCCCTGGTCTAGTTGCCATGGTGGTGTCAGGGCAATGGTTGGACTCGATGATCCCAGAGGGCTCTTCCAACCTCATTGATTCTGGGATTCTGTGATTCTGTGATTCTGTTATGACAGAGCTGAACCCAGGCTGTAACGCCTGGCCCCACAAACTGGGGTTTGCCCCCGTTAGGATCCCGCCAGCCCACCCACATGGCTCAGAACAAAAACGCCCCACGTGTGATTAATTGCGAGCTCGCGGATTTTGCAGCTTCCAGAGTAAATCGGCTGCTAAGAAGTGCTAACTTGCTAAAATATAAACTAATTTTAGGTGGGAAGGGCGAACGAACACCACATGTGGCCCCACGCTCGAGGTGCAACTCACGTCTCGTTATCAGAGAAGAACAAGGAGGCAAGTGGCAGTGGATATGAAAATTGTTGACGTCCCTTCTAGTTCCTCTCCCAGATATAGCGGCTTTTCAAACATAAAATAATGAAATTCATAATTTGCTTCAATATGCTCCATTTAGAGCGTTTCGTACGTCACAAAGTTGAGATTAAAGACAGAGCCTTTCTCAAACGCAGCTTAATTTTGTTTTTCAACTTCTTAAGCTTCTGTTAACACCTTTTCTGCAATCAGTACAGTATCTTTTAAGTTAATTAGTTCTGGAAAAGAATTACTAGTGTAGTTTGTGATGAGACCTCCCTCCCTTTCATTCACCAGGCAGAGCATCATCTGATGTAGATAACAAGGACCACCGGAGGCTCCTCTAGTGGAGAGAGATGGTTAGAGATGAACTCAGATAACGCCCTCAAACCATTTATCCCCCCGCCAGCTCTGTCGAGGGGAGAGCTCAGGTTTTAGCTGGCATGAAGCGTACACTCCCATAGCCTTTGGGGAGCTTCCTCCTGAATCCTGTGGATCCCTAAACACCATTCGCCCCACACAGGGAAGCACCGCACGCAGCGGGTGCTGCCCATCTTTCCCGTGCTGGTGGGTCCTCCACGACTCGTTAGTCTTGGGCCGACTGCTCGTTGTTATCACCAGCTCCCACCCCATGGCAATGGCAAGTCTCTGCCTGCCCAGCCCCTGCCTCCAGCGCCTTCACCCGAAGCTTTGGACGGCTGCTTTGGGTGGCCCTCCCCTCCCAGCCCAAGGAGGCTCTGCCCAGCGATGAAGGAAGCGCTGCGTTAGCTCTGATTCCCTCACAAAATCACACTAATTTTCCACGGTTCATTACCCATCGCAGACTCCTGACTCCAGATTCTGCACGGTTTCCAACTGGAACCACAGGTCAGCACCGTTCTGCTTGAAAATTGTCTGGGGGCATCAGGCAAAGATGTTTGAGGAACGGTGCTGCAAAAGGCTGTGAAGCCTTCTATGAAGCTGAGCTGCATTTTGGGTTCTACCCAGACCTGGGTGGGGCTTAAACATTTAGAATTAATTACACGTATCATTGCTTTGCTGAAAGAGGCTGGACACCAGCAAAGGCAGAGCTCCCACCCCGCACCGCCACCTCCAGCTGTGTCTCAATGGCTCAGGAATTGGCCTTGAGTGAGTGACAGCCACGGGTCTTATCACATTCTCGTGTGTTTATGTACGTTGGTGTATTTTAACATACAGGAACTATCCACACTGAACCTTCACAACATCTCTTTGACTCACTGTCAAGTTCAATAACATCAGAGATCAACTGGTAGTGCATAAATTTACCTTCAGAGCAGCCCAAAAGCTGACACGTGAAGATGATTCATTAGCCATTGGAAGGGGCTGCCCAGGGAGGTGGTGGAGTCACCATCTCTGCAGGGGTTTAAGAAAAGCCTGGACATGGCACTTAGTGCCCTGGTCTAGTTGCCATGGTGGTGTCAGGGCAATGGTTGGACTCGATGATCCCAGAGGGCTCTTCCAACCTCATTGATTCTGGGATTCTGTGACTGGTGTCCTCCTCTGGAACAGTGTTGTATCTCCTAACAGAGAACAGGAGCGACAGTCGAAACCTGCTCTTCCCATCCTGGCGAAAGCCCAGAGACGGACCCGGCTGTTGGCACAAGCTGGTGACGCCGCGGTGCAGCCGCTGCCGGGGAAGATGGGGCAGGGCAGGGACAGGGAGAGGCACAGCCACGTCCTGGCCAGCTCCTGGCAGCACCCGGGGGCTGTCTGACTCTTAAGGAGAATGTATTTCTTCTAGGGAAGCTAATCCCGTTAGAAATGTACGTAGCAGTAACTTGACGATATGGGCCTCCAATACTAGTACTTTGCATTAAAGTTGATTAATTAAATCCAAATAGAAAACATTTATGTAAAAAAAAATTCATTGAAACCTGTTTTTTTTCCCTATAAACCCCAAGTACAGCAGTGCTCAGTCTGTCCCCTTGTACAGAGTTTGCATTTCTAAGTGTCATTACTGCCAGCTTTCCTGCTTTGGATGGGAGGAGGTTTATGTGTGCAAAGGCCACAATGTGCAATTGTATCTTCGGACAACTGGCCACCAGCCTGGACAAGTGGCCACCAGCCCAGCCACCAGCCTGGACACCCAGCCACCAGCCTGGACAAGTGGCCACCAGCCCAGCCACCCAACCACCATCCCAGCCACCCAGCCACCAGCCTGGCCACCCAGCCACCAGCCCTGACAAGTGGCCACCATCCCAGCCACCCAGCCACCAGCCTGGACAACTGGCCGCCAGCCCGGCCAGCCAGCCACCAGCCCAGCCACCTGGCCACCCGCCTGGCCACCAGCCCAGCCACATCAGCAGCCGGCGCTCCCCGTGCAGGGACCGACGTGACCTGCCATATTAACCCATCCAGCTCAGCGTGCCGTTTGATCATTAGAGAGGTGTTATTTAATTTATTTTTCACATACTGCAGTTAATTACACCGTCTCCGATCGTGCTGATAATTTTTGCTCCTCCTCAGCCCAGTAATCAACAATTACTCGCAGGTCTTGTGGCAATGCCAACACGCAGGACACGAGGACTCTTGGTGTGGAGGCAATTCAGACAGCTTCGTTGGGGTGTTCTCCTGGATTCCCTTCCCCACAAGGATGCTCGCTGTAGTAGGAGGAGTTTACTCACCAGGAGGGTTTCCTCGGGTGCTCATTGCTGCTTTTTTTTCTTTCTTTTAAACGATGCTCTGAGTAACTACTTCTATGATATCATCTGCCAAGGTCTTTCGAATCTCTGCTTTGCATTAAAGACAAAGAATTCTTCACAATTAATGTGCTTTGAGGGTTTCCTGTCACGGGAACGTAATTAACTCTTTGCTGGCCTAACTAATTCGTGCATTTTAAAAAGTAGCCGGATAATGACAGAAGTGGAGCACTCAATCCACAGGATAGCCATTAACTGCACTCCGGTATTGTGCCGTCTCCGTTCAGACCACAATTACTGTCAGGGAATTGCACGGGAAGCTCCTTCTTGTACGCAAACAAGAACGCTGGTCGTTAAGGGCCCCTTTTAATAAAACACAATCTGTGTTTTTAATGAATATTTGAGAAAGAAAATACGATCTCGGGTTCAGAGCCCGGCAACAGCGTTATTATTCTTTTAATAATGGACTTTCTCAGGTGCTGTCGGCGAGGCGGCGGCGATGCGGGGGCCGGTGTAAGACCCTGCCCCTGCGGGACCCGGGGCTGCGGGGACCCTGCGCCCCCCGGCCCGGCGTGATCGCTCGCCGCTTCCGCACGGCAACATTGCCCTCTTTCGGCACGGCGGCGAGCGAGGCGGGGGGAGCGGGGGGGACCCCCGGGCCCCGCCGTCCTGGCACCCCCGGGGGGAACCATGAGCGGCAGCGAGACCCCCCCAGGGCTGGGAGCGATGCGGCGCGGGGGGATGCGGGAGGAGATGGTGGCGTGGAGGGGCGATTTCTGCTCGGAACCCTATGGACATGCCCGTGTTAACAGGTTTGTGTAAAGACCAAATTTGGGAAAAGGTTTCAGGAAAATGGCTAATTCGATGTGATAGTTCACAGCATTCCAGCCTGGTTGGGGTTGGAAGGCGCCTCTGGAGATCATCCAGTCCAACCCCTGCCCAAGCAGGGTCACCCAGAGCAGGTTGCACAGGGTCACATCCAGGTGGGTTTGAATATCTCCAGAGAAGGAGACTCCCCCCTCCCTGGGCAGCCTGTGCCAGGGCTCTGGCACCCTCACACTAAAGAAGTTCCTCCTCATATTCAGATGGAACTTCCCATGTTTCAGCTTGTGCCCGTTGCCCCTTGTCCTGTCACTGGGCACCACTGAGAAGAGTCTGGCCCCATCCCCTTGACACCCACCCCTAAGGTATCTGTGAGCATTGATAAGATCCCCCCTCAGTCTGCTCTTCTTCAGCTGAACAGCCCCAGCTCCCTCAGCCTCTCCTCATGAGATGCTCCAGATGCTTCACGTGGTTGCAGGTTTCCGTAAAGACTGAATTTGGGAAAAGGTTTCAGGAAAACAGCTGATTTGCCATGACATTTGCTGTGCAGAATCAGCTCTCTCAGTCCTGAGGTTTTCCGTTAGTGCACAAGAAAATTCAAAGGAACTCCAAATTTTAAGGAAAACATTGAGTTTAAAGGGAAACAGAAGAGATCCCTGACCCTGCTTTAGCAGGGGGTCGGAGTAGATGATCTCCAGAGGTCCCTTCCAACCCCAACCGCTCTGAGTCTGTGATTCATGACTGAGAAAACATTTTGCACAAGTGTTTATCAACAATATTTTCTCTCTGCGCGTTTCTGTTGTGTTTTATGGCAGCCAGATATCAGCAGCCCCTCAGCATTATTCATTACGTTTTTTTCTTAAGCGTGTAGAACCAGGTAAGCGATGTAAAGTTACCACATAATAAAATATTTACTGACTGTAGCAGCTGAGGTTAAATGCGATGCAATAGGGTACCTGCTGTCACTTAATCTATTATTTTTAAACATCAGGAGTGTTTTGTGCAACGTCTCCTGTGTTCTCCCAGTGCCCAGCTGCTGCTCTGAATTCAGGGACAATTCAGGGCCCTTCAGGTGTGTCTGCTCGTTGGGCACAGCAGCCTTTCAGCAACGGGTATGGCAGGCAGAGTAAATACCCAGAGTCACGCTCTGGATGTTGTGGATTTTTATCCTTTTGGATAAAGTTATAAATGGGTTTAGAGTTTGTTTCATGAAGCCTTTCCTCCAAAGAGTGACCAGCACGGGATGGTGGCACCAGGGTACCGCGCTGCCCACACAGCCGGCGTTGGGTGGGCAGGGGGTGTCCCCACGTGGGGTCCAGGTGGCAGGACAGTGCCCAAAGCTTTGCCAGGCAGGAACAGTGGAGGAAGGTACTTGGAGCATCACAGAATCACCGAATCAACCAGGTTGGAAGAGCCCTCTGGGATCATCGAGTCCAACCATTGCCCTGACACCACCATGGCAACTAGACCATGGCACTAAGAGCCATGTCCAGGCTTTTCTTAAACACCTGGTTATTGTTTAGCCTCTGGGACCAGGCAGGGCCCGGCTCTCCCTTCGCCCGAGCTGGGCTTGATGGGAGCCAGGAGCCCGGCGTCCTTGTCTGTGCTGAAAAGTAATCAAAGCTGAATGAGTAAAAAAACCTCCTTAACGATGCCGTGGGCTCGCCTGGCAGCGTTCCTGCTGCACAAGAGCGGACCAACCTATGGAAGAAGTTGGTAGCAGTTTCTGTGTGGCTGTTTATAGACCAGAACGGGCAAAGAGGGAAATTTCTGAGACCGCAGAGAAATTACACCCCAGGGAGGTAAATAGTGACGCGGAGGGAGGCGGGCCTGGAGGATGGAGTAGCTTTCTCTACCAAAGTAGCCATTCCCCAAACAGCTTTTGTTTCTCCAATACCAAAACTATATTTAATTAAGATTTTACAAATGAAAAATCTTAATAAAAGAGAAATAAAAATATTGCTGACAGTGTTAAGTACTAACACGGCTGTTTAACTTAATGGCACCGCACATGCCGATGGATCCTGAGGGATCCTCCCCCTTCCTCCCCAGTGGGATAAACACGGTTTGTCGCACTGAGGGAATACTCTATAGCGCAGGAATAATCAGAACATATTGTCGGGTCCAATTTTCTTTTTTTCTTTACAAAAGTAAAGCTCAGTACACAATTTAGTCATGGGTGGAAGGAGAATTAGCCGTATAATGGGAACTCCTTTCGGAGGTAAAAGTTGAGGGAAGGGCGGCTTGCATTAATTCACACCGTGCGCTGCCCTCGCTGGTGCCATGAAAGGGGTTTGATTTTCATTATTATGTACTTTGCATGTTGCTTGTATTAAATCAATGGGCTACTTACCTCCTTGTTTTTCCTGCAGCTGATCTAAAAGGCTTTTTGAAAGAAAACTGAACTGGCGCAGACAAAGACTGATTCTTCATCCATCTGACATGTCACGCCAACAAATGGGGTTTTGTGCACTCTGTCAGTGTCTTAATCAGAGCGGCACGCCAGCCCGCAGCACCTTCCCGCTCCCAGGCCTCTGCCAGCACTTAATCCTTCAACTTGTGTACCTTGTTCAGTCAGATGGGGGCCGATAACGCCCGAGATTTACACGGTTCTGTCATCGCCCGCATGTGTCACGCGTCACCACGCGCCGGCCGGGGAAGGGAAAGGGGAGGCAGCCGCTGCCGCGTGCGCTGGCCGGGGCCTCTGCTCGGGAGAGGGGTCTCATGGGTGGGTGTCCTGGGCTGTCACATGGGACAGACAGGGCTCAGCTAACGGGGAGTGAGGGACCCGCAGCCCCTGCGCTGGGAAGGAACACAAGCCCCCACGCCACAGCGAAGCCCCCACGCCACAGCGAAGCCCCCCCACCTCCCCAGGAGCTGCTGCCACCCCCCGTCACACACGGGCACCCTGTGGGCGCTGCTCCCACGCTGCAGTGCCCGGACCCCTTTGGCTGGGCCAGGCTGGGCTGAGGGGCACGGCACACCTTGGCACAGGACAGCCGGGACCACCGCATGCACACAGTGGCCAAAGCCCCTCGGTGTGTGCCATCGTCGCCAGAGAGGGGACGTGGCTGTCCTGGCTCCAAGTTCACATCTCGCAAGCTCATTCACGCTTTGCAGGGCTGTACATCAGCTAATATCCTTTCTGTGTGCAGATATTGTTGGGAGATTGGAGTTTAAACTCTTGTTGATATTCATTTTTGCTATAAAAATAAACAGACCAGCCACTGCACATCCCACCAGCATGCCCACGACCCAGGCTGCAGCCAGCCACCGCCGCCGAGCACGAGCCCAGCCTGATGCTTCCAGCTGGCTGGGGAGTTCTTGGTGCCCCTCACACTTTGCTGGGTTTTCTCTGGAAGTGTACAGTTAGTGAAGATCCATTTCTGTGGAAATTAAGCTGTGGAACTGCCCTGGTTTCGTGGGGATAAAATGTATAGAATCCCTTTTCTGTGCCACGCTGTTTCAGTGTGTGCCCAGCTGTGGCTGGTGATCGAGGCCATGAGCAGTCAAACCCAGGGCAGCTGCCCCAGGCTGCCCACAGGTGGGTTCTGGATCATTAACACCAAGTTCCCTACAAAAGGCAAAGCCTGGGGGCAGGGGGGCTCTTTGCTCTGCTCTGCTCAGCGGTTACTACCCCTGGAGGGACTTGCCACCACTCTGTGAGCTAAGTACAATGTTGTGTCTTTTATATTATTGTTGATGTTGGTTCTTTTATTTTATTAAGTCTGTTTAAATTTCAGCCCCCGAGTCTCTCTCCTTTTCCCAATTCCCTTTCTCAGCTGGGGAGGGGTCTTGGGTGACAGAACAGCAGGTTATTGTTTAGCCCTGGGTGGGGGCTAAATGGAGACAGAAAATAATTAGAAGTAGGTGGCTATGGCAGCAACCTGCAAATACCTGGATTGCTTTTACACGTGGGTCAGTTTATGTGGTGATTGCACCTTTTCGGGTACGCTTCGACTTTTCAGAGTTGGATTTTTGGTGTTTTGGAAAAGGAAAGGAAAAGGCAAAGGGGGAAAAAGAAAGAAGGAGAAGGAAAAGTAAAGGGGAAGGAGAAAGTGGGCTAGGACCAAGCTTTAAACCTATCAGTCTTAGGCTCTGCTCCTCGGACACAACCCTGAAGCTGCATGCCACACAGGGAGACGTGGCCACCCACCACGGGGGGGTTTGCCCAGGGGCGCAGGGGTCTTGACCCCGCTGCCCTGTGCCTGTGTGCTGCTGGCAGCAAGTCCAGCCCTTCGGGACAGAAATCCCCATAGATTTGCTAACCTGAAATTGAGCACCAAGAGCTCAAGGAGCACCAGGGGAAATGTCCCCTTGAAGTGGCCCAGTGCCGGTGTGTGGCATCCCTGTGGGACTCGCACATCCCAGTGTGGATGGCCAGGTCAGCCCAGGCAACCAGCGATAGGACAAGAGGACACAGCCTCAAGCTTTGCCAGGGGAGGGTCAGGTTGGACATTAGGAAGCATTTCTTCTCAGCAAGGGTCATTAGCCATTGGAAGGGGCTGCCCAGGGAGGTGGTGGAGTCACCATCTCTGGAGGGGTTTAAGAAAAGCCTGGCCATGGCACTTAGTGCCCTGGTCTAGTTGCCGTGGTGGTGTCAGGGCAATGGTTGGACTCGATGATCCCAGAGGGCTCTTCCAACCTGGTTGCTTCTGTGACACAGACATCCATTGGCAATGGGAAAATAAAACACCGGGGGAAAATCCTCCCAGCTGAGCACATCAGGTGTGTTTTGCAGCACTTTTAATCAGAATAGGGGTGCTTGTAGAGAAAACAGCTGTCCAGAGGGAACATCTTTAACTCAGCTTTTATTTCCTTTACAAGAATCCCACCAGAGCACCCCGCTGTGCCCGTCCTGTGGGGCACGTGGCCACCACAGTCTCTCAGCATCTCCTGGCTCGTTGCCCCCCGGAACGCAGCCAGCCCTGCACCCCACACAATGCTCTTTGTCCCACGTCCAGGTCGTCTGGCATCTGACATTAGCATTGCTGAGCACCGAGGGCTCCCGGCCCCGATACTGCACCGCCGCGTCCCTCATCCCCGCCGGCAGCCAAGAAAACTAACGGGGCAAGCCAAGAGGGGCGAAAGGCTTCGCAGCCAGGGATGCTGCCCAGAGAAATAAAATATGCTAATTCAAAGGCTTCAGAAACTGGAATGCCAAGAAAAAATATATTCTGTAGAGGGTAAGATATAGAGTAGAGGATTTCAGCCTTATCCCAGCCTGGCTGCCGAACGCCGGCGTGTCAGCAGCGCGGACTTTGTGCTGGGCACAATAAAAAAGTTATAATTCGTGGCAGAATAAAGCGCAGCACCTCTTCTGTGCAACTGTAATGCTCACATATAATCACTGCAACACATATTTTAAAGTACATTATGCAATACATAAAAAATAATGATTTTGAGACAAATTAAGCTGTAACAGTCTCAAATCAGTTTGCCTACACAGTTAATATGTTGATTAATGTCCTGTTAGGACTGAGACACTCATTTTTATCTCATTATTCAACTCTGTGTTTTCCCATAGCTATTGAATAAAAATGTAATTATTGCTCTAAATTATGTTATTATTAACTTTCACATGGTGTTTCTTGATAAACAGCAGCACAAACAGAGGCTGCTGGTGAGGAGACAGGAATAAGAAATACTTAAATAAACAGAACTGTTTGTTAGCACGACTTTTCACGTTAGCATCACAAAAACAGCCGGCTATGGGAATAAAAAGTGGGCAGCGTTCTGCAAAGCACCCGAGCACAACGTGCTGCCGGCACCAGGGATGGGTCAGCTCCTGCTGAAGGGCCACTGGGCAAGAAGGATGGAGAGGGTCTCCTGCCCCGAGGCTTTTGCTCCTGTCCCTTGGTCCAGGCTTGCTGAGCAATTTGTTACCTTCTCTGTGCCCCAGCTCTTCTTCTGTAGGTGTATGTAGCACACACTTATCCTTGGTTTTATTGTCTTTATTCACTGAAATTGGGCTCTAAAGTACAGAATTGTTATTCAATAACAATAGCTATTGATATAAAAATAACACGACTGTTTCAAGATTCATTATCTTCTTAGAGTTGCCAAAGTGCAATTTAATTGGTAAGCCGAGAGGCAGAAACCCTTGAAAATAAAATGAAAGAAAATCTCCTTGAGCATTTACATTTTATATGGAAGGAAAGCTAAGGTGGTTTCAGTTTGCTGATTGAGTCTAAAATATTTTTTTCAGGGTTTTTTTGTTCAACCAACCAAAGTAAATGTGGGATGTCCCATCCTGCTGCCACTTGGGGCTGAGCCCCTGGGCAGGGACCTGCACTGGGCTGGAACCAGTGCTCCCCAGCCCGGCACCAGCCCAGCAGCCCTGCACGCTGCCTCCCATCCCTGCTAAGGAAGGGACGTGGGTGCACAGCCGTTGTGGAGGAGGTACGAGGGATGCTTAGCTTGATTGAGAAAGGTTAATTACATGTGAAATAAGACTGGGATTCAGACTATGTTTGCTCTAGATTTTGTGTAATGTTATATCAACAATGGGATTCTCTGTTATTCTATTAACAAAATAAACTCATTTTGTTTGGTTTCATTTTACTGTTGTTTTAATCCCACTGAACATTTATACTGTTATTTAATTTTACTAAACATGTGTGGATAGTAAAATACCTACAGAATTAAACTACCCAAGGATATTAGTGTGATCCAGTTCTCATAGAGATTTGATCTGCTAATTAGCCACACCAATTTTATGGATCATTGCAGCGCACTTAAAATGTATTGTTATATGTTCATAATCTTTTCTTAATGAGCTTTTATTGAGAGCACAGGCCGGCCTCGGTGCAATGTTCAACAGAGGGGTTTTTTCCAGCCCTCTGTGCCTGGTTAACCGCAGCGCAACACCGCAAGAGGAACCGCCGGTGAGAGGTTATTGAAGTGCAGCCTTGCATGGGGCACCCCGGGGGATTTGGGGTCGGCAGAGTGGGGATGGGGGTCCCCGGCCCTCGGGGCAAAGGGGGCTGCTCCGGCGGGGCAGAGGGGCAGCACCCCCAGGACTTGCAGGGCTTTCGCCCGTGGGTGGGTACACTCCGAGGACCACGGACCTGCACCCTGGCGTTGGGCCCCTCTTTGTGTTCAGGTCCTCCAGCCTTCAGCAGTGGAGCAGAAATCCAGCACCAGCCTCTCAGCAGGAAGAACTGAACCCAGGTTTAAGCTCCGTTGCCATCAAGAGTTATCTTTGGCCTAGGTTTAGGAGGATGCTGAAGGTTTGTTTTCCCTCGCTGAGGAGGGAGTTGAGCAGATGGGCTGTCCTAGCACCAGTGGGTTAATTTTGGCCAAGCTCAGACAGGCACAACTCGCAGTTTCCCTGTCCCGGAGCTGGTTGAGTGGTGGGCCATGGGGTGTCCGACCCTGCTTTGGGCACCCAACACCTTCATGCAGCCCCAGGTGGCCACAAGGGTCCCCCCACCCCGGCTGGGGCATTGCCCAAAGGACGGTGTCAGCTCCCATTATCTCCAGCCCAGTGTGGCCATGGCCAATCCCTCCTGCCTACAGGCGGAGTCACAGGAGGCAATTTCCTAAAAAAAAAACCAGAGGTAATCAGGTCACTTTTTGACATGGGGTTCTGAGCAAATGTAGGGTTCCCCCAGAAAGCCGAGGAGAGCATCTCCAGACCAACAAACAGGTGATGTGTCCTGTGGATATGCTCCCTGCGGGTCTGCCTGCTGTGAGTGGTCTCCAGCTTCCCTCCGGGGCGGCAGGGCTGGGGGGAGACACTGGCAGCACACACCGGTCCTGGGTCCCCGGCCATGCCCAGGGATGAGTTTTTGCACCGGGGTGTACGTGGCTCTGGCACGAGGGATGGGGACATGGGGGAGAGCTGCAATGTCGGGGCAAACGCAACCCAGAGCGGCTGCTGGGGGTCCCAGCCGTCCCACCCCTGCCCAGCCCGGGGGCTTCTTGCCGTTGAGGAGTTGCTGCTTAATTAATTAGAGCCCAAAGGCTGGAGAGCTGGGGAGCGAGCGGTAGATCACGGAGCGTGCTGTTCGGCGCTGGCACGGGCTCGTTTAACAATTCAAGGGTCACTACCTGCAAAAGTGAGGACACAGCTTACAAGCGCGCGGGCCCAGCCGGCGACAATGTGCGCGTCGGGATAATGAACTTAAAACAATCGTAATTAGCAGGCCGAGACAAAGGATTAAAATTAAAAACGAACGGCGCGGCGCGTGCCGCTGGCTTGTAAAGCGGCGCCGGGCCTAGTCGGCGCGGGCCGGGCGGAGGCAGCGCGGGGCCTGCTGCGGAGCCGCGATACCCCGGCCCGCGCCGGCCTCCCCGCGCGATAACACGGGGAGCGGGAGGGCCGGGAGCGGGGGGGGGTCCCCGGGGAGCGGGTGTCAGCCGTGTCCATCAGATGCGGGGCAGCGGGGCGCGGGGGGAGCGGGGTCCCGCTATTGTGCCGCGGTTGTCATTGACTGATCAGGCCTTTGAAGAGCGCTTTCAGAGTCAATGAAACCACCTGAATAGATGAAAGGCAGACAGCTCCTGACAAACAAGGGGCTGCGGAATATTCATTGTGCATCTGCGAGGGAAAGATTAATGTATTAGAAATTAAAATGGGCCCGGGACGTATGATCTTGCTCTAACACTTGGCCAGACCTGTGTCACCCACCGCGAGCGCCTCGAGTCGGCACACAATCCTGCCAAGGTAGCCGGGAATCATTAAGCACCCGGCTATTGTGCGTGGTGAATAATAAAACTTTCCCCCTATTCTTTGCCCGGAGCTGACAATGAATAATTCCGGAGCTATTTGCAATGTTAACAGCACCTATCTTGCCCATCCATTCCTTTACGATAAGGATGGAAATATGCATTTCAACAGTCTGCGCCGATAGTGATTCACAGGCGCTCCAAAGGACACCTGCCACTCAAGCGAGGGGCTGTCACTCTCCCGCTGCCGACGCTGCCAGGAAAACGGCGAAAAAGATTATCTGCACTTTATTTCTTTTTTTTCCTCCGATTATAACACTGTTACGTTTGCCATCCACTGACAAGTGATTTACACTCGCAACTGTAATGTGTTTAAGCTAGAAAAAGCTATTCTCTTAGGCAGCCCTTATTCTTTCAAGGTTTACAACTGTATCAAATATCCTATCGCAAATGTGATCTCGGCCATACAGAATGCCATTAGGGGAGATATTAGAAGCGTTTAATCTGTTTGCTAACATAAAGGTGACATTGATAAAGCCCTATCTTTGACGGCAGGACCCAGCCAGCTCAGCCTAGTTTTAAACACCGGCAGGGCGAGCGCGGTTCTTTGGGGTGTGCCTGGAGGGTCTCCAAACTTCCCCACGCCAGGAATGGGTACCACCCACTGGGACCCGTGTTCTGTGGGAGAGGGGTGAGTCTGGAGCGTGCCACCACGGGCTCCTGAAAGCAAGGCAGGTGGAGGACAGCTGAGGGTGTACATTGGGTCTGAGAGTCCATGTTAAAGTGGAAGATGTGTGCTGGTGCAGCGATCTCAGGCCCAGGGTGTCAGGCCCTCTGGTGGGGGGGCTCCCAGTGGTGGGCACTTCAGAGAACCACAGAATGGTTTGTGTTGGCAGGGACCTTAAAGATCATCTATTTTCAACCCCCTGCCACAGGCAGGGACACCTTCCACTTCGCGTGGTTCATGCTAGGGATGAGTTGACAACGCGCATGCTGCTGCCCCTCTGCAGCACCCTCCACTGTGCACCCCGCTGAACAGCCCCCCGTCCCAGCTCCCCTCCTGGCAGCCATCACACCTGGGGCCACAGCAGAGCCATCCCGGTCACCCCACAGATGGCCACGGGGTCACTGAATGCAGTTAAGTGCCACCCTTACAGAGGGGCTGTCTGCAGAGCAGTTACAGCCCCTCGAATACACACATACACATGCAGAGTTGTGTATTTGTATATCTGTATATTTATATGTTTCTATATTTATAAAATAATCTTTTTTCCAGGCATTGGCAGCCCACCGGTAGGTACCAGCCCCTCCACAGGCAGCCTGAAGGCAGGTCCCCGGGGCAGAGCTCTGGGCTTTCCCAGGGAAAAAACAAACAAGCAAAAAGCCCCATCACACTGTTCACATTTATCTTAAATATTTTCCAGATTATTTCCTTCCAACTCTTCCCGCACAGTGTTCCCATTGTGGCGGTTCAGTGGGCTCCCCCCACAGCCATGTTCCGCTCCATGAATGTTCCCTTTCTTTGGGCACCGGTCGGGGGGTGACTCAGAGCTGCTGCCACTGTGCTCGAGTTCTTTCCACTGCAGAAACAAGTTTAGTTCGAGAGGAACAAACGCCGATGTGTTGTGTGCCCTGCCCAGCTCCCTGCGGTGCCCAGCCACGCTGAGTGCTAGACGAGGGCTTGGGGACGGGCAGCACCTGGCCATAAACCACCCCAAATCCCACCCTGGCCCATGTGCTGGCACCAAAGCATCGTCAGAGCATTGCCAAGCACCATGGCCTGGGCAGGGTCCCGGCTCCCACCACTGCCACTGGACGTATTGGTGACACCCAGCTGTGGCTGACCAGGACCATGAACCCAGGGATAATGAAACACCAATTAATTAACAATCCAGTCTGATCCCAGCAAATGGGTGTTTTCATTCAGCCCACACCCAGGGCTAAATAATAACAGTTTTTCTCTCACCCAGTGTCCCTTTCCCAGCTGAGGAAGGAAATTGGGAAGAAGAGGGAGACTCGTGGGTTAAAATTAAACAGAATTAATAAAATAAAGAAATCAATATCAATGCTAACACAAAACACACAGAATTATACTTAGCTACAGTTACAGCAGGTTGTCCATGAATAGCAATTGTTGGGAATGAGGAAAAAAAGAGAGGCCAGAAGAGAGGAGAGCAAAAGCAGCCCCCCTTTTCCTCCAGGCCCTCCCCTTTATAGGGAACTTGATTGTTAATGCTACAGATCACAGCTGATGGCCCTGATCACCATGGCTGGCCACACACTGAAACCAAATCCTAATGAAACCAGGACAACGGGACACTTTGGAACCAGGCTCCTGCAAGAGCCCTGCAGCTTACAAGAGCTGAGGTGGTGCAGGAGCTACACATATTTTAAGAGCACAAGTCAGTCCTCAGACTTGCATCTTCAAGCAACACCTGCACTGAAATCAGGGATGCAGGATCAGGGTTGGGCTTGTAGGGATGGTAAATGACATCTTAGCGTTTCATATTTATTCTCTCCCAGTGACTCCCATATAAAATTTGCTCAGAGAAAAAGTCGGAGCCAAAGTTTTACGACTACGAATGCTGCAAACTTGACCCCATACCTGAAGGATCACACGGCAGTCCTTCTGCTTTGTACACTGCCAGCAGGAAAGGTTTGAGAATCAGGGCTGGGCGACTGCGTCGCTAATTCGTGCGAGGGAAGGAAAAGCAATTCACTCGCCTCCATCGCAGCCAGGTTTTGCCTCTGTGATCGCTGTCTGTGAGGGGTGACTCATTTCTGAGTCAGGAACTCTTCATGTCTCCCTTCCAAATATTCCTCAGTTTCACAGGAAACCTCAGTGCTCTGTGTCAGGTGTCTCGCACTGCAAATGCTGCAGGAAATATTTGTGATGCTGAAATTTCATTTTTCCTGAAGTTGAATTATCCAGTTTTCTGAGCCCCTTGGACCTCAGGATGGGGCTTCGCAGGACGGGGTGTCACAGAGCAGGATTTCACAGGACAGAGTGTCACAGGACAGGGTTTCTGGTGGTGGCACACACGCAGACACAGGCTGGGGCATCTCCAGCCCCGCGCTTCCTGCAGCGGGAATGGGTTTGCACTGCGGAAAACTGCTGCGAGGAAACACCTGCATCGTGTTTCCGACAACGAGAACATGCAGTGGTATTGCCAAACCAAAAAATCAGAATATCCAAAAAGCTACTGGTTTCTTCCCCTCTTCCTCCCTTCCTCCCTCCCTCCCTCCCCAACCCAGGATCCCCCACAGCCACTCTCAGCAGATCAGCTTGAAGCCGGCTGTAGCTCAGCTCTGCAGCGGTGGATCCTCCCTCCCGAAGCGAGCGGGGCCGGACCCTTGGCAGCGTCTGGTTGTGTACAAACGTTTAGAGCAGCGTGTGTTGTAGGTTACAAAAACACCCAAGGATCCCCTTCCCAGCCGATTTATTCTCCTGGATGAGGGTGGAAAGTGATCTGGTTTATGTCAGTAGGACTTAAGCTTAATAGAAGAGCAAATTCAGCCTCCATCCCACTAAATTATCTGGCGAGGGCTGAACCCTATTTTTCTTTTGAAGAAGAACAAGGGCGCTGAAATAATTTGTGGACCTGGGTTCCTAATATTAAATAATTCTTACCATTTAAAACAGTTTTTGTAGGAAATATTTTATAGTTAGAGAAATAGTTTTTGACATTTTGGGGGGGAAAAGAACAATGGACCGTTTACAGGTCTACACAGTAGATTAATGAATCTAATTGAGTCTGTAGGGAAATGCTTCAGTTTAACTACTGGAACTAATTTATACATTCACTACATTGTAATAAGTCAATTTAAGTTTCTGGAAATAAAACTGGATATCCTGGGTATAGATTTGAACTATAAATTTCTGCAAGAAAGGAGTCTGTGTGTTCATTATACATTGTAAAATTACCATATGGACCTGTCAACACTTCTTAGCACAGCTTTGTAATAATGTCATTTAGTTTAACATTGTAATGTGCCAACTGAATTAATGCGTGTGACACAATGAACGCCTCCCCACCGCTGGTTCGGGTGAGCTTGCAACTTCCCAAAGATGTTTCTCATGCAAAAGAGTTTTGCAGTATTTGTGTGGCCAACGCCTGGCCTCCGACCGGGTACCGCTGCCTCTGAGCGGAGGGCAGCTTCTCCTGAGGATGCTCTACGTAAAACACGCAGCGTTTTGCCCTTGGTCCTTTATTTGCCCACTTCTTTTAGCTCATCCCCTCCTCCCTATCCATCAGCAGCCTGGAGGGAGTGACACTGGAGATTTGATGAAATATTACGGCATTTGGCTGGATGAGGGAGGTGGGCTGCTACGTAAAGGTGGGGAAAATAAACTTGCTAATCTCCCTGTAACTGGGCTAGGGGCATCAGCAGTGGAGCCGGCCGCGTGGGCTGGCTGCTGGGGTGTGCGGGCTGGGGAGGGGCTGATGGCCCTCGGGGTGCAGCCTCGACGACTATCAGATAACTAAAAATCCCACCTCAGTGAACGAGCCCAACAGGCTAATCCCCACGAATAAACAGGATTTAGGATTTGATTCCTGGGTTCTCATCCAATTGCACAAATCCGTGTAGACGCAGCCAGGAGGTCACAAAACGCGTCAGATGTGCCGGGGTGCTCCAGTTTGGAGCGAGCGTGGTGAAACAGGCCCGGTTTTTTGTCGTTAAATATTGTAACTAAGGTTTCGCATCACTAATCACATATTAAAATCCGGTCGTTATTTACATTTCTGCACTCTGATTTCTACTCAAAGCTATAACGGTTAATGTCACTCCTTATGCAAACCTGATGGCATCTGCCTATAAAAGGATGATTATAAAAGATGAGCGCCTTACCTATAAATTCATCTCACTAATAAGCAACATGCTCATGAACGAAAGTCAAAGACACTTTCGGAAGTAGTTAGGTGTTTTATTTCCTTTAAAATCAAACTATCCGACGACAATGAACCACGTGCTGGAGAACAGCGTGTGTCAGAAGTGCCAGCGCTGTGCGCTGGATAGTTCTGGAAAGAGTGATAAACAGCGGATCCTCAATTACATCTCTGCTTTATTCCCCGAGTGACTTGTATTTTGGTTGATATACAGCCAATGTGATTGCAGTTGTTTCCCAATGCAAGGAAAATGCCCTTCATGAAAACATTATTAATTACACGGAGCTGTAATTGTGGGGAGCGCTGGCGGAGAGGCAGGCGGCTGGCAGGGAGAGCAGCACCATGGCCGGTGCCACGAGAGAGGCAGCAGGAGCTGTCGGTGGGGACAGTGAAGCATCTCCTGTGCTGGCAGGAACACACAGCAGCAGAGCTGCTCCACACCTCCGTCCCCGGTGGGACAGCTTGGCTGGAGCTCGGGGGCACAGCCCCTACCAGAGCTGGTTTGGCTCTTTTTGAAAACACCCACTCGCCGTGTCCATAAAACATGTTTTTCCATTTATCGTATGGTCCTTGTCTCCCTTTAGTAAACCTGTAACTGTACGTGCTCACAGATATCTGCTATGCTTCCCACCTTGACACCTCCTGCATGAACCTCGTCCAGGTTAAGAGAGGTCACTAGTCAGTAATGATTTCCCAAGAGCCCAAAACCAGGATCTATATTTTTATTTGGAATATCTTCTATTTAATTAACCGCCGAATCAGGCAGACGGTGTTCTCTGCACAACCTCCTGGTATAGGAAATATTTCAGTGAATTTCCAACAGGAGAATTCCTCCTTCCCGCTGCGCGCTCGCGGGCAGTGCCCACAGCACCAGGCTGGGGCTCCTGCTTCCTTTCCTCCCTCTTTTCCTCTCTCTCTTTTTAATTAAGAAAATCAAGGAACCCATAATTCCCGTGACAGCTGTGACTACATTCAGACTTAACCATAAACCATGCGGCAAATGCTTGGTTTGTAGAAAACCATGTTCTATAACATATGTTTCTCATTATGGGGTAAATTTGCAAAAGAATCAGGCTTGTTTCTCCTGCAGGTGCAAAGCCAAGCCCTGCATCTCCTGCTACCTGCTCTGCACCTGCAGCGTTTGGGGGCACCAGGGCTGAGACTCCCTTCTGCAGTGCCACCGGAGGAGCCACTCCTGCCGTGTGGCCGTGTCCCCTGCACGAACGCACCGACAGCAAAGCAGCACCATGGTTTGCTGGTGACAGAGGAGATGTTGCATGGGAACACTGTGGTGGGAACACTGGGGTTAGTGGGAGCTGGGGGTTTCTGTGCCTCCCCAGAGCCCACCTGTGCCTGCTCGGCAGGGCCCTGCCCGCGCGAGCCCCTGGCACGGCTGTCTGCAAGGACAGGGACGGGGAACTGCCCCGCGCTCTCCCCTGACCCAAACCCTCCTGTCCCAGCCCCAGGAGGAGGCCCCTCTGCGCAGGTATTTCAGCGTGAGCTGTCCCACCCCAGGGCTCTTTCTGCAGTCACCAGGTCAAAGCCTGCCTCGGCTCCAGCAGCCCCCCGTGCCCTGCTGCTGGTGGCACCGACAGACCCCTCCGGACCCCCCACCTTCACCCCTGGGCCTGTTGTCACACATATCCATGGGTGATGTGGAGCTTTGCCTCGCTGTCCACTCCGCCGGTGCGGGGTGCCCAGCACCGCCGCTGCCCATGGCACGGCGTGGGCACTGCCCACGGACACGAGGCCAGCGCCGAGCCGCAGCCGTCGGGGTACGGGCGTGGGTTTAGGGGCTGCGCTGTCTCCGGGTCTCACTGTCCGCACCTGGACGGGTGCGGGAGGAGGGGGCGGCTGTGCCCTCGCCCAGCACTGCCCGGCTCTCTCGGGGTCTCCTCGACGGCCCCGGAGCGCAGGGGATGCTGCAGTGGGAACGGCCCCGAGCGGGGGGTGAACCGGGGCTGCAGCTCGCCCCGGCCCGACGGAGGCCCCGCCGCAGGCTCGCGGGCGGCGGCCGGGGCTCGGCTCTACCCTCCTCCTCCGGCTCGGTCCCCAAGTAAAGAACGCTTCCTCCCCCTCCTGGCTGCTCGGTTTCATCCTGCCGCGGCGTTCACTGCGCGTCCCTGCTCTCCCACGAGCGCATCTCCGCGTTTCAGTTCCCTCCCGCACCCGCTGTCCCCACCCGGCTCTGTCCGAAGCGCCTCGCTTCGTAAAAAGGGTGAGAAACTCCGCAGAAGCACTTTGCAACTGGGAAGAGACTTTCGCCTTAATCAAAATGGGGTTTGGCAAATTCACCGGCAAGAACAACGAAAACAAAGTTTGTTTCATGCAGAACCATCGATCCCACCCGAAGGAAACACTGCCTGGACAGTTACTCCATGGATCCCACCCGGAGGAAATGCTGCCTGGAGAGTTACTCCATGGATCCCACCCAGAGGAAATGCTGCCCGGAGAGTTACTCCATGGATCCCACCCAAACGAAACACTGCCTGGAGTGTTACTCCATGGATCCCACCCGAAGGAAACGCTGCCCGGAGAGTTACTCCATTGATCCCACCCGAAGGAAATGCTGCCTGGAGAATTACTCCATGGATCCCACCCCGGAGGAAACACTGCCTGGAGTGTTACTCCATGGATCCCACCCGAAGGAAACACTGCCTGGAGAGTTACTCCATCGATCCCACCCCGGAGGAAACACTGCCTGGAGAGTTACTCCATCGATCCCACACGAAGGAAACAGTTTTAGGGGGAGCATTTTGCTACAGATGATTCTGTGGAGGAATGTGTTGTAAAACAAGTTTAGTCGTGGCGATCCCTCTAAGACACTGCACAACGAGATGGCCCTCTGCCTCCTGCAACACCGCAGAGTAAGGCTGGCCTCAGTCTACCTTGCGAGAGCCTCTCAGGGTAGCGTATTGAATCCTCACCACGCCATTTTTTCAGTTGAAATCTATGTCAATTGGGATTAGAAATAAAGGAAAAGGAAACAAAGTCTTAGATGTGCAGGAGTATGTTTTCTTACATGTGTTATCAAACTGCCTGGTTGGCTGTAAGCGCAGAGTTGCCATTAAGCATTAACTAGCCAGGTGTTAGCAATAGCCCATGTCAGTGCTTTAAAGGAAATCAATACACAACATAAATGCAAAATCAAAAGGTCCTTCCCCTGACGGTATCATCTCACCAGCACCAAACAAATAAACATCACATCATCCTTTGCTGCTCTCCACCACTGCACAGCCACGCGTGGCCACAGGCAGGGCTCTCCCAGCCCTGCAGGACACGTGTGTCTGTACGTCCCGGGTGGGTGACGGTGTGACAGCAAAGTGCTGTACCCGCTGTGTCTTCCGCAGGCAGCCGTGGGCCAGGGAGGGCTGGGCAGCCCCACGGGGCGCATCCACGTGCAGCATCACAGAGGACAAGCCCCTGCTCCCGCGGGTCCGCGAGCACCACCCCAAGAGGGGACCGCGGGGCGCGAGGCCAGACCCTGACCCTTGCCAGCGTCCCCCACCCAGCTGGGTCACGGCAGATCTGTTGGCCACACATGTAATCTGGCCTCAATGGCTGCACCGCGGGGGTGTGCCACCTCCCCTGGTAACTGCTCCGTGGGTTTAATTACGCTCGCTGCCAGGAAATTACATTTTCTTTCGAGGCTGAATTTGTCCAACCTCAACTTCCAAGCGTAACTTTAAGGGAAGAATGACGATTATATTTTTAGGATGTGTGATCATTTGCTGGGAGAAACATGCAGAACACATATCAGGAGAAGTTGCCTCATTAGATTAATTAACTCGTGCAGGCGAAGCCTTACACGCCAGCTCTGGAAGGAGCGAGAGCTCTCAGCTGCCATCGCTCCCCGCGGAGGGGCAGCGCCCGAGCCTGCCGAATATCCAGCATCTCACAGGCTTGCCAGGGCAAAGTCCGAAAGCTGCGGCCCTTGTTTGCGGTGTAAATGAATATATAGCTTTTCCTTCAGCCCACCTGGAACATATATAGAAAATACGAGCTCTTAATGAATAAAGAAAAGGACCCACTCGTGGGAAATCGCCCCCCGGCCTCTCCGTGCCACGGGCTGCAGAGCCGGCGACCCGCTCCCCCGGCGCCGTCCCGCCTTCCCGCGCCCCACAGCCCACCCCCTTCCCATCCCCACGTCGTATAATTCAATGTCACGGGGGCTTATGTAATATTTAGGCGTGTATTACACTAAATTAATCTTAACATGAAAAATCTTTTGATTACATAGTGTGTTTTTGTCATTGATTGATTAATTCATTTATTCATATAGTAATGCTATGTCCGACTTCTATTTATATTCAGTTGTAAGAGAAAGTTCCTATTCATGTCAGAGGAGATGAATTAAAATAGTTATCACTGGTATTTGCCAGCCTGCTTTCTGGAAGGTCCCTGCACAAGGTGGGTTTTCTTTCCCATACAAGCTCCCACCCTCCCTCCGCAGCGACGCTGGGGGACCCCGGCCCCAGCCGCTGCCCCTCGCCCCCGTGCCCGCCCAGGGCTGAGGATCGGTGCATCCCGCAGCGCTCGCCGTGTTCGCCAACAATGAAGCAAGCTAAAATTATCATCAAGATGTTATTTTAATTTCACACACAATAACGCAGCCGTGGGAAAAGCGGTTGTGTACGCACGAAACATACCTTCTGCTATTTATATGTGTTTTTCTAAATTAAAGGGAATACAAAACCGGTGAGAAATCAACTTGGAAACATTCCCCTTTTGGGTAGAGCGAAATTTCAAGCCAAGCAATATCAGCGAGGAAAGGAGAACCCGCCAAGGAGCAGCTCCACACGCGGGGTCAGCGCTGGCGATGGCAGCGGGACAGCCAGGGCTTGGGCAGCCCCGGGGCCACCCTGTGCCCAGCCAGCGGCTGGGGGACTCCTCGCTGCGGGGACCCCAACTGGGCAGGGCCAAGTGCCTGCTGCTGGGGTGTGCCCAGTGCTGGGCACCACCAGGGGCTCTGATTGGCACCTGCTGATTAGCCCCGGCAATTAGAGCCGCCCAGATAAGGAGGGCAGCGAGGGCAGGCTCTCCTGGTTGCAGGGCTGCTCTCGGGGCTCTCTCCCCCTGCTCCTCATCCAGGGGCTGGGGGGTTCACACCCCGCTTCTCCTCCCTGAGCCCAGGACCAGCGACTGGAGGCACCGGTGAGTACAGGCAGGGCACGGTGTGTGTGGGGTCTGATTTTAACAGCGTTGTGCTTTGCCCCCCTCCTCTCTCCCTGTATTTGTGCCTCTTACACAGACACGCAAATGAAATATGTGTGTGTGCCTGAGAGAGCTCGTTAGCTGCCTCAGCCCAGGCTGGGCAGGGCTCCTTGTGCTTGGGCTGCTGCTTTGTGGGCTGCAGTGGCCACCTGGCCCCTGACCACACAGAGCTTGGCCCCAGGCGATGCCCGCAGCCCCAGGCGATGCCCACGGCCCCGGGATGCAGCATCGCCCCAGGACATCCCGTGCTGCAGGACCCCCTCTGAGCATCCTGCTCCTCGGCTCTCCCATCGCCGGAGCCTTTTGGCTACGGAGCAGAAGACAAGCAGCAATTAGTGCCCTGACCAGCCTAAGCTGGAAGCACCTGACAGGCGAGAGCTGCCGCAGCTTCGCAGCAGATTTCTGTGCCAGGAAAGGGAACCGGCTAATGAGGACGGGGCTGCCAGCTTCTGCTCTTACCCTTCTCCCACGGAGGGGACACTGGGGTGGAAACAGCTCTGCCTGAAAGCTGGTGGTGTGGGGTTTACACACACGCTCGACTCTGGTCACCAATATCTTACATCTGCAGGGGGATGTAACCTTCATCTTCATGCAAAGCTCTCCACAGCCACCCAGGTGTGATTCCTGATCCCTGTTCACCACCAAGGAACCCAATAACGTGGCTGTGTGCTTACAGCTGGTTAGGGGCTGACCCAGTGTGCACTTGAGCGTGGATTTCAAATACGGGCAGCAGGGAAATAGCTTATTTCCCCCCTGGCCTTTATAAATTAAATGCAACCCCCCCAGTGTTAATGCAATGTTAACGTTACATGATGAAGCATTTAAAAGTCGGGGAGTTCCGTAACTCGAGGTTGCTCCAGCAATGCTGAGTTGACACATTGCCCATCCTATATATTGTCTTGTATACTTTAATGATAGGTATTAATCAATAATTAAGCAATTAAATAAAATATTGCTACTACTTCAGTGTTACAGAGAGAGAGGGAAGTCTAGTAGAAAATACCCTGTGTCCATGAGGAGACCCTTCAAGATGTCCTTAGGACAAAAAAGAGCCTGACAAAAAAGGTTTTGAAATGGTAAACTAGAGTTTTGGTAGAGCAGCGTGTTTGGGGACCGAGACACGGACGGGACAGGCGTCTGTCCTCTGTCTGCCAGTCCTCAAACATCCCGATGATTCTGCTGCTGTGGCTGCTCCAGAGCTGTGGAGCTCTGGTTTTGGTTTACTTGTTTCCAGAGGGAAGAGTATTTGTTTCCTTTATCTGGGAAATAGATGAAAAAAAAATTAATTCCCTTTTTGGAAAGGACAGGAGCAAAAGGATGTGTGGGAATGGGCCAAACATGAAACCCTTTAACCTAGGAGGGGAGTATGTCCTACAGACAGGCTTCAATGGTTGGACTCGATGATCCCAGAGGGCTCTTCCCACCTGAGTGATTCTGTGATTCTTGTGGCAGACGGGGTGTCTGCTGACAGCATCAGCGGGCTTGTGGATGACCTGGGTGCCTCACGCAATGATTTTGTCATCACGACAAAATCACGTTGGGTTTTGACCATGTCTTTATTTACAAGTTTGCATTTGTCCTGAATATACGTGGATTTCGGGTCCGTGGTACCTTGTCCCTGCACTGGCTGGGTGGTGGCCCCTTGCCCACGCTGGCTGGCGGGTCTGTGGCCCCGGTGCTTTCTGCAGGGCTCCGGCTGTGCCTGGGCTGGGGGAGGCTTTCGGGTACCCCCTGCCCACGCCGCCGTGCCAGAGGGATGCTGAGGATGCAGAGCCCGTGCCTGAAGCCCAGGCGGAGGCAGCAGCGTGTGCCTTGCACTGTTCCTGCCCGGCTGCCGCCGCTCCTACGCCTTCATTCCAAAATAATATTTTTTCAAATGAAGTAGCAGAAAACAGCTTTACATTTTTGTTATCCCTTCCAGCGCAAAATAAAAAATGCCTGTGCTGCCACTACCTGATTCAATCAAGTGGAGTACATTGGATACCCACGGGCTACGAGCACGGGAAAAAGCTGACTTGTATTTTAATTAATAATGCAATACAGTGTCTCAACAACCCGGCCCCTGGCAATGTGCTTTGCTTTGTTCATTATTCGCTGTAAACTATTTTCAAGCAGTGTGTAGACAACCCTATTTTTTAATTTCTGCTAATTCATAACATTAACGGAACGCAGGGTTTTTCTGGTGCAATAAAGCAAGTGATTAAACCTCCTTTCTAGCTCGTGAAGGATTTCAGACTGGGTCTGATTTCGGATCAAAAAAAAAATCCACAGCTGTTCAACGAGGTTTCTGTGGGGTCTGGCAGGGTTATGGGGTGATGCTGGCAGGGTTTCGGGGTGATGCTCACACAATGATTTTGTGGCTTTGGGGGACGCGGGTGGCACGTGCCAGGTGGCTTTGGGGGACGAGGGACAGTCCCTACTCAGGGTGTGGGGAGTCGCTCCCCTCTCCAAGGGGTGGGTTCAGGCTCCAAGCTGGGAAGGGAACAGGATTTGAAGGGCCCCGCTGTGTTTGCCAGCTTGTCCCCAGGTCTGTAACGTTGGCTAGTGATTGCTGAGAAGAGGAAGCCCAGGGGAAGGAGCTGCTCAGCCACGGTGGCATTTTTATCGCGGAGAATAACTCGTGTTTGGAGGCAGCCGCGATGCAGGCTGCGTGCCTCCCGTCTGCCTTCGCTGCTACTTGGCAGGCGAGGAGGGCCCCTCCAGCTTCTGCCATCCCGCAGATCCTCCTCGGGAGCGCAAACCGCGGGCTCCCGCGCGCAGCACAGCCCCGCTCTTAATTAACGGCTCATCCTGGGCCATCTGCTCAGCCCTCCTGCGAGCCACGCGTGCCCCGGCCGCAGCCCCAGGCAGGGAAAGCGCCGCTCCTCGGGGGCAAGCGAAGCGACTGGCCCCAGGTCGGTGCCGGTCCCGTGTGCTCCGTGCCCTCGTGCACCCAGAGACGCTGTCCCAGAGGCAGTGCCAGCAGCACAACCCTGCACCCATGTCCCCGCGGGTGCTGGGCATGGTCCCCTTGGGAGCAGGCACATGCCACCCCGCTGTCCCCCTCCCCAGCGGGAGCCACCGCTCCTCCAGGCTCCCTCCTAACGACTTGGCAGCGGACTCGCTGTGTGATGCCACCAGATAAGAGGCGATTGGTCAGAGCGCAAAGTGAAATGTCACCCAAATGTCACAGCGATTTCCTAAGTGTCCACAAAATGGCAGACGCTCCTTTTCCGTGGCAAGTCGGCTCCTTCTCGGGACAGCAGTACCTCGCTCCTGCCCGCCGTCCCCCTCGTCTGCGCGGGGTGCTGAGGGACACGGCTGCCATCGCGCTGGAACGTGGCTATCAACCTCTCAGCTCCAGGTCCATTAACCGTGGGATTAAACCATGTGATCACAAAATTACCCTGGGCCATCCTAAGCACTTTGTGTGCTTCCTCTAGGGGGTTGCTCCCCATCTGCCTCACCCATGGAGATCCTCTCCTAGGTGCCTTAGACTTCAGGGCCTTCTGAAGTCCTTCCTGGAGGCTCCCGGAGTCTGTTCGTGTCTAAGGACCAAGCTGCTACTTGCTGTACTTGCAGAACCAGTGCACGCCACTTTCTGTGGACACCTGAGGTTGCCTGGACTGCACCAGCTGGAGAAGAGGAGAAGCTGCCTCCAGCCCACAGAATCCCAGAATCAACCAGGTTGGAAGAGCCCTCTGGGATCATCGAGTCCAACCATGGCCCTGACACCACCATGGCAACTAGACCAGGGCACTAAGTGCCATGGCCAGGCTTTTCTTAAACCCCTCCAGAGATGGGGACTCCACCACCTCCCTGGGCAGCCCCTTCCAATGGCTAATGACCCTTGCTGAGAAGAAATGCTTCCTCATGTCCAACCTGACCCTCCCCTGGCCAAGCTTGAGGCTGTGTCCTCTTCTCCTATCGCTGGTTGCCTGGGAGAAGAGGCCGACTCCCACTGCGCTACAACCTCCCTTCAGGTAGTTGTAGACTGCAAGAAGGTCACTTCTGAGCCTCCTCTTCTCCAGGCTAAAACCCACCCGACTGAGAAGACGTTGCAGCAGGAACACCTCTCCCTTCTCTCCTGCTCATCGTCAGCGCGTATGCAATACAACCCAAGTGTGACACACGCTCCCAACGTAAGACAAGTGGCGGAAACAGCGAGCTCTGAGTGCTGTGGTGAATGTGCAAAAATACCACCAAGAGCCACAGAGGAAAATGGACCGAAATAAGAATACATGTTCTGAAATAGCACACCATCTGCCGCACAACAAACTCTTACACAACCACAGCCCACCCGTTGGTACGTGGTGTGTGCAGACACACCTCCCCTTCCCAAACCTCTTCAGCAGCCTGTTCTGTGCAAGCCTGGAGGGCACCCACAGCCCCTGCAAGGGCAGCAGGCCCAGCAGTGGGTCCTGCCATACGTGTTTACACGACCTTAGTGCAGTCTACAACTACCTGAAGGGAGGTTGTAGCAGAGTGGGAGTCGGCCTCTTCTCCTGGGCAACTAGTGATAGGACAAGAGGACACAGCCTCAAGCTTCGCCAGGGGAGGTTCAGGTTGGACATTAGGAAGCATTTCTTCTCAGCAAGGGTCATTAGGCATTGGAAGGGGCTGCCCAGGGAGGTGGTGGAGTCCCCATCTCTGGAGGGGTTTAAGAAAAGCCTGGCCATGGCACTTAGTGCCCTGGTCTAGTTGCCATGGTGGTGTCAGGGCAATGGTTGGACTTGATGATCCCAGAGGGCTCTTCCAACCTGATTGATTGATTGATTGATGTTTTCCTCTTTCAGCTGAGCCCTATGGCCCATCCGACAGTGACCACACTCGTCCCACCACGGCACCAGCACACATTGACTTAGCGGAGGTGAAAGCCTGGCCCTGTGTGAGGGTGCAAACTCTCCAGCTGAGGCCAAGGCGGTGTGTACAGCTGCACACTGACGGCTACACGCAGCTCCTGTGCTGATGGGATTGTTTTGCCTGTGAGCACCCCGTTATTTTGCGACATCAATTCACGTGATGCCTTCACGCTTGTATGTGCATCTAGTTCTCACCACCTCGGGATCAGTTTTCCAAATATCTGTGTAAACGTGTGCATAAATAGCTGTACTTTCTGTTTTGCCTGCTCAGTGCACTGAGGACTCCAGACTGTGCTTTAAATGCCTTGTCAGACACCCACGGAATGTGCACTGACACCGTCGCTGGTGTGATGAGCTGCAGGCTGGGAGCTCGTCTCTGATGCAAGCCCCACCACTGCACCTCCAGGAAACGATGGTGTTACAGAGCACGCAGGCCCTGCGTGGCAGTGCTGTAATTATACAACTTCTAACAATTAAGTGCTTACTGATTACGTGTTGAAAGGAAGCTCAATGCCATCAGATCATATCATTGCTGATTTATTGAGCTATTATTGGCCACATCCTGAAGCTCTGACTGTCCTTCCTTGATCACAACTCCTCATTTACCTGCATAAAGATGAAGAATTTTGCCCCGTAGTATTTCAGGCAACAGTGTGTGTAATCTCAAAACCTTTTCAAATGCTATTTATAATCCTGAAGCACGTTGTTTTATGCTTGTTGAGTTTTATAAACAACTATCCTTCCTGCAAGGATAAAAATAAAGTCAACCAACGGCTTCTGCATTGAAGTCAGGTCACCACAAAGTGCAACGGCAGGATTTTAAAAGGTCTGGTTTTACAATTTATTGAAGACGAAAGAAGGAAGACTCTTGAAGGCTTCCTGATTTTGTGTGCAATACTGTACATTATGTATAAAATAAGGTCATATATGCATTATCTTTACGCTAGACATTAGGCATGGAATGAAACGAAGCCGACGAGCAGTTTACCGCGTGGTTTTTGTTAACATCACGGACTTAATTTGGCTGTGAGAAGACCCTCTGCATAGAGTATGTCATTGAAAAAAGGTACCAGGCAACCGTAAAGAGAACAAGGTAAGTGATCCTCATCATTATTATTATTATTGTTTTTTCCATCTCTTCCCTTTTCCCCCATTAAGCATTTCATTTGGAAATTCACTGGGGAAAAAAGAACGGGAGGGAATTCATTCTGCTTTCCCATCCGAGTATCCTTAAGTCATGTATGTTATAATATATTTGCATTTTTAAATAAATACCCCTCACAAAAACAAATTAGAGATGGTTATTTATGTCTTACGGAGCTCTGTTACCCTGGAGTGCTGTCAGAAGGTCAACCATTGCCTCCAACTTGGCTGCGCACACAATGACCTGGAAGTACCATCGATAATGACCCCGTGGCTGCGAGTCTTGAAGACTTAATCATCTGACACACGAGGGGCCCTACGGCGTTCGTACTTGGCATTTGCCTTATTGGAATGTACACAGACAATATGCATTTTAAACAATTCCAAACCGCCTGCCGAAAATAGTCGTGGGGCCACGGATCCCTTCCTGAAGCAGGCTCCTCGCCGTTGCGGCTCTCTCGCCTTGATGAGCAAGTCAGCTAACGGAACGATCTGATGCATCTGGAGCTAGAAACTCGCTGCATTTATTATTGGCATTTGCTCCATATTGCAAGGGAAAGTTATCATCTGCGTCATCTGGAACTTAATTACTATCTGCCACCAGCCAAATTTGATTTTAAGCCTCTCTCAGAGAGAGAGTTCATAAAACACAACAACAGAAGAGGGGGGGAAATGCTGCATTAAAAAAGAAACTCAAGGGGCAGGGAAAGGCCACGCACCGGCTCTGCCCGCTCCGCGGTCTGCTCCAAGGGGGAATTTCTGAGGGTTTTGAAGATCCTGGAGCTCTCGCTGCCCACCGGGCAGAAGAGGCAGATGGTTTTGGGGTGGCGTCCACCCGGTGATGGGTGGATCGGACAAGGTGGGATGTCACCACATCGCCCAGAGTGACCTCCATTGATGGGAGAAGACTGGACATGGCACTTAGTGCCATGGTCTAGTTGACCTGGTGGTGTCAGGGCAATGGTTGGACTCGATGAGCCCAGAGGTCTCTTCCAACCTGGTTGATTCCATGATTCTGATTCTGTGATAAAGACCGTACCAAGGGGAGAAGCTGGAGAAAAAAGAAAAAAACTCAGGAAAAAATCTTCCCTTTTCTACCCACCCTTGAAAAACAAGCCCAAGCGATGTCTCTTTCTGGTATTTCACATTGCTGGGAGTCAGGAAAACCAGCCTGTGCACTGCCCGTGTCTTCTGTTTTAATAAACTGCACATTAGTCTCGTTGGGCAGCTCCAGCCCCTGGCGATCCGCCGCGCCGTATATTAGTTTTAAATACACATTGCCTGCAATAACGCTGGGGCAGGAGCGGTGCCCGAAGTTACGGAGTGGTTAGGATTGCTTTACATTTGCAGTCTCATTGAAAACATTTATTCAATCAAAGGGAAAAATAAATGCGGTCCCTCCGCTCTGTCAAGTATAAACTGTTATTGATCCCCTAAATGAAATTTGTCCATGCTGATCGATCAAACACATTATCTTTTTTCCCCAGTCTATTACCAGCAATTGGAAACTCTCAAGCATCGATAGCGGGCTGACCACACACAACTGTAAACTCAGCCTATCAGCTCCCCAAATCCGAATTACTGCGGTCCCCCTCCTCTCTCTGCAAACAGAGGGACCTCTGCGTTATGACTATATTTTTCCTGAGCTGAAGGTTAGAAAAAGTTAAATTTCATAAAATGCTGGGAATCATTTGTGTCGTGTTAAACTCTGTCTGCGTGGTAACGGCCGTGTGACAACTCGGGGATGTCACCAGCGCCCACCCGTGAACACGGACGGGGCTTTGGTGGGTCGTCACGTTACTGGTCCTGTTCATGGTGTTCCTCACCTCCACAAACCAGCGCAAGCTGGGGAAGAGGGGAGGGTTACACACCCTCTTCTGATTATCGTGCTCTTTATATGAGGATGTGGAGTTGCCATCACATGAACCGGGCTGATGAGAAAGCTCAGGAGATCACAGAATCAATGAGGTTGGAAGAGCCCTCTGGGATCATCGAGTCCAACCATTGCCCTGACACCACCATGGCAACTAGACCAGGGCACTAAGTGCCATGGCCAGGCATTTCTTCAACCCCTCCAGAGATGGTGACTCCACCACCTCCCTGGGCAGCCCCTTCCAATGCCTAATGACCCTTGCTGAGAAGAAATGCTTCCTGATGTCCAACCTGAACCTCCCCTGGCCAAGCTTGAGGCTGTGTCCTCTTGTCCTGTCGCTGGTTGCCTGGGAGAAGAGGCTGACTCCCACTTCACTACAACCTCCCTTCAGGTAGTTGTAGACTGCAACTGTAGGTAGTTGTAGATGGTTGATCACAAAACCTTCCCCATGCCCAGGGCCAGGCGACGCTTGCAGGGCTCCCACTGAGGGAAGGTGCTCCGGGGTGAGGACAGCGAGCTTCAAAAAGAACTTAATTTCAGGTCAGCTGTGGGAAAAAAGGTACCGCTTGTCCCTTAACAGCCATCGTGGGGGGCTCACCCTCCACTGCTGTCAATAGCTCATGTGTTTGTCTTCTGTCTTGCTGATAGGTAATAATTTTCCGAGCAAGCTTAGGGAGCAGTGACTCTTTATTAAAACTAATAAGGGAGGGAGTCGCGGGTTTTTAAAAACCACTCAGGAAATTATTACTGACAACTCTTTCTTGCCTCACTCCGCCGAAGGAAAGCAACGAGGAGGTAAGGTGCCTTGCGTGATGCCAGCTCGTGGGTTTGCTGCCACGTACACTCGGGTTGTTCTGATGTTCATTGCCTGCACAAATCTGGACTGTATTTCAGTCTGAATAACCCAGCTTCTGGAGCTGGGTGCTCATTTTGGGTCATATTTAGCCCAAAGTTTGCTGCTTCTGTTCCACCCGAGCAGGTCTGACAGCAGCGATGACCCCTGCCCGTGCCCCAGCTGAGAGTACGCTCTCAATGAAGTTATTTTTATCAATCACGCTTTTAACCCAATAAAAAAGATGACGGGGGAAATGACACAGAGACCAGCTTCTTGCCAATATTGTTGCGTTTCATACTGTTATAACAATCTCCTGTGGAAAAAAAGAACATGACCATGTGTGGCCACATCCATTTCTGTCTTGAGACGTGTCGGCAGCAACGCTGCCGTGTCCCCCCCAGGACTCATCCGTCCTCCTCCCTTCCTGGCCGGGGGCTGCCTCGGTTGTCCGCAGAGCTCCTCCGCATCGTCCCCATCGCGGGATTTTCCTCCCGTGCTGTATCACAAGGATAGCGATGTGATTTCTACTTCATCACCCACAGAAAGGGAAGGGTAGAGCTATTTTTTCCAGAAAATGTTGAGATATTGATGGTGAGGGGAGGGTCGGGGTGCCGCGGGGCAGAGGAGGGGCAGCAGGAGCACCCGCACCACCCGCTCAGACAGCGCTAACCCAGGCAATCCCTCTGCACTCCGTTGGTACCAAAAAAGGTACTTTTTTTTGCAAAACAATCTGAATTTTGAGGTTTAAAACTAATAGCGGTTGAAAACCTGAAGTTAAGTGTGAAATGACACAGGACTGGCAGGGGGTGGTTCCTGCTGCTCCTCCACAGGTCCGCAGAGGGCAAAGGAAAGCGCTCTGTGCTCCGGGATGGGCACGGGTGTTGGGGACGGGACCCCACGGCTGGGCTTGGTGCCAGGTGGGTTTGGGGGGTGCCTTGTAACAAAGTCCCCCGAGCCCTAAGGATGGCCAAAAGCCAAAGTGGCATCAACTAGTAGAATAGAATAGAATGAGAAAAAGAATAAACCATAATAAAAATTGAAAATAATAGGACAGAACAGAACAGAACAGAATAGAATAGAATAGAATAGAATAGGAACTAAGAAAGAGAATAAAAACTAAGAAATAGAATAGAACTAAGGACTCTTAGTCCTGAACTTAGACTTAAAACCAAAAAGCTAACTTTTAATATGCCTCTTTTTTCTTGCAGCTTGTCCATCTAGATAAAACCAACTGATTTAACTACACTCTGGTGCCTGTTCTCCCATGACCCCTTCGTCTCTTTAACGAATTGTACCCAAACGTGGATGTCCTTCCCCAAAACACCCCTCTTCTCCTTCACTCGCCTCTCCTAGTTCAATAAGTTGTAATTGCACAAGCAGATTTTTCTCTTTAATCATGGGGTGAGCTTTTCAAAGGAAAACAGCCAAGTTAGTCAGGTTCTATATGTGATATTTGCTGGTAGATAATTCAATTATTGTAGAAAATTATTTTAAACATTAAGATGCACAAAGTTCAGGTTTTCCCCGTTTCTGCTACTATCACCCAAGCTATTGATAAGATGTCTAAATTTATTGCAGAATAATTCTGCAGGAAAAGAGATAAAAGGTTCCTGAATAAAATATGAGGCGAGAGCTGTAAATTGTAGCAATGCATATCATTTCATTCAAATGTAGGAAGCAATTACCATCTGCTATACTCATCAGTTCCCTCCTTTATGACTTAATTATATGTTTAATGCTATCAGATCAAGGAAAGGGCACAATAGATGAATGAGTGAAAGAAATAGAAAAGATTCAGCAACAAGACAAAAGGCAGATGAAAAGTAACCCGAGAACAGAATTGATTTCATTTGTTGGGAGAGGAGTTAATTTAAATAGTATATTCTATCATCTCCTGTGCTGTGCCGAGATAATATAAATCATGTGTTTGTGAATTTGCTTCATACAATTTTAACAAAAGCATTCAAGTTTCTGAAAACCGAGGGTCTGCAGGTTCTGATTTATTTATGAAATGAGTAACATTTACAAAGAAAGAGCAGTGACTGACAACCCGAGCGTTTAAGTTGTTATTAACAGTGCTTTGCTGTACAAGTGCGAGGTGACAGAGGGGAGCTGACGAGCCCTCTTGTTCCCTCCTGGCTGGGTTTCGGTATCTGCCGACATCACCTCCTGGCCACCACAACCACCTCCACCACATCACCTCCACCACATCACCTCCACCGCATCGCCTCCACCGCATCGCCTCCACCACATCACCTCCACCGCATCGCCTCCACCCCATCGCCTCCACCTCATCACCTCCACCTCATCGCCTCCACCGCGTTGCCTCCACCACATCGCCTACACTGCATCGCCTCCACCTCATCACCTCCACCACATCACCTCCACCGCATCGCCTCCACCGCATCACCTCCACCTCATCACCTCCACCACATCGCCTCCACCACATCGCCTCCACCGCATCACCTCCACCCCATCGCCTCCACCGCATCGCCTCCACCGCATCACCTCCACCTCATCACCTCCACCGCATCGCCTCCACCGCATCGCCTCCACCTCATCACCTCCACCACATCGCCTCCACCGCATCACCTCCACCGCATCACCTCCACCTCATCACCTCCACCGCATCGCCTCCACCTCATCGCCTCCACCACATCACCTCCACCGCATCGCCTCCACCGCATCACCTCCACCTCATCGCCTCCACCGCAACCATCTCCACCACATCGCCTCCACCTCATCGCCTCCACCTCATCACCTCCACCTCATCGCCTCCACCGCATCATCTCCACCGCATCGCCTCCACCACATCGCCTCCACCGCAACCACCTCCACCACATTGCCTCCACCTCATCACCTCCACCTCATCACCTCCACCGCATCGCCTCCACCGCAACCACCCCCACCACATCGCCTCCTCACTGCCCGGGCCTGAGGGACAGGGAGGGCGTGCTGGGCTGGTAGCCACTAGGATGCAGGCCACCATCCCACCAGCCACCCCTGGGTTTGCCAGCTCCAACCAGCACCCTGCATCCTGCACCTTATAGCCCATACCTGGCACCTTGCACCCTGTACCCCGCACCCTGCGCCCTGCATCTTGCACCCTACACCCTGTGCCCTGCATCCTGTGCCCTGGACCCTGCGCCCCAGCCCTGGAGCTGGCCGTGCCCGCTGCCCTCGGACACGCGGGCGGTTGGGAAAGCTGCCTGTCTGGTTTGTGTCCTGCTTGTCCTTCCCTCCCAGCAGCTCCCCCGTGCCCTCGTGCTGTGTCACGGTCCCGCTCTCCTCAGTCTGACCCAGATCCCATCCCTGACCGTTAGCAGTGAAATAACAATTCACGTGCTGCCGAAACCCTTAGCACCAAATATTTTCTGACATTTGAAGGTCCTGCTGCTTTGAAATATTTATCAGTGAAGTTGATAACACACCTGCCTGCTAAATATTGGGTTTGTATGGAGGGGCTGCATGCTCCCGTGCAGCCTGGCTCCAAACAGAAGGGTCCCTCCTCGGCCTCGGGGTGCTGGCAGGAGCCCTAAGGCAAGTGGGGACCGCAGAATAGTCCTGGCAGCAAACATCCATACTTCATCCAAGGGGTCAGACGTTCTGAACTTGCTCAGCTATTTATTTTTCCTTTCCCCATTTCTTCCCTCCCCATCCCCTGGGTTCCCAGCATGGTCAGTCACGGGAGGGAGCTCGGGTTGTCCGTAGGGCACCGAGGACAACCCTGTGCCAAGCTGGTGGCAGTGTGGCTGGGACCTCCAGGCTGGAGCGGAACCGAGTCTGAGTCACCATGAAGAGTTTCCACGTGATGTTTGAGATAAATCACCAACCGAGCCCGCTGCGGAGCCAGGGCTGGGCTGGGGGAGCAGCACCCAGAGAGGCGGCCGGGGGGGCTGCGGCTGCGCTGGCTGGTGGCACGGGGGAGCGTGGTGCTCTCGGGGTGGTGAGGGGTTAAGGGCTGTGAGGTGACTGGGCTGCTGTGGGGGGACAGGGAACTACCTTCGCCACCACACGTGTCCACAGAGGGAAATGGTAACAGAATAATGCAGTTTGCTTAAACATCACACGGTGGGGTTAGAGCACAAAAAAGCGTGTCATCTTTTAGCTCATTGCAGTGAGAAATTACGGGGCTGCAGGAAGCAGAGCAGTGCTTTCAGAATAAAGCCTACTCAGAAGACCCCAGCAAAACTGGGGTGAGAGACTAGCCAGGCAGTTACAGACACAGCAACATCCCCACAGGCGGTATCTAGAAGCACTCGTCCCACGAGTCAAACACGATGGGCACCGAGTGTTCCTCAAAAGAGTAAAATAGAGTTTTAATACTCCTCACCTGAAGCCTGCACCCAGGTTACACCCAGACCGCAGCATCCCACTGTTTCTCTCAAGCTCAAAATTTGTCTACAAATTATTTTCTCGCTTGCATGCATGAAGCACAACTTCTAGTGGCTGATGGCACCAAGAAGGCTTCAGTCAGCCCCTGGACCCCTTCATGAATTAAAATAACTGCCTGGTTTGAGTCCTCAGGCAGCACCGAACACACTGAGGAGCAACTGTGGTGGGCCAGCTAAGTGTGCCGAAATCCCAGCGGGGACAGTGGCTCCAGAGCCGGGCCAGAACCCGCGGGGCCGGAGGGAGGAGGTGGGATGTGGTGATGGGGTCTCAGCTGTGGACCACCACCTGCGATGGCTGCTCTACACTGCTGCCTTCCCGCAGCACAACAGGGCACCTGCGGCGGGGTTTGTCCCCGCAAAGGACGTGCACAGACACCGAGGAGAGACACTGTCCTGCTCTCAGCAGCACAGCAGCCCTAGGACTCGATGATCCCAGAGGTCTCTTCCAACCTGATTGATTCTGTGACTCTGTGATTCGTTCTTTTGTGGCCACACAGACACGGGTGCCTTTACCCAGGTCGCCCTCACCAAACGTCCGTGCATGCAGACACGGGCTGGGAATTCTGCAAAGGAAGGACGCAGTTTTATACTAATTCCCTTAATTTATTCACATCAAATGTCAGTGCAGTGTCATATAAAAACCTTTAATGATTTTAAAACAAATGGTCCCTGAGGCAGGAAAATAGTTATAGTGCCATTTCTAAAATTAATTTAATTCCTGCGAAATAGAAATAAAAGAAAAAAAGTGCTTGCTCAGTTGCATACGCATTACAAACAGCATGAGGAAATATCTGGAGAGGCTTTTCAGCTGGGATCACGCAGGGTGTCCCAGCCGTCCCGCCCACTCACCTCGGCACCGTGCCCAGGGCACCCCCCGCGCTGCTCCCCGGGGCCGCAGAGAGCACCCACATCTATTAGTACCTGTTAGTTTCTTTACCCAGCAGCAGAACCTATTTTTATTGCTTTTCCCAGTGACTCATGATAGCGTATCTTCCCTGCCATATGCCCACCAGCTCGGGACGGCAGCGCGCTGATATTCTGGGCCTGGAATCCTTCCTCTCGCGGGCTCAGGGGATGCTCGCACGCGGTCCCACCTCGCTGCCCACCACCCGCTCGTACCCACTCACCATATGGCGCGTGGGTTTCACACGGGGATACTGCTGGGCAGCCAGCACCGGCTTCATGCCACCGGCTCCCCTGTCCCTCTCCCGATGGCCAAAGCTGGAGGTGCCGCGGGACGGCGGCTTGGCTGGCTTTTGCCTGGCAGCTCCACCCGACCAGCTGGGACCTCTGGGGACATCAGCGTGAGCACCAAATGCCCAGGTGGGCCACTGCCCCCAGCCTGTGAGCTCATCTTGGAAATCAAGCACTTCTACTTTGAAGACAATACTATGACATTGACTTTTCATCTGCACTTTTAGATCATTTGTGTACCCCACCACGTCTGAATTTGTTGCCAGACCTCCTAAATGCCCCGAATGAGATGATTTTGGAGCTACTAATCCTCCACACTGCCTATTTGTACAAGTTTCCCCAAGCTTCCAGATCCAAACTAATGATTTTTCCCTTTCCCCCAGCCCTGAAATGAGTTACATTGCCTTGGTGGTCCCTCATCAAGAGGCAAAGTAGCTCTGATATTTCCGAAGTTTAAAGTGTTTGACTTTGCAACCCAAAAGAACGAATCATCTGGCTTTTTTAAGGATGCTTTTTTAAGAAAAGCAGCGTTCATCCCCTGCAGCTCAGCCCCTCTGAAGCCACAAGTCATTCTGCCTTGCCACTGTGCAAGCTGTTGGTTGCCTCCACGGCTCTGGTCCTTGCACGGCTGAGGAGAGGCTGGTGCGTTAGGGAAACCAAAGCGAAGAGTTGGCCGTGATCATTTTCAGCACCTTGAAGGAAGAAATGTGTCTGTCGTCCGTAAAGCAGTTTTGCTAAAAGGGTTTCTCAGGAATTCTGTGGTACCTGTAGCCAAAGACATCGCTGGGATGTTGCTGTTGGTAGCTGGGTGACACACACGTGCAGTGCTTTCTCCCAGTACCTCATCTGTGCTTCTGCCTCTGGGACACCGAGGTCTCCATTGCACAGGGGCACCATAAGACCACATGCAAATGCAGACTAATATTAAATACAGCAGCTTTTTTTATGAAAAAGTGCCTGTGATTAATAAATCAGCCATTCTTTCTGTAATTTCCACCACCTACGCCAATCTCTGGGCCAGGTTACCTGAAGGAGAAGTCCCTTCCCCAGCCTCGGCGTCACGGGAGCGCTGGGAGGAGCACAGAGGGGCAGATTCCCTGGGAGCTGCCAGTGTGGGTAATTAAAATAAAACCCAAACACACGAAATTCTGTTCAGTGACTCAGTCCACACACTCCCACTCTCCTCCCACACGCCTTCTGATGCTCAGGCAGAAATTAAGCACCAAGGGTTTTTTGTGCTTTGTACTTAGGGCTTCACATTTTCTCTCTCCCTCTACCGTGAGAGAAAACTCACAGCAGCACATCTGCATTTTTAAGATAATTATTTTATATGGTATATTTTATATATATATAAACACTTCATATATATATAATACATATTATACTTATGGTATTATTTAAAGTACCCAATGGGTATAGGCTCATTTAAAAAATTGAGAGATCCTTTAATTACTGGGTTCAGGCTTCAGAGCAGAGCTGGAATTTATTGTGAATTATGCTCATTATGACTTTGATGGACTTCTGCGCCATAATTGTGTGTTCATTTTCCAGCCCTTCTCCCACCTGCCTGGTGGAAGCAGCTCACAAACCCCCCCCAGGTTTGTGCTGGCTGGTGGAGCTGTTCAGGAGCCTTCTCTTGGGTCTCCTGGAAAACCCGAGGTTTTGCAGGGATAAAATTTACAGAATCCCTTTTCTGTGCCACGCTGTTTCAGTGTGTGCCCAGCTGTGGCTGGTGATGGAGGCCATGAGCAGTTAAACCCAGGGCAGCTGCCCCAGGCTGCCCACAGGTGGGTTCTGGATCATTAACACCAAGTTCCCTACAAAAGGCAAAGCCTGGGGGCAGGGGGGCTCTTTGCTCTGCTCTGCTCAGTGGTTACTACCCCTGGAGGAACTTGCCACCACTCTGTGAGCTAAGTACAATGTTGTGTCTTTTATATTATTATTAATGTTGTTTCTTTTATTTTGTTAAATCTGTTTAAATTTCAGCCCACGAATCTCCCTCCTTTTCCCAGTTCCCTTTCTCAGCTGGGGAGGGGTCTTGGGTGACAGAACAACTGGTTGGTGTTTAGCCCTGGGTGGGGGCTGAACAGAGACACATCCCCACGATAGCAGTTACATTTCAAATGAAGGTTTGACACGTTCATTTTACATTTATTCAGGTGGGAAATAGAGCAAATGTCCATCTCCAAATACATGGTCAAGCCCTATGTTCTCAGTCTGACTCTCCTCTTATTTTACTTTAAAAACTGAGCTAAAAGGCACGTGTGCCCCGAAAAAGCTCCAGCCCCAGCCAGCTGAAACGCTTGGTCTCACCCCACACGGTCGCTCTGCCCGGCTCCTTACCAACGGGTGGGGACTTCTGAACTTTGCAGAAGCCTGGGGAGAGGGCAGAGGCTTCGTGGGGTGGGTACGGGGCACACGGGCAGCCCTGGGGCTGGCAGCAGGCTGTGTATGGTGGGTACAGGGCACACGGGCAGCCCTGGGGGTGGCAGCAGGCTGTGTGTGGTGGGTACGGGGGACACGGGGGGCCTTGGGGGTGGCAGCAGGCTCTGTATGGTGGGTACAGGGCACACGGGCAGCCTGGGGCTGGCAGCAGGCTGTGTATGGTGGGCAGGGGGGATGTGGGCAGCCCTGGGGCTGGCAGCAGGCTGTGTATGGTGGGTACAGGGGGCACACGGGCAGCCCTGGGGCTGGCAGCAGGCTGTGTATGGTGGGTACAGGGGGCACACGGGCAGCCCTGGGGCTGGTAGCAGGCTGTGTATGGTGGGTACGGGGGACACGGGCAGCCCTGGGGCTGGCAGCAGGCTGTGTGTGGTGGGTACAGGGGACACGGGCAGCCCTGGGGCTGGCAGCAGGCTGTGTATGGTGGGTACAGGGCACACGGGCAGCCCTGGGGCTGGCAGCAGGCTGTGTGTGGTGGGTACAGGGCACACGGGCAGCCCTGGGGCTGGCAGCAGGCTGTGTATGGTGGGTACGGGGCACACGGGCAGCCCTGGGGCGGGCAGCAGGCTGTGTATGGTGGGCAGGGGGGATGTGGGCAGCCCTGGGGCTGGCAGCAGGCTGTGTATGGTGGGTACAGGGGGCACACGGGCAGCCCTGGGGCTGGCAGCAGGCTGTGTGTGGTGGGTACAGGGGACACACGGGCAGCCCTGGGGGTGGCAGCGGGGGATCGATCCCCGCGGGCGCTGCCCCCCCCGCCCGGTACCGGCGGGCGATGCGGCGGGCAAGGGCGCCCCCCGGCGGCGGCGGGGAGTGGCGGCAGGGGCGGGGCTGCCGGTGCCGCCCCCCGCTCCGTGCCGTGCCGGCGGCGCCCCGAGCTGAGCGGTCCCCGGGCCCGGCACAGGCCCCGCAGGCCCTGGGGCAGCCCGTGCTCCAGCCGCGCCCTGAGGCCTCCGCCGCCGCCCCCGCGCTCCTCCCGCAGTTTACCCCCGCGGCCCCGCACCACCCACACCCCCCCCGCGCTGTGTCCCGGCCTACGCCAGGCCCCGGCCCGGCCAGCGCCGGAGGGAGGGTCAGTCTCTCCGTTATCGCTGCTGTGGTGAAGATCAACGATAAAACACCGAGTGCCGGGTGTTCACCGCCTCCTCTCCCAGCGGCAGGGTCGGCAGCCCGGTGTGCCCGTACCTCCCTGCGGGCACCGGTGCGTGATGGGGACACCGGGGACCAGGTTTTGGGCGCAGGGACAAGACCAGGAATGCGTTTGTAAATAACCTGTGGGCTTCTGAAATGGCTTAGGAAACCATTCTGACTGGCCAGCCCAAAGAGAGTACGTTACGTATTGCTGAGTGCTTCCCCAGCCTTGCGATGGGTTACTGATTATTTTTACTTTCTTATGCATCACGAGTGTGAAGTGCTCAGTGAGACGGTGACAAACCCCCTCATGGCGATCTTTACATGACATATCATTTCATGGCCATCAAACTACCACAACATCATCACTCATTCTCAGGACAGGGCTGTTGAGCACAGTGACCGCCCCGTTACCCCAGATTTCATGGGAGGCTTTTGTAGATGAATCCATTTCTGTGATCGCTCACGTTAAAATATTATATAGGGAATATACATCTGTTGCTATTGGTGGCATATATTTTTAAATATTAACGTACTGCGTGAGCAATTGAGGATGCAGAGCATGGTTTTAATTTCAGGCAATGCCCTGGTCAAAGGGATTAGCAAGTTCAATGACCAGAGCATTTCCCAGAAATATGTATGGTAAAAAAAAAACAAAATCCAAAATACTCCCTTTGCACTAGATGGGAGATGCTGTGCAGAGAGCAGGAGTGACCAGCCTTACGCACCCACCTACTTCACAGGAGAATGGGGAGCTGCTCCGCCACGCTGCAACACGGGAGCTGGGAACACACACGTACCTGTGTACTGGAGAAAACAGCCCTTTTCTTAAAAGGTTGTGTACAGAAACTAATTGCAAGAACTGATTCATTTTAATATATTCACCCAGCAGCTTTAGTCCCCAAGCAGTAAAATATTATCCCTCAAAGAGAGATGAAGGAGTAAGCTGAGACTCAGGAGGGAGACCCTTATCTTTGATTTTACGTTGATAAAGACAAGCAATAACACTACGAGCTTGTTTTACCAGAGCTCTGGGGCTGGGCTGCGTGGACTCGGGGAACAACCAGGCCCTTCTTCCCCACCTGCAGGAGCTGCCCCCACACTTTATCTCCTGCGTTCCTCACACGCCTGTGCAAGTTTCATCCAACACCTCAGATGTCAGGGAAAAAGTCGAAGGGTGGGAGAAGAATCCCTGCACACCAAAACCCCAGGTCCCCTGGACTCTCTTATATTCTGTTGTATGAAATACCCTATTTTTAAGTGATTCTAAGTGATTATTTTTTCTGGAATCTCCTTGCAAATGTGAATGCTTTTGATCATGGCTTGAGCTCAAAGTTGCTGAAGTGTCAGAATCCTCTGCAGAAGGTGACCTCCCGCTCTGGGAAGCTCTGCTGGTCAGGACGGGGGGAGGCTGGTCCTTACACGGCAGGAGCACGGGATGGTGTGACCCTGGATAACGCTTTAGAGTAGAATCATAGAATCACAGACTGGTTTGGGTTGGAAGGGACCTTAAAGACCATCCAGTTCCAACCCCCTGCCACGGGCAGGGACACCTTCCACCAGACCAGGTTGCTCCCAGCCCCATCCAACCTGGCCTTGAACACTGCCAGGGAGGGGGCAGCCACAGCTTCTCGGGGCAACCTGGGCCAGTGTCCCACCACCCTCACAGCAAAGAATTGCTTCCTCAGATCTCAATCTCCCCTCTTTGGGGAAAGAGGAAGGGAACCCTCCTAGGGGTGTTACTCCAAGACAGCTGGGCTACGAGCACACAGGGAAGTTAAGTGCATCGTATTTCTTTGGGTTTAGTCAGGCATAAAAGGAAAGGATTCAGGAAGCTTAAACAAAACGCTGCTGTCAATACGTTTGCACCAGCAGAAATGTGCCATGTGAGTGTGTTTGGTGTCTGGGACCTACAGGAACAAAGTATATTCAGTGCATTAATGCCACACGTGGGGTTCCTCACTCCTCCTTGCTCTCGCAGCAGTACATGTCACCTATTTATCTAAATTTCTGTGTGAGGGGCAGTCAGTGAAGCTTTCCAGCCCTCAGCAAACACTAGTGCAGGTGCCTGGCCCGCCCGAGTTCATGGCTCGAGGTTTGCCCTTCAAGTGCCCCAGCAGACCGAGGCACTGTGCGTCCAGCACTTGGTTTTGGTTTTATCTTCCAAACTTTCCTTCATGGCTCCCAGTCCAACAAGAAGTAAATCTCGGGGTTGTGCTATGGGCTGGGCAAAGGGGCTACAGACCCGCTGCGCATCGGCAGCTCCAAACATCCCAGCGCTTCGCCGACAACTTGACAAATCTAGTTTAACTATTTTGATGTAATAATGTAATTAGGTAAAAGGGTTCAGCAACTGATTGCGTTTCACTAATTTCAACCATCTGCTTCAACATTTGTTCTTATGTGTTCCAGATTTCAGTGTCTTTGCTCTAATAGTAATTAATGAAACTGTTAATAAGCTACATATATCATATTATGCTGCAATGATTTATCAAAGGATAATGTTATGAGACAAATTATATATAACAATTATAGAAAATGGCTTACGTTACTAAACGTTGCACACTGCTAACTAGTTTCTTTACTCTTAATGAATTCCCTAATTAATTTAAAGCATACTTTATGCATAATTTGAAATTTAAAAACACTGCTGGGTCAGGTTTTAACCATCCTCTTTTACATGCTGTCTGCTTCGACAAGACACATGTTAGCAAAACACCACCTCTGTGCAGATCGCCGAGCCCCGCCGCTGCTTCCATTCCCCGTCCCGGGTACCCCCGCCGTGCTTCACGAGAGCCGTGGGGAATCTGGGTCGCTATTTATAACAAAAACCAAACACGAGTGGCTGTTCTAATCTCTCGTTACGTAACCAGCCCCGTTTTGGGGAAGGCTGCTCTCAATCACGCTCCGTGCAAACAGACATCTGAAAATAGAGCTGTGCCGCCGTCGTACCCCCAAAACCACCCCGCCCCGGGGTAACGAGGTCAGCCTAAAAATCCAGAAACCTTTAAAAATAGAAATGTAAACTTTAGGTTCTTCATCTTCAGATTTTTAAGTGTCCAACACACAACTGCCCGATATTTCCCAGTTTTCTCCAGCCACAGCTGGGTGGTTTTCCTGCAGAATACGACCATAAACTTTTCCTTCAAAGCCAAAGTTTCCATTCTTGTCTGACTGCGTAATTGCTGTGTGTGGAGACTTCAAGAAAATCACTGAATACCCCGGCCTTCCAGATGAGCTACCAGGGGACTCCAAGGTCAGCGTTTGCCAAGTTTTTACTGACTGAATTTCCATAGCAAGAGAAATCAGGTATCGCACCACGGAGGTCACAGTTGGTAACTTACGGACTGGGCTGTTCATGGGATGCACGGCGAAGGAGGAACTCCTCTCTCTGACAGTTATGTGAGAACCGAGTCTTAATTCCAGCTTTAAGGCTTATCTGTGATTTGCCAACGCGCTGTAGGACACATCTGTGTTTACGTAGTGCACACACCTACTACTTCATTGCGTTCACAGCGTCGATCGGGGAAGGGATTTAGTGGAAGATTGTGGCTGGTGCGGAGGAGCAGGCGCTCAGCTCTGCGGATGGCAGATGTTTGTTTCTGCAGCACAAACATTTGCTGAGGCACAAATAACCGACTGGGCCCTCACCGCAGGGCTGGCATCTGCCAAGGCTCACTTGGAAAGCTGCAGAGGTTCAGGCTCCTGGCCCTGCCCCAGGGGGCAAACACGCACCAGCCCGCCCGAGAGGCTGGGCACGGCTTCATGCTGGCCACAGGCTGCCACGTCTGAGACCTTCTGCAGCGACATGTGTCAACACAACCTCAGTTCTGATGTCAAAAGGATGAAAAAAATTCTTCCTGGCAGTAATAAATACCTGATAAGTAGAATTAATGTTTTATTTGGAAGGGACTGCGTTATTAACCGAGGCTCCAGAAAGTGATGGCTAACACAGCAGCTGAGCGCTCTCCTCTTCCTGCAGCGGGGGGCTGAGCTGGGGCTCCTTCCTTCACTTGGGTGCTTAATGTCCTCAAGTCATGTATCTTTCTGTCAAATTCAATTAAAGTTAATTAGCAGATTCAAAAGCCAGCAGGACCTCAGAGAGGACACACACACAGACACAGAGAGAGAGAGATTTATCTCATCACTTTTACTTAATATAATTAATATCTTAATGAACAAATCATTCACAAATAATTCACTGCTGTTCCAGCAGTTCATTACCATTTGGTAGGTGTGGTTGTATTTCAGAACTGAAAACACAATTTCATAGCTGGGAAGGGGTATGAAGATGCGATGGGAACTCGATGGAAAGAGCCAGCGTGCTCAGACCGCTGCAACGTTCGAGGTGCCCGGGGTGCTGGGATGGAGGAGGGAAGGACCTGTCTCAGCGACCTGTGGAGAAGCTCTCCCAGCTCTGGAAGGGCACAGCCCTGCCCACGAGGAGTCAAGCACCTCACCAGGAAACTCTGTCATCCTCGACTCTGCACAGTCTCTTATGCTCCAGAGGAGAAATACAATTCATCAAGCCAGCCAGGCTTTAGCAAGAGATCATTCCTTCTCTTCGGACAGTATTTTTTTTTACATTACTAAAATATTATACAGAGACCCAGAGTGACTTATTATAAAGTTACCTCATCTTCTGGGACACTTCTGGCTGGAAAAACTGTTGAGTTTTCCTCTCCAAGCCAGCTTTCTTCTGTGCTTTTCCATCTGACACTTCAGATTATTTTAACGATGGAGTAGCCTTGATTAAATTAATTCCTCCCTACAAAAGCAGCTGTCAGGGAATCTGTTCAGCTATCTGGAACGCTCACACTCGCCAAGGAGGAGAGCCAAAGCGCAGTCAGCAGGGGGAATGCCTGACCGTACCGAACAGCGGCGACTTTGTCGTAACTCGTAAGCGTGAGCTTAGAGGAACGTCTCGGGTCTCCCTCCCGCTGCTGGGCCAGGCGAGGGAAGAAACCAAAATAAAAATGAAACAACAGTGCCAGCGTGGCAAATGACCCCACAGTACGCGGTTTGTCTTAAATTTTTATCTCTAAACCGAAGATGTTATTTCATTTAAGTTTAATCTTGACACCTTAGCCTCAAACAGCTACTCATTTTCCCCTTTTAACCGTCCTTTTGCAATCTTATCCCTCCCTCCCTCTCACTGAAGGCCCTTAAGCACGCACCATCCACACACGCAGCCCCTGCTGAAATCGGAACTGCCTGCCACGTCTGAGGGGAGTTTGCTGCACAAAGAAAAGCCTTGAGAAAACAACAGAACTGCTGTTTCTTTTAAAAAGACATGTTTTCAATCCCACAATATAACCATAGGCTGGACTTTGAAATTACTGTCCTTTTTAAAGTATGAATATGAATGGGATTTTCTTCCACTCATTTATTTTCCTTTCAATATTCATATGCTGCCGTGGGTTGGAGCCCTGTGTTTAAAAACATCTCTTGCTTTGTGATTTGCGATACCGTGCGTTGCTTTTAAATTTATTAATACCAGAGTTTAAGAGAGCTGACTTAGAGAGCTTCACCAGAGCAAAACACTGACCAGCTCAGGCTTTTCCTTTGCACTTCAATGCCCATATCCTGAGTTTCCACAGCTGATGCCCACCCATCACAACTGTCCTTACAGCTCTTTAACCGGACCGTGCCCACAGGTGCAGCGGATGCCCCACGGACCGTGCAGCACCGACTGCGCGGTGGTGTCCCCACTCGCGGGCTGCACAGCCTCCATCCATGGAGGGAAGGTGCTTGATGGGGACCCTGGCATGGGGAATCAAGTCTCCCAGGCTCGGTGGTGATGGGCCACTGCAAGGCTCCTGGTAGTGGTGGGATGGCACAGACTCCCCAAGCCATGGTTTTGCTCAGCTGGTGCAAACACGTCACGGGGGTCCTGCGTGACCGCCTCGGCACGCGGAGCTCGCCATGACCTTCACCCCATGCAAAACATCTCCTAAACATCCCAACCTCTCACGGGCCACCCTACGTGTCTGCAGGAACAGCTTCTATCGAGGATTCGCTGGGTTTTCTCCTCGCACAGCTTGCCACCCCGACACTGGGGGACACCAGGGGACTCTTGGGGGTCACCACACCCAGGTGTTAATCCACAGCCACACAGACCTGACCCAGTGCAGGGGTGCTTCTAGCACGGCCACCCCAGCCCGCACAGCCCACCACGTCCCAGCCAGCGCCCCGGGCAGGAGCAGGGCTGCTTCCCCGGCTCTTTTGTCAGCCCAGCGTTGGCTCGGGTGCCCCGTGGCTGGGGTGGGCATGTGAAAAACACCCGCGTCCCCAGCAGGGGCTGAACCTACAGGCGACACTGCCACGTACACCAGGCTCGCACGCTGCTCCAGCCCCGTGCAGCGTCCCCGTTACCCGGAGCCCCGCTGGCATCCACGCTCCCACCCGGGCTGCCCCGGCCCCGGACGTGTCGCACCCCCTCAAACAGCCGCTTTGCCCCCCCCGTTCGTCCTGCAATCGCCCACCGGAGCCACTCCGTGTCTGTAGCCCAGCGAACACCGCCGGGGCGGCCCGGACGCGGTGCGGGAAGGGTTAATGCCCGGGGGGCGGCGGGCCGGGCCGGGCCGGGGGGGTGGAGATGTGGCGGCCGTGCCGTGCCGTGCCGTGCCGGGTGTTCCCGGCGGTGTTGTGTTACAGCGTGGGCCCCGGCGCTGGGTGGGGCGAGAGGAGCCCCGGCCCGGCCCGGCCCCCCGCTCCCCCGGGCACGGCGTGCGGCGGCGGGGCTGCGCTCTCGGCCCGCCCGGGGCAGCCCGCGGGGATGAGCGGGCTGCGGCGGCTGTTCCGCGGTAGCGGGCGAGCGCTGGCCTTCGTCTTCGCCGCCTCCGTGGTCTGGCTGCTGCTCGACATGGCCGCGCTGCGCCTCTCCCTGGGGGAGGCCGGCGGGCGGCTGCTGAAGGAGGCGGCGGGGCGCGGGCAGGGCCGCGGGCAGGAGCGGGCAGGGCTGTGGCGCGGCCCCCGGGCGCCCCCGGGCAGCCCCCGGCCCGACCCCGCCGGGCTCCGCCGCGGGCGGCGCAGGGGCGGCGGGGCCGCGGCCCGCCGGGAGCCCCCCCGCCCGCCGGGACCCCCGCCCGCCACCGAGGGGCACCCCGCGGCTCCCCCGGGGGCTCGGCCGGCCCCGCCGAGGCCGGTTGTCAGCGTGGGAGGCGGTGCGGGGGCCGCCGCGGCAGCGAGCCAGCCGCCGTCGAAGGCAGCGCAGGAGTTTGTAACGGACCTCGCCGGGCACGGAGCCGGGCTGCGGGGGGCAGCGCCGGCCCGGGCGGGCACCCCCCGGCCGCCCTCCGCGGCCCCGCCGGCTCCCGGGCGCACCGAGCGAGCGGGGCTCGGGGGGACGGTGGCGGAGGGACCCGGACGCGGCGCCGACGGGAGCCGGCGGCGAGCGGCCGGCACGGCGCGGACAGCCAGCCTGCCGCCGGGGCGGGGGGCACCGGGCGTGGGGGAGAGAGGAGCATCCCCCGAACATCACTTCGTCCTTATCAGCAAGGAGAGGATGAGCCCCGCCAGCGCAGCAGCCCCGCGGCGTGGGTCCCACTCGCCGGGGAACTTCACGAGGAGCCAAGACAAGCGCGGAGAGCGGCAGCTCGCTCACGAAGAAGGCGACGGTGCCCACCCTGCGACCGCCACCCCCGGGGCTGCGGCGCCGGACGACCGGAGCCAGGCGCTGGGTGCGACACGCGGGGCAGCTCCCGGGGCACCCGGCACCCCCGGGGCACCCGGCACCGGGAAGGGCGTGCGGGAGGAGGCAGGCGGCAGCACCCCAGGGATGCACAAGGTCTGGGACGTGGATGCAACGCTCGGCCCGAGAGACCCGCAGGCTCCCGGCCAGTTTGGGCACGCTGTTGCGGTCCCTGACGATAAACAAGAAGAAGCAAAAAGCAGATGGAAAGAAGGAAACTTCAATGTCTACCTCAGCGACCTGATCCCCGTAGACCGAGCCATAGCAGACACCAGGCCTGCCGGGTAAGATCTGCTTCCCCTGCCCAAACACCCGTGCCGTGCCCCCGGGGTCCGGCTCGGTGGCTCCCAGGGAGGGCTGCTGGGCACACTGAGCCCTGCGCTTCATGCGTGCTCGCTGTGGGGTGGCTTTGCCTTTCCAGGTGAGAGCAGCTTGTTATTAAACGTAAAACTGGGTAAAGTTTGTGGATCATCTTAACCCACCGAGCCCTGCTGCCCCGAGGGGCTGGGGCACACGGGGCAGGCAACGGGGCTCGTTTTACCTGGTTTGCCAGGTGCTGTTTGGTTTCCATACTTGTGCATGTGGTTTCTGGAGTGCTCCTGCACTCCATCGACTTGTCTCGGCAGCAGAAGCCCCCCTGCCCCAAGGTGCTTTCACACCTGCGAGCTGCTGCTGCCCTTCCCTCGAGGCAGAGAAGGGAAGGTGCCGGTTTGGGTGAACGGCAGGTTCGTCTTATACTTGGCTTTTCATCCTGCAGAAGTCTCTCAGCCCCTTGGCAGGTGAGACCTGCCTCGTGCAGAGACCCTCCCGTGTCCCCCTTCCCCACTCGCAGAGGACAGGCACAGTAGGATGGGAGTTGTGCTGTGAGTTGTCCCCAGGACAACAAACGCCAGCTACGGACGCCACGGGTGTGCAGAAGAGGCGTGGTGGCTCGGTGCCAGCGCTGTGTTTGGTCTGACAGCAAAGCCCTGGAGCTGTGGAGCAGAACCCACCCCCAGGAGCCCCCGTAAGCGCAGCCCTCCTGCCTCCGGTGAACCACACACCTCTGCTGCCGTCATGGGGAACGCCTTGGCCAAACAGGGCCACTGCCTGGGGACGCGTGCTGCCGCGCCGGGCACGGGGCACGGGGAGCTCCCTGGGGCACCCGCAGCGGTGCCGCTCTGCCCCAGCCTGTCGGCACGGCTGATCGAGCTGGCAGCTCTGGGTGATCAAACAGCACGTTGCTTTTAGGCTGGATGGTTCTGGTCTCTCCCAGCCTAGACCCCAGCTCCCCTCTTGGTCCTTCCCGCAGTGCTGCACTAGAGTGCTGAAACTTGGCCAACGGGGAACGTGTCCTGCCCCAGCCTTCAGCTGTTGTAGCATCTCTTGGACAACCAAGTTGTCGGGGTTTAGACAGGGACCCACGTTTCCCGGCCTGGCAAAGAGCTGTCACACGCTGCATGGCACGGTACGGCCTGGGTAGGTGCCCAACCAGGGACCTGGCTGGGGGGGGACGGGGCTGGGCACCCTGCGGCTCAGGGCTTCAGGGCCAGGCTGCTTCCAGGCACGTGGGCAGCAGCTCTAAGGTGACATTTTCCCAAAGGAACTGTAGCAACCTCAGAGCCTACGTCCTGTTGACTTTCAGGGTGATGTCGGCAGAACATAAAGGCTGTGGGCTGGGTTTGTTTAAAAACCTGTTTAGGGGTGGACTTTCAAAAGGATTTGACTTAAGATTAGTTATATATATTAAGTATTATATATGCATATATAAAAATATATATGTGTGTACATATGTGTATACAGTTAGCGAAGAAATGGAGCCCAAACTCACACAGGACATAGTGAAATATCTTTAGCTGGGGGTCAGCACCAACAAACCCGTTGCTCTCTGCCTAGAAATCCTACATTTTTAGGCAAGAAGGGAGAAAAAGATGTTCCTCTGAGGTTTCCCATCGCCCTCGCACGGACGCTTTCCAGCTTTTTCCACTTCTAGCCTGGGCTAAAAGCCCTCTTAGCAGCCCTCTTAGCTACACCCCTCTCTCCATGCAGTGAAAGCTGGCGTGCTCGGCAGCTGCCTCCTGCCTTACCCATGGCCTCCGTCCCTCCTCCTGCCCGGAGCTGCCTCCTTGGGTTCGCTGTAGGAGCAGCTACAGTTCATCTCCTTTCTCCTGGCTTAGCTGTCCCTTGTTGTCGTGTCTCCTTCTCTCAAGTGACCTCCCCGGCAGCTCAGCCCCTGCCTTCTCTCCTTCTCTCGGCCCCGGGAGTCCTGCCAGCACGCCCAGACCAAGCCCCGGCGCTGCAGAGGGGTCCCATCGCCACGGGCCAGCCCCCGTATGGTTGCCAACCAAACCGTGTCAAACAGCACATCCCCTCCTGGCCGGGCCAGCCCTGGCCACTGCCCGAGGGGAGCCGGGCTGCGGAAGGAGAAGGAAAGACACATCCCAAGGACTGCGACAGAGGGGGATTCTGGGGTTATTTTCACTTGCCCAGAGCACTTCTGATTAGCTGCAAAGCCCTAAAATACCTCTGAATTTTCTCAAAATACCGCATGGTCTGAGCTGCGCGGTGCCCTGGCGTCAGTGTCTGAGCCAGCACCAGCCAAAACCGAGGGCCCCTTCGTTGAGACACAGAAAAAGAAGTCAATTTTCTGTACGCTGCCGTGCACCTGTCCCTGTTTTCTGTGGGCGAACAGTGGTTTTGACTCATCACCGAGACATTAATTTTCTGCATCTGCAGATAGGCTGGTGCCTGTCCTGCCTGCGGGTCAGCGCTGGGAGGACGGGAGAGAAGAACCTGTGGTCGGGCTTCAGCTTGTTGACGAGAGAACGGAGGTCCGGGCAGTTCGTGGGTGTTCTGGGCTAAGGCAGGCGGTCGGGGGAGAGCAGTGCTCTGCAGGGCTGGAGATCCAAAGCCTGGAGGTTTTCAGGAGTGCGACGGGCCATCGCCCGTGTTGCCGTTGCAGGTGCTCTGAGCAGCGGGTTCACGACGACCTCCCGACCACCACCATCATCATGTGCTTCGTGGATGAGGTGTGGTCCACCCTGCTCCGCTCCGTCCACAGCGTCCTCAGCAGATCCCCTCCGCACCTCATCGAAGAGGTCATTTTGGTGGACGACTTCAGCACTAAAGGTAGGCGAAGCTGCTTCTACCTTTATGAAACTAATATAACTTGAGGGCAGAATACAATTTGTTCTCTGTAATTCAATTCTGAGTAGTAGAAAGAAATCGCATTTTCTCCTGTCCATGTGTTGAAGTGCATCCCCAGCCGGTGCTGAGCTTCAGGTCCGAGCACTCACGGACGTTTCAGATGATATTGAAGCTCTGCTTCGTAGCACTTTGGCTCTCTGCTGACTTCAACCCTTAAAAATTTAGGAATGATGTAATTTTCCAACTGCTGGTTCTTCAGGGAAAGTGCTGTCTCAGGCGAGCTTCAGAGCTCGTGCCACGCGTACAGAGAGCCACAACGTGACAATAGGTGCAAAACCAGAGGAAAAAGACTCTGTTCGCTCATTTTTAAAATAGTAATTAAACCACGTTCATGCCATTGCCCCTCAAAAGCATCTTTCTGTTTCCTCTTTACTTTCTCCCTGTGGCTTCCCTTTGTACCTACTCGTTAGCCAGTGACCATCTGAAACGTGGGGTTTGCAACTGAAACCTCACAGGTGAGTTACGGAGGGCTGTGCTCGGCATCGCTGTGATCCCAGGAGCAGCAACAACCGACAGCAAACGTGTCCTTTGGAGCCTTTCAAAGCTTTTACCTGGCTTTTGAAGTGCAAATTCTCCTGGAGAAAACCCAAGAGTGTCAATGAAGCCCATGGGTGAGGGAGGTCAGGGTTCCTCCCCGCAGACCAAAGGGTGTAAGCGGGTGACGGGCTCCAAACAAGCAGCAGCCACAGCAAACCCTCGTGCAGTTTAAACCCGTGGTGCTTAATATCGAGACATTTGTAGAGCACAAAAGAAATATTTTTTAGGCAAAGGAAAACAATTAACAACCAGATTTTAATTGCAATTATAGTGCAATGAAGGCAGAGCCAGGGCAGCCCGTGACGAGCCCCCAGGACCAAACGCCACGCCCGTTACAGGGTACCGGGAGATGCATCTCCAGCTCACACAGAATCCCAGAATCCCAGAATCAGTCAGGTTGGAAGAGACCTCTGGGATCATCGAGTCCAACTCGTCAACGTCAGCCTAAACCTGCGGCTGGGGGTTGCACCGGAGAGTGGTGGGGCTGCGACGCCGTGCAGCAGGAGCCCTGCAGCTGTGCCCAGATGTTCACACCCCAGCCCCGAGGACCCTGGTGTGTCCTGGAGACGCTTCCAGGGAAAATCTGCCCGCTGCTTTTCACCCCTGGCAGTAGGTGAGGAAGGGGTGAGTCAGCCTGGCCCTCTCCTTCTCTGCAGGGTACCTCAGGGAGGAGCTGGACACGTACATGTCGCGGTTCCCAAAAGTGAAGATCCTCCATCTCAAGGAGCGACACGGGCTGATACGGGCCAGGCTGGCAGGAGCGGAGATGGCCAAAGGTAGGACGAGAGCCATGGGCTCTGCTGACGGTGCCACAACCCCCCGTGGCTCCCAAAACCCCCCCAACCGTAGCCCAGAGCGTGTTTTCACCGCTCGCCCATCGTGGCCCGTGCTGTGCCTGGGGCCTGACGCTGCCCCTTCTGCAGGCGCCGTCCTGACGTTCCTGGACTCACACGTGGAGTGCAACGTGGGGTGGTTGGAGCCGCTGCTGGAGAGGGTCCGCCTGAGCCAGGCCAAGGTCGCCTGCCCCGTCATCGAGGTCATCAGCGACAAGGACATGAGGTAAGGCGGCTCGCGCCCCCGGGAAACCCCAAATCCACATCAGCAGCTTGAGCAAAACCTCTTACTGGGACCACCAACATGTTAGTTATGGGAAGACCCAGGCCCAGAGCTCCTACCTGGCCTGCAGCAGCGTTTCACCAGGGATGTGTAACCAGAAATTAGCATTAGTGGTGGATGTGGCCCCTTCGTTTATCACCACACCTTTCCCTTTTTCATGACTTTTAGCACATGAAGAGAATTCTTGATGAAACTCTTAAACTCTTGTTTTAATTGTGCACAGATATTCATCTTCTCTCATTAAGGGTGACATTTCCATCAGGAATGTGACTCAGACTTAATCATCCTGATCTTTTCTCCCTTTAGTTACATGACCGTGGACAACTTTCAGCGTGGGGTTTTTACTTGGCCGATGAATTTCGGATGGAGGCAGATTCCGCAGGAGGTCATCCTGAAAAACAAAATCAAGGAAACTGATATCATAAGGTAAAAAAAAAAAATAATCAAATGTGAGAGCTTTGTGAACCAGCCTGTTCCTTTGTTAATAATTTAGCAACAAAGGCTTCTCTGTTCCCAGGTGCCCTGTCATGGCTGGTGGCCTCTTTTCCATCGATAAGAAGTATTTTTTTGAGCTGGGAACATACGACCCAGGACTGGATGTTTGGGGAGGTGAAAATATGGAGCTTTCATTCAAGGTACGTGGCTCTCGGCAGCCTGTCCCCCATGCCTGCATCCCCCCAGCCTGGCCTGGGTGCTGGGGCTGAGCCGGGGGATGGACACCCCATCCCTCCCAGCAGGTTACTTCCTTCGCTGCTTCCCTTCTGGCTTGCACAAAGCCAGCTCCTGACGTCTGCCCGTGTTTCTATCAAAGCAACCTCTGTTTCTCAGGTCTGGATGTGTGGAGGAGAGATTGAGATTGTTCCCTGCTCCAGAGTGGGGCACATTTTCAGGAACGACAATCCTTATTCCTTCCCGAAAGACCGGGTGAGAACGGTGGAGAGGAACTTGGCCCGCGTCGCCGAGGTCTGGCTGGACGAGTACAAGGAGCTGTTCTACGGCCACGCTTACCACTTGGTCCTGAAACGCCTGGATGTCGGCGACCTGACTCAGCAAATCCAGCTGCGGGAGAAGCTTCAGTGCAAAAGTTTCCGGTGGTACCTGGAGAACGTCTACCCGGACCTGGACGCTCCCCTGGTTAAAGCCAGCGGGCTGGTACGTACCCAGACGCTGTCCTGCCTTTAAATGTGTTTTCAGGGGCTGGCCAGGGCCTTGGAAGCACCCCAGTGCGCTGTCCCTGAGTTGCTCCGCTGGCATTTGGTGACAGGATTTTGGCAGGGACAGGAGGTGCAGGCAGGGTCTGTCCCAGGCTGTGCTGCTGGTGCTCTTGGGCACCGGGTCCTACTTGTGCAGCTGCTCCCCAGGGGTTCAGTGTCACTTCACCAACGTTAAAAGGTGAATTAAACAAGAACAAAACGTGGGTTCTGAGTTTGGCCTCAGCAGAATATCAGCTGCTCTTTGAGTGTTCAGAAACACCAAATATTCTGCCCAGAAAAAGTACAACACTGGTTGCAATAACAAAAGTATCTGTCAGAAAAATTCCAGCGATGCCAGGAATGAAAACTAAAGGGTTTGCTGCCTTCCCCAGCCGTCCCCACCTTGCAGGAGCAGCACTTGCCAGGGAAGGTGGCCAGGAGCCAGTGACCGCAGGGCTGGCACAGCCAGGAGCGAGAACAAGGACTGCCTGTCCCCTCCATCCCTGCCAGCCACACGGCCACTGGTTACTGCCCCGGGCTTCTGTGAGCCAGAAAAAAGCCCAGCAGCCGTCTGGCCACGGCTCAGGCTTGTCTGTGGGCCAGCGTGCAGGTTCCCCGTGCCGGGGATCCCCGGGGATGGCCGCAGCCGGCGCGTTGCGGGTGTGATGGAGCCGTGGGGTGACATTTTTAAAAAAGAATTAGCAGAATAGTCTTGGAAACATCAAAAAAATTGAAATTTCTTGAGAAATACTCACTTTTGCAGCTCTTTGTTTCAATCAGAGCAATAAAACTTCACGTCAAACTCAGTGCAAAGCAGTCAGACCGTACAGAGAGCCCTTTGTTTGAGCTGAACCAAACCCTCGGCTTTTCAGAGGTGCTTGTGAAAAATTCCAAGCTGTTGCCTTGCGTTGTCCCGATTCAGGCCACCTGAATCTCTTTTATTCTCATTCTCAAAATTTAATAGGGCAGAAAATCTGGTTTTCAGCTAGCTCTGCAAATTCCAGCTGTGCTGAACGCTGCCCAAAGTTACTTGAGAGCCAGTTTCTGAATAGCCTGTTTATTCACTGGGATTAATTCATAAATTCTTCAGAAATTCTGAAAGAAGGAGCAGGAATGATGTTCACCAGGGATCAGCGACGTGGGCATCACTCCAGGGATGCCCTGCGGGGGCTGCCAGGACTGTTGGGAGCTGTTGTTCTGGGGATTTGCAGGACAGCAACATGAACAGGACACAGCCTCAAGCTTGGCCAGGGGAGGTTCAGGTTGGACATTAGGAAGCATTTCTTCTCAGCAAGGGTCATTAGCCATTGGAAGGGGAAGGGGCTGCCCAGGGAGGTGGTGGAGTCACCATCTCTGGAGGGGTTTAAGAAAAGCCTGGACATGGCACTTAGTGCCCTGGTCTAGTTGCCATGGTGGTGTCAGGGCAATGGTTGGACTCGATGATCCCAGAGGGCTCTTCCAACCTCATTGATTCTGGGATTCTGTGATTCCTCTGTCTTGGGAATTTATGTCTAAATCCACGTTCTGGTGCTGTTTTCTAGCTTGTTAATGTAGCCATGGCAAGATGTGTCACTGTGGAGAACACCACCCTGGCTTTGGAGGCGTGTGACGTTAACAACGAGGTGAGGATACCCTGCGTGCGGGGTGTGTAATGGTGTGTTTAGTGCATGGCACGGAGCTCCTGTGCCTCCCCACGGGGACCTGCCCCCCCGGGGGCTAACACAGCCCTTCCCACGGGGGACAAGGAGCAGCAAGGGGCAGGAATTGCCGCTGTTTGCAGAGCCCGTGGCCGAGCACAGCCTCAGAACCAGCGAGTGCAGCTGGAATAGGAGGGTGCAGCAAAGCCATGAGCCTGCGTGTGAAAATGGGCTCTGGGCTGCTGCCATGGGAGTCACTCCCAGAGCCCACGCTGGGGCTGTCCTGAGCTTTTCAGCTCTGCAGATCCATAGGAAGGGTCTTCCCGTGGGTCACAGTCGCCAGTGAGGACAGCAGCCAGCCTGGCGGTGCACGGGGTCCCAGCTCTTGCGCTCTCTCCCCGCAGCACCAGCGGTTCAACTACACGTGGCTGCGGCTGATCCGGCACGGAGAGCTCTGCCTGGCCCCGGCCGGCCCCGCGGGAGCACCGGGGCTGCGCCGCTGCGAGGGACGGGGCCGCGGCCCGGCCTGGCTGCACGGGTCGCTGGCCACCGGCCACCCGGAGCTGGTAAGGGGCGCGCCGGGCAGGGCAGCGGGTGGGTTAGCGTGCGGGTGTGCAGACGGGGGGGAGGCACGTGGTGTGCCCCGGCCCGCTTAATTATAAGTTACACACTCATCTGGAGTTAAATCCAGTGGGCGACCGGTCACCAGTGTTGTCCCCCAGGGCTCAGCGCCGCACCAGGCGGTGCCACAGAAATGTCCCCTACCTCGGCAGCCTGGCAGCATCGCCTCGCTGGCCACGCTGAGCAGCCAGAGCCGAGCAGGGTGAAAAGCAGAAGGATGGAGATCACTCAGACTCCTCGTTCTTTCATAATCCAGAATTTGAACTTGGCTGCTGGATTACCCGACGCCCTTTTCAGCGCAGTGAATGTGCCTTGAGTTCATCACTCCACACCACTAAAATCACTCTCCTGCCACACGTTCCCCTGTATTGCAACACCATCTGGGGTGGGTTCCTTTGCGTGGTAACTACCACTCAGCCAGCGAGAGAACTGATTTTTCTGCTCTTTCTAAAGCCTTCTCTCTCCCCTGCAGACAGAGCACCTCGTCTCCGAGCACCTCCAGCACCCGGCGTGCTTGGAAGTGGATCCCGCTCGCAGAGCCCTGCTGGTGAGTGCCTGTGACTCCGCAAACCCTTATCAGAAGTGGCAGTTTGGCACCTACCACGCAGACTGAGGGGAACGCCGCTGAGCCAGGAGCGCCGGGTTTCCATCCAGTGAATGCAGCACGGGCAGCTGTGCCACTCCTAACAGCAGTTACAGAGCTGGGAGTTCGTTTCCAGATGATAATTGAAATCCGTAATTGAAACCAGCATCCCGAGAGATCAGCGTACCAAGAGCAGCACATCTGGTTTAACGCCTGGAACAGACAGGCAAGTTTTTCCCTGACTGTGGGAGACTTTGGCAAAAACTCAAATAATTTTCTGTATTATTAAATGGAAATATTTTCTGGAGTCCCTCATCCTGCCATAAGCAAACCTCCACCGGTTCCCCCGGACAACAGCATAAGCTACAGCAATACTTGCAGGGCTCTGCAGTCTGTAAACGGCAAATTGAGCCAGAAAATGGAAGTTTATTGACTAATGCATTAAAAAAATCCATCCGACACGCCCGTGCTGGGTCTGGCCGCGGGGTCCTGCCCTGGGGGACCCATTGCCTCTGACGGATGAGGATCGGGGTTCGTTAGGAATCGATTGCTTATCAAAAAGCTGCCTTTCAGTAACGGGAGGCGAATGTGGGTCCATAAGCCCACAGGAGCAGAGGAGGTAAAGCGGGGGCTGCGGAAGAAGCAACGAGCAGCCCTGGGGACAGCGGGGACGTGGGTGCCTTGCGTTGCGTGCAGGGGAGAGGAGCTGCTGGGACATGTGAGATCCAGGCTCTGTAAGACCAGCGCATCCCAGGCAGGATTCCCCCCCACCCCGTTGCTGTGGGAGGCAGCTCGTGGTACGGCTGCGGTGTCCCTGGGGAAGGCAGCACTTCTCCTCCTGCCCTGCGCTGGGAGAGGGGCTTCTCCAGCATGAGCCGTGGGATGGGAGGGTCAGGTTGGACATTAGGAAGCATTTCTTCTCAGCAAGGGTCATTAACCATTGGAAGGGGCTGCCCAGGGAGGTGGTGGAGTCACCATCTCTGGAGGGGTTTAAGAAAAGCCTGGACATGGCACGTAGTGCCCTGGTCTAGTTGCCATGGTGGTGTCAGGGCAACGGTTGGACTCGATGATCCCAGAGGGCTCTTCCAACCTGATTGATTCTGTGATACACAGGGCTGAGCATCGCCCTCGGTTCTCACGCTGCTGTAGGCTGCAGCCGAGCCTCCACCATCCCGCCGTCCCAAACCCCTCGTACCTCTCCTTGGATTTTTCAGAAGGCCCCGGTGTAACGTCACCTCTGACGTGGCGGATCGGCAGGCTGGCTGCCAAAATACTCACTGGCCCAGCAGATTTTCCCAGTTGGCTCCTATTCCAGCTGTCGTCCCGATTTCCTCGCCCTCCCGTAGCGCGCCTAGCCCGCAGCCACCGTCAGAAAAATGACACAGGGGTTGTTTGCGCCGTCACCTCTCATCAGGAGCGCGAATCGCATCAAATGCTGTTCACTGACATTCCCTCACTTGTCACTGAGCAGGCACCAACTGCTCGTATGTCACGGTCACATCCCATTGCCCGGCTTGTCACTCGCACGCCGAGCCCCCCGCCGTGTCACTGCTCACTTCCACACTGGGGTCTGGGGCTGGAGGGCTGGAGCGAGCCGTGGCCCCGCTGGCACACGGGATTGGGACACGCTTGGGTCGTACCCATCAGCCTGGGCTGCCAGAAGGGCACGTGTGTGTGAGCAGCTAGAAGAGCCCCAGCCAGCTCAAGGCGTCCCATTGTTTGGATACAGTTACAGAAGCTGGGTAGAAAGTGAGAGGATAAACTTTAAATTGAGTGGTATTACACTGAGCGAACTGATTGTTTATTTTCCTGCACTGTGGATGCCCTGAATCAAAGTGGCCACAGTTGGAGGCCCCATTTGGTTTGTTTAAAAAAAAATGTTTAAAAAAAGGGAATAGATGATAATAGATGAAGCTGCTTCCTCTGAGCGCTGCGTGTTAACTCTGTTTCTGACCGACCTGGCCCCTTTCTAGGGGCTCTCCTGCCCCGGTTACTGCCAGGCTGAACCACAAAGCATCACCCTGGGGAGAGCCTTTAAGCCACCCATTTCCCCTGCTCTGTGCTGTGCTCTGGGTGCCCATTCGGTGGCAGTGCCGGCGCTGGCTGCTGTGCCCCCAGCTGCTGCAGGTGTTCTGCCAAAGTGGTTTTAATTCACATCCAAGTTCACTGCACAGTGCTGCTAGAAACAGCTCCCAGACCTCAGCCAGCACCGCGCAGCGCTGTCCGGAGAGGGTGGGAAGGAGTCCCAACCCCCCAGAAGGACCCAGCTCTTGCTTACCTGCCGTCAGCCCTCGTCTGGCACTGTGGAACGGAGAGAAGCTGTGTTTAGGGTGAGGCCGGGTCTGCAGTAACCACGTCCTAGAGCTGCGCATCCCAATCATCATCCTCACCCGCTTCTCTGCCTCAGAATGCCTCTGCTTCAAGGGGGGATTGCAGGTCTTGGCATGCCCTGTGCACCCTGTTCCTGCCTGTACACCCCTTGGTCACTGCCGTATCGCACCGAGGGTGAGGCAGGAGGGGGGTGTTTGTGGGGAAGACCCTGGGGCAGCCCAGGACGTCACAGTTTGTTTTTCCAGCTCCCAAGGAAAGCAAGAGAGAGAGATCACTGCTCAGCACCACACACAGGTGCTCGCTTTAGCACTGGGTTTTGTGTTGCTTTGGGTTTGGTCGAGTTCTTCCCTTTGTGTTTTTTAATTGCAGTAAAGCACATTTGTTATCACCTCAACGTCATTCTGGCGTGCAGATTGGGCCCGGTGGCCGCCAGCCCCACCTGGGCAGCGAGAGCAGCGCCGGGGGCAGCTGGCAGCAGGCAAACAGCCCCGCGGCGTGAGCTCGTACAAGCAAACCTCTGAACCCCCACGGAGCGACGGGCGAATAAACAAGCCTGAATAGCACAATGCGGGCTGTGTCTGGGGCGCACAATGCAGAATTGCCGTTTATTATTTTCACGTTGCCAATAAATAATTGCCTTTATGCAGAACAAGGAAAGTCACGGCGATGTTCAGCGCTGCTGGCGATGGAAAGCTGACCCTTGAAAAGCGCTTGTGGCTGAAGGAGGCGGCTGTGGCTGAAGTCAGGGTCTGGCTTTGCTCTTACCTCCTCTCCCTTCGCCAGCTGCTCTCTGCTTTCCCAGATGCTTACTGGGATGACACTTGTAAACCTTAGTCCCAACTCAAGACAAATCTGTCTGTAAAATGGTTAAAATCCTGCCTGGTGCTGGCTACAGTGCTGATGAGGAACCCAGCTCCCCAGGGGAGGTGTTGGGGTGGCAGTGGGGGAGCAGGGGCCGTGCTGCCTTCCCATCTCTGCTCATTCCCACACATCCGCAGCTCCCCACAGATGCAGACACCCCTCCTGCACCCCGGCAGCACGAGGGGAAGGGACGGTGGCTGGCAGGAGGCGGCTGTCGGCGCGTCGAGACGCCGGCACGGACACACAGAGCGCGCTGCGGCTGCCAACAGTCGTCTCCTTTGTTACTCACGCTGCCCTGGCCAGTGCCATGGAGGTGCTGCGCTGCCAGCTCGTTACCAGCACAGCTCACAGCACGGAGCACGTGTGTGTCGGCAGCTAGAGGAGCCCCAGCCAGTTCAAGGCATCCCATTGTCTGAATATGGTTACAAAAGCTGGATAGAAAGTGAGAGGATAAACTTTAAATCAAATGGTATTACACTGAGCGAACTGATCATTTATTTTCCTGCACTATGGATGCCTCTGCCCACTGTCAAAGTGAAGGTGTTAAATTTTCACAGTGAATTATGAAATCATATACAAAAAGGAAAAAAAAAGCAGTGACCTCATGTTGTGTGAAGAGACATGTCTTGGGGGGGAACAAAAAAGAAAAACAAAACCAGAGTGAACGCTCGGCTCGTTTAGTGACTCTCCGCCTCAGTTTATAAGTTCATCATGGATTCGAATTCATCGATCCGCTGTTTGGTGTTTCCTTTTCTGATCCTCCGGTAGGAGATTGTGTTGTACCTGGCATAGCTGTGTCGGGAGATATCATTTTTTTTCCCCAGGCTGGGCAGCTCCCCCGGTTTCTCAGCCTGGGAGTTGCAGCCGGGGCTGGTCGGGGGAGACGCCTCCTTGCCGCTGTCTTGCTGCTTTAGGTGCGACGCGTCACCGTTCTCCTTCTTGATTTCGATCACCTGAACTTCATCCTCTTCAGTGTCCTCCTCCTCCTCCTCCTCCTCCTCCTCTGCCTCCTCTTCCTCCTCCTCGGCTGCACTCCCGTTCCCATCGGCGCAGGCTGCAAGGGTACCCACTGCCTCCCCGTCAGGGCTGGATGCCATCACCAGCTCTCGGTCCCCGCTCTCCGCAGGCGTCCCCTCGCTGCCCGGCCCTGCAGCAACACAGAGGGTGAAGAGGGGTCAGCACCGCCTTTACACCCCCATTGTACGTGCTCCTGGTGCAGCATGGACTCGCCAGCTCCTGCCACCAAAGCCCCCATGCTCCCGAGACTGCCTGGGTGAGGAGTGTCCCACGTCTCCAGGCTGAACCCCCATCACCACGGATGCTCGCACGTGCTTTAGAAAGGCTTCGTTCATTCGCAAACCATTCCTTAATGCCACCTGCCCACCTTTCCCACGGAGCCCTCCCTGCTACCCTCCCATGAAAGGAGAGGACGCAGACGCCAAGCCCTGACGAGGAGCGAGCCGCAGAGCATCCCCCTGCACCCCAGGACCAGAGGCTCTGTGCCTCCCTGCACGCACCGGCTCTGCTCCTGCCCGCGGACCCGCGGCTGGCAAACACCCTGCGGCAGGGCCCTGCTGCTGTGGCTTCCCCAAAGCCCTCTGGCCAGGTGCTGGGCTCAGTTAGCCCAGCTCCCTGTTCCGGAGCTGCTGCCCCCTCCCCACGGGGCAGACCCCTCCAGAGGGTCCCGTCTTCCCACGGGACGCGACGGGACGGGACGGGACGGGACGGGACGGGAAGGGAAGGGAAGAGAAGGGAAGGGAAGGGAAGGGAAGGAAGGAAGGAAGGAAGGAAGGAAGGAAGGAAGGAAGGAAGGAAGGAAGGAAGGAAGGGAAGGAGGTAGCCATTCTGCAGGTGATGCAGCAGGACCCCGGCACAGCCCCCCAGGGCCGCGTCCCCCCTTTGGGGGTGGCCAGCCAGGCTGAGATGGCTCTCTCCTATTTGTCCTGTTGGCCATTTCTGCATTAAACGATGCTTTAGTGTCACAAGAAACGGTCTATTCAACATTTTGCCTGTGGGGTCCTGAGTATTAATTAGACTAAATTGGTTAGGTACTAAAAAGCTGCCTGCAATTTAGAGATAAAGTGCTTGTGGCTGGGGGGGGGGAGTGCAGGGGGGACTGTGCAAGATCATTTAATGGGCTTTATTGTGCACTTGTAAAGCAGCACAGCTGGAATATTGATGTCAGCTCTGGGTGGGAAAGCCTCCATCGTGAGTCACCTCCTCACAACCTCTGCGGCTGCTATGAAATACTATTTTGCCCATGACAAATGGTCATATATTTTTTTCCTTTTTGTAACCGAAGTAAAGTTTCTATTTACGAGGCACGGCCCATACATCTTTGAGAGCTACGCTCAGAGACACCAGCTTTGCCAGCACTGCGACAGCTACTCGGGGTTGTTAATCTGCTCTTCTCCAAGGAGAGGTTTTGTATTTGTGTGGCAGCTGACATATAGAAAATACCAACTTATTGTGACCAGGTGGATGCGTAAATGACGGGCGGGATCCAGCACTGCCACGGCCGCGTGCCAGGGAGTGGAGCAGTGTGGGGGGACATCGTTAGCAGCCCACGGCCCAGCCATCCCTCGTCCTGCAGCAGCCAAACCCCATGAGCCAGGCAAGAGCCCGTGGGTGGGCGTGGGACAGGGCAGTAACGCCGCAAGCCCACCCGCGGAGAGCCGTAGCTTTCCTCCCTTAATAACACTCAATAAAATACTCCTCCTTTTTGGACAAGTGGCTGCATTTTGCACAGTATAGTTAAATATGTTCATCTCTATGTATATATTCACTACATTTTAACTTGGTGCTGATGAGAAGTAAGTCACTGCTCTCCAGAATATAAGGGTCTGACTGAATTTGAATAAAATAATGACCACCTGTGTGTCATTGTCTCTGAAGGCTACGCATTGCTTCGGGAAAACCTCACATCACACAGCATTTTCCATTACCTTCCTCTGGTTCCTGGCCATCGGTCCCCGTGCCCTGGATATCAGCTGGCCCCTGTTGTAGCGTCCCATCGTTCTCCTCTCGCTTTTCTTTAGGAAATATAAAGCACAAGAAAGGGACTGATGGAGCAGCTAGTGCCGAGAATTAGGTTTTAACATTGCAGATCAGCAGCAGGTTTTCCAAGCAGATTAAAAAATTGCTTGTTTCTTTAGTCACGTACTTTTCATCGCATCCCGTGTAACTGTTGGTTCAAATTTGTCCCTAAACTCTGAATTACTCTGAGCCATTGTTATGACCACCACAGGTAGGAATTTTGACTAGCACACCAAGTACATCCCATCATTCACAAGGCTATACATAAAACAGAGCTTTGCTTTCCCACCCCTTAAAGAAAGGCAGCCTTGTACTTTACCTTCGCCTTGCTGCTCTCCACCAAAATCCCCACGGATTATGTCCTCTGCCAAGGAATTCCTATTTTCCTCCTGACTTTCTTCCTCAAGTGGAGCGTCAGGGCTTGTTTCTGCATTCATGTAAGGAACCATCCCAGTGGATTCAGCTGTTTCGTTGATGACACCGATGCCCTGGAGCAGGCCCTTCTCCGGGGGCACGCTCCCGTTGCACTCGGGCATGTCGGATGCCGCTGGGGCTTCTTCTGTCATGCTTAGGTCCGTGCTGTGCCCGCCACCGGGGCCGTGCGCCTCCGGGGCCCCGCTCCTGCGCCCCGGGGTGGGGAGCACCACACCTCACCCCTTCTGCCCCGGGGATGTCGTTCCCCTGCTCAACGGTCACCGCGCGCGTCCCCTTCAGCAGAGCGGGGCCCGCGGTGGCACCGTCAGCTGTGCCAGGGGCTCTGGCCACGGGGCGATCCAATCAGCACCTCCCTTGTTGCTGAGGCTTGTCCCGTTGCATAATTAAATGCACCATTTTAATTTACATGAACAAACAATCTGAAGCAAGGAGGCTTTTGTGCTGGCACGGAGCGCGGGCCTTTCAGCATGTCAGCCCGGGGTGATCAACAGCGATTTGTACTCTGGGCACAATGGCTCTTTGTGTCCCCGCCTGGTCACAGGGACCACGATTGTTCTGACCTCTAATCCCCGGGGGGTGACCACCTTCCGCAGCGCTGCCACCACCTGACCCGCTTAACATTCCCCAGCGGGTTCGGGCTGATAAACCTCGCCGTGACGTGGGGCCGACAGCGGGTGCGGTTTGTGCTTGGTGGGGAGCAAACCGGCCGGTTGGGAGGGCACAGGCCCGTGCATGGCACAAGGGCACACGGGCCAACACCGCACGGGCCAACACCACACGGGCCAACGCCACATGGGCCAACGCCACATGGGCCAGTGTCACATGGGCCAACACCACATGGGCCAACGCCACACAGGACAACACCACATGGGCCAACACCACACGGGCCAACGCCACATGGGCCAGTGTCACACGGGCCAACGCCACATGGGCCAACGCCACACGGGCCAACGCCACATGGGCCAACGCCACACGGGCCAACACCACATGGGCCATCGCCACATGGGCCAGTGTCACACGGGCCAACGCCACATGGGCCAACGCCACACGGGCCAACACCACATGGGCCAACGTCACACGGGCCAACACCACATGGGCCATCGCCACACGGGACAATGCCACATGGGCCAACACCACATGAGCCAACACCACATTGGCCAACACCACATGGGACAACACCACATGGGACAACACCACACGAGCCAACACCACATGGGCCAACACCACACGAGCCAACACCACACGGGACAACGCCACATGGGCCAACGCCACACGAGCCAACACCACACGGGCCAACACCACACGGGCCAACACCACATGGGACAATGCCACATGGGCCAACGCCACACGAGCCAACACCACATGGGCCAATGTCACATGGGCCAACACCACATGGGACAACGCCACACGGGCCAACACCACATGGGACAATGTCACATGGGCCAACGTCACACACCCCACACATGGCACAAGGCCACACGCCCCGTACATGGCACAACACCACACTCCTCTGCCACGCAGCCTTAGCCCAGCCCTGCGTTTCACAGGCAGGGCCACATCCTGCCCGACACCGAGCACCCGCAGCCACCCGCTAAGTGAAGCACGCCCCAAGGGCCCAGCCCTCAGGGAGCAGAACTAGAAAATAAAACCAAAAGCACACGCCCCATCAGCGTTTTGTGACGAGGTGTGACCCGAGGTGGCAGGGTCCCAGGGCTGAGCCGGGTGACAGGACGCTTGCTGCCTGCTGGCACCCCAGCGGGACCCCCCCCAAGCATGTCCCCCCTCCTCACCCACAGCACAAACCCCCCTTTGCAAAAGCACCTTCTGCCCCCAGCAGTAGGAACTCTAAAGGAATGTAAAAGGGCCAAGGGGTGAGATTAGCACTGACACCAGGAATTACCAGCCAGACCTAAAGCCTGCAGGAGCGAGAGGTGAATGCTTCACAGAGGGAAGCTGGAGGATCACCCGAGCACCACCATGGCAGCTTCTGACCGCAGCTGAACTCATCTCAGTCCTGGTGCCCAAAGCCAGGTTTACGTAAGAGTGTAATCTCCTGCTGTGAATGGCTGCTTGTGTTCGTACAATACGGCATTTCTGACATCTTTGGGCTTTTGGGTTTGGAAATCCTCTTGTCGAGTTCAGACCTTGATTAGAAATGGACCAAAAGCCTTTCCACTGGTTTTGTTCATCTGTGAATTTGCATCTTTAAAGCAACAACTTTTCATCATTGTTATGAAAATTAGTTTGGTGTAATTGATTTATAAAATCAATCTTTTGCTGGAAAAAATTGTCCAAGAAAAACAGATGACAAGGTTTAAAAGTGAGTTGACAACACGCAGCTGTAGGTGCCCTCAGGAGGAGAGGCTGGGTACCCGGTGTGGGCTGATGGAGAGAGGCTGGGTACCCAGTGTGGGCTGATGGTCAGAGGCTGGGTACCTGGTGTGGGCTGATGCAGAGAGGCTGGGTACCCGCTGTGGGCTGACAGCGGTGGGCACGAGGGCAGAGCGGGGATGCAGCCATCGCAGAGGGACCACGGCCACCCCAGGATGGGCACTGCCTCCTGCTTGGTGCAGCTGGCACAAATCCTGCACCAGGGCTCGAGCATGGGGCAAACTCCCAGCCAGGGTTCATGTTTGAAATAACCCAAAGCTGAAAACACAGCACCAGGCTTGACAAGCAGGGAGCCCTGCTGACCTGGGAGCTGTGTCAGCTCCCACGGGGACAGGGACAGGAACAGGGACGGGGATGGGGACGGGTCCTGTCCCTATCTCCCAGGAATCTGCCTGCCTGGCTTCTTGATTGCAAAAAGGTATTGAAACAATTTTAGGGATTTCCTGGTGCCATCTATTGGCTACACGACCAATTCTCGACAGTTCACGTCTTCCCAAATGAGCTCCCATGGTCGAAGCACGATTTGCATGAAGCTATTATAAACCATGTTCCGTGTGACCTTTAACGCAGGAAGTTTCCGTTCGAGCTGCCCTTCAGAACCAGCACCTGGAATTTCAGAGACGTTGGGGCACAACAGGGATGTGAAAGTCAGTGAGGTAAATCGTTAGAGCCGCAGCAATTCAGATTCACTCCAGAAATGGGAAGAGGCCACTGTGGCAGGGTGTTTGCAGGGTATTTGCAGAGCCCCGTAGGCTCCTCTCTCATTAACTCTCTGCTCCCCAGTTCCTGCCCCAGTCACAGGTTTGTGGGAGCAGCTCGTGCATACGCCTGGCTGCCCAGGGAGGGGGCACATACACCACGCACAGTCACGTAACCCGGGGTCACCATGGGAGATGCCATCCGAAAGCCAGGGCAGGATGATAGGCATGGTGGCACGGGGGCAAACGTTCCCACCGCCGCACGCAGCCACGAGAGGTTACGTTTCACTTGAACACCCAGGGAAAAACTCCCGTGGATCATGTCAACAAACCACAATCAAGCATTCCCGTTTTGCCAGCAAGATGAATACCTTACGTTTATGAAAAAACATACCTTGGAATTCCTCTTCTGTAGAGAATTTCAGAATTGTAACTTTTCACCCAGCGGAGGAATGAAAGGAAAAGCGGAGACACGGGCGTCCCCGCGGGCAGGGCTACGTCAGGGACCAGCCTGGCGTGTCCTCGGGCTGGGATGCTGCTGCTGCCCCGACGCTCCTTGCTGGGCTTGGCTCCAGAGGGGCAGCTGCAGGAGCAGCGTGTTCCTCTGAGAAACAGGCGTACACGCAAGAGGGACGCAGCGAGGGCACGCTGGTGACAAACCGTGGGCACATGCAGAGTAATTCAAGTTTGGACAGCGTTAAAAATAGGCGGCTGCTCCTTTCCTCCTGGCAAACCCTGTGCGAGGAGCCCGCAGGGATGGCTGACGAGGGGGGAGCAGCTCCCCAGGGTTTGGAGGTGTGTGCCCGAGGAGGTTGCTCTCCCCAGACCATCCCCAGGAGCCAACGGGCCGCCCGTCACCCGTCCTCGGGTCGGCACTGTGACTGAGAGCCTGGCAGCTGCTCATCCCCAGCGGGACTTTTAAGCAGGCAGAGTTCAGAGCTGGGCTCGGAAAATGGACCAAGCAGCTGCGGGTTCCTCCCACCGTGGGCAGCTATTTGTGAACAGAGCTGGGCAAAGCCACCCCCCGAGTGCAGGAACACATCGCATTTGCCCAGACCTGGGGTGGTCTGATTTCTGCCTCTTTAAGCTGCTAAAAAAAGCAAAAGCCTGTACTGAGTGAGCCAAGCTTTACGGAAGCGGTTCAGGCTGCGGCTCTGCCCCGAGCAGAGCGTGGCCAGCACAGCCCTGCGAGTTTGCTTTGCTTTTGCTTACCTGTGTGTGGCACAGCCATGGTTTCCTGCAGAGAGCAGTAACAAGCAGCTGGTCTGTGCTGGGAGCACGGCAATAAATCCTTGGCTTTATACATGTATAAGGTGTGCTTCGCTTAGAATCACAGACTGGTTTGGGTTGGAAGGGACCTTAAAGATCATCCAGTCCCAACCCCCTGCCACGGGCAGGGACACCTTCCACCAGACCAGGTTGCTCCAAGCCCCATCCAACCTGGCCTTGAGCACTGCCAGGGAGGGGCAGCCACAGCCGCTCTGGGCAAACCTTTCTAACTGGTTGCAATCTGTTTCCCAGCTTTCTGGCTACCAGCTCAGAGCACTGCCCTAGACAGAAGTCCGAACCAGTGGACTCACCAGCATGAATCCCAAACACATGCTATAGACAAAGTATTCCTCTGAAAACCATCTTTGAACTCTGTATTAGCAACAAGAAATCATGGAATCAAATTAAAAAGTAATTTAAAAAGACAAAGACCCTCCACTGGTGTGAGCAACCTTATCTCATGTGTGACTACACAGCAGTGGCTGTTGTTAATTAGCAGGTCTTATTGGGTTCAGATATAGCTAGGAAATGAGCAGCAGCAGAGTGTAAATCCTTCAGGTTGCTGAATGTTCCTCTGGTATGGAGAGTAGCCCTGCAGCTCCCCGACCCACCAGCCTTTCCTCTGCAGGACAGCAGCCCAACCAAGGACCTGGCCAGCTTGTGCCTTGTGGTGGCAGGCAGGACGGACTCCATCCCCCACGATAACTAGGACATCTCGTGATCTTCTTTCCAACGCTACGAAAGCTCTGCTGCGCATGCAAACTTCTAAAGCAGCCGCGTGAGAAAGGAACCGTGGGGTGGGAGAGCAGAGCTCAGCAGGGCAGAACTGCGCGCGGGGAGGCAGAGCCGCAGCCGTCCCCAAAGAGCGTGCAGAAACGCAGGAGCTCCCAGGGCTGGAGCTTTAGTCTGTGAGGGGAGAGTTCCTGCAGGATAGCACAGCGTTGAAACCAGAATGATTTCCCACTGGATTTGAAATGTTCCCAGCAGAAGCCACAACCTGTTTCATGGTTTTTGTGGGGGGGAAAAATAAACAGGCCAAGAGAGCCCAGCAAAAAAAAAGCCTGAGAGCTTGTGAAAGTCATGAAAAAAAGGACAAGGCTGGCTAGAGAGCTGTGAGCCAGCGTGGCTGAGGTGGCTGGGGGGCAACAGAAGAGGCACTTCTAGGCCCTTGGAAATCATCGCTGCGATGCCCTGTGGTCAGTGCTGGAGCCACGGGAACCGCCGTGCCTGCGCCCCGGGGGCAGCCGAGGGTTTTCAGCCTGTTTGCTGCTACCCCAGGCGCTGAGTGCCATGGCTGTGTCTTGCCCGTCTTTGATGCAGGGGCTTGAGTTCAGGGAGCGGTTGCCCAGATCTGGGCACTGGGCAAGACCCGGTTAAGAACCCTTACAAGGTCGGGCTCAGTGGCATTCAGCAAATTGATTAAAGTTTTAAGTGTAAAAAGGAACTGTGTTCTTCAGAGCAGCCACACATCTTTCTGCAGTAAACTGGCATTGCCCCCTTTATCCATGGGGATGAGAAAGGGTAATTCCTTGGCAGTTAGGAAACCAAGGAAACCCTTCCAGGACCCCATGATCGGTGAGGACACCTCCTCTGCTGAAGGTCCAGGGCACCTTCCACACACATCGCTCGGACCCACCACGGCATCACCACCAGCGCTGCCCCTACGCCCACCCTCCTCCTGCCCGCTCCCCAGGGGCAGAGCAGGGACCCTTCCAGAGTGCTCTCTGCAGGAGAAACGCCAGTTTGGAAGCCCTTTCCTTCTGGTTTGTTTTGCTCTCTGAGGTGTCTGGTTTGTCCGTGGGCCCCCCTCCCCTCAGCTCCGCCGGCCCCGACGCCCGCGGCAGCCGCCCCGCAGCGCCCGCCCGTCGCCCACATCCTGTTTGTGATCGGGGCTGGGAACGTGTCACGCTGTCACCTTGTACACCACAGCGTGCTCTCACCGCCGCTGGTAGAGCATCGTTTATTTGGTCTTTCTTAAGCCTGTTGGGCGTCCAGGCTCCTTCAGCCTCTCCGCACTAGAAGCAAGCAGGGATCTCCCAAGGGTTATCAAATAATTAACTTTCCACACCAAAAGAAATCACTGCTTTGGACGATAAAGCTGCACTAATTACCACCACAGAGACAGTCTCAGGGAGCAGAGTTTATCCAGTGTTTTAAATACCTTTTTATCCTCTATAAAACACCAGCCCCACCTCGGCCACTGGGTCTCTGCACACCAGCCACAGCGAAGGCAGAAGGAGACTTTAATTGAGGGCTGGTTTCCAAGGAGCTGTAGGGGGAAGCGGAGCAGCCCCCGGTCAGGCTGACTCGGGTTTGTCCATCTCCGCAGATGGGTCAGCCCACGCTCTCCGAGGCAGAGGGGCTCGGGGCTGAGCTGCAGCTGAACATCGGTCCCATACGTACAAACCTCGTGAGCTGCTCTCCCCATCACCCTCCATCCCTCCTGCAGACTTGCCCTATTACCGTCTACTTAATCCTTTTAAGAGCAATTACAGACACCAGTACAGACTGTGCTGCTTAGCAACCCTCATTAATTAGGGAAGTATTGGGAACAGGTTGTTTTCATTTGGGGTTCATCTCTGAGGGAAGCTGTTGGGTTAAGCCTGGGGGTTCTGAAAGGATGAGGCAATCCTGCCCCATCAGTACCTGAATGGGAAACAACCGCGGGCTGCTCGGTCAGAAGACGAGTGAGTCACACAAGCTATTTAAATTACATTTTAAATTCTTCCAATTGTATTTGAAAAACACAATTAGGTTGCCTGGGCGGAGGGAACAGCCTATTTCTGTGCTGCCTGAGAGGGAAATAAAATTTCCCTTTTTCTTCACATCTATGCCCATATTTATTAAATCACTCGTATAAGCTGTCCAGTTGATCTCACTGCCCGAGTCCCTGCTCCTGAGGAAATGTGAACAGCTCATGATCTTCCTGCGATGAGCAGTGGGGACACCAGCCCCAGGGGCATCTCCTGCAGCCCCAGGACCACAGAGGGACCAGGTCCCAGGCGAGGGTGCACCCTGAGGAGTTCTCTTTCTAACAGGACTCTGTCACTGCTTTTAACAGAGGCACTTGCTTTATTACAGACCTGTGGAAGACTATGGCTTCGGTAACGGGAAATAAATAGCTATCATCAACTTCGCATTCAATTAAAAACTGTTATTAACGCTGAAGTATGCTGAGGAAGTTCTGGAAGGTCCTTCGCCTTTCAGAGTTAGTCATTTTTCACGTTAATGAAGAGGTCCACAGCGTGCGCTGATTAAAAATTAAAATAATTAAAAAACCCAGAGCGTTTTAAATATCATCGGTCCTGTTGTAAGGTTGTGTGAGGAGAGGAAAAGTGCAGTGCCACCGTCTTTCACCCACTGCGTGCTGCTGGGTGAGCTGCTGCCTCGGTCCCCGGCCACGTGCAGAGCCCCGGGCATCAAGGGCGACACGTGCAACGTGACACCCGACTCTCTTCCTCTTCCACTGCCCGGTGAAGGCCTGGAATGAATTTCAAAAGCTGCTTTCGGACACTGGGTCTCCTGCTCTTCCGCGGGAGGGTCCCAAAACTGCTGGAGAAGCCGCTCCCCTCCCAGAGCGGGGACATGGACCCGCTGCTGGCCAGGCTGATGCTGCGGTTCCTCCGGAGCGAGGACCGCCGGGCACCGCCGTCCCCGTCCCGGGGGAGGAAGCAGTCGTCGTCCACGCTGGACTGGCGGCTCAGGCTCTCGGCAGCCGAGTCCTCGAAGGCTCCGCTCTGGTAGCAGCTGTCCTCGCTGTCCGCGGTCACGGAGCTCAGCTGGCTGCGGGAGCTGCTCTCGCTGGAGAAGCGAGGTGCCGTCACGAGGAGGGGTCCTGGCGTGCCACAGCCCCCGGGCGAGCTGGGCTCGCCCAGCAGCGTGCTGTCAGCCACCTGCCCTGGAAGCAGAAGCCCAAGAGCAGCGTCAGTCACCGCTCGAGGCTGGAGAGCAGGACGTCCATGCCACGGCGGCACAGGGGACATCACCGCAGGGAGCAGCCCCTTTCCCTCATCAGAAGGTGCTCCCTACCCCTGCCTTCCCCCCTGGCAGGATCAAACCTGCTCCCTGGGCAACCCATGAGAGAAACAAACAAACAAACCCTCCCCTGGCAAGTCCAAAATAAGAATGGGAAAAAAACCTTGTAACCCACATCAGCCCCTTTCCTAGAACTCATGAGAAAGAGACTTTGGTCTGCGTGAATCAAGCAACAGCCAAATTCATTACTCCCAAGAAAAAAAAGCTTTCCCAGGGGCCAGCCCCATGCCTTCATCAACAGGGGAAAAAGAAAGCAAACAAAAATCAGATTAAAGAATTGCATGTTCCTGCTCAGGCAGCGTTTCCCCCGAGGGAGCCGGCAGCGCTGCGGTTTCCTACCCGGAACCGGGGACGTACCGTGCAGCAAGCGCTGTTCCTGTGCGAGCAGGGCGCGCAGCTCCAGACACTTCTGCTGCAGAGTTTGCTGTGGAGGAGAAAGGACTCGTCACTCACCCGCTGGGCAGGAGCATAAAACACTTGCAAAGCAAACGGTGTGTTCAGGAAGTACAGAATCACAGAATCAATGAGGTTGGAAGAGCCCTCTGGGATCATGGAGTCCAACCATTGCCCTGACAGCACCATGGCAACTAGACCAGGGCACTAAGTGCCATCTCCAGTCTTCTCTTAAACCCCTCCAGAGATGGTGACTCCACCACCTCCCTGGGCAGCCCCTTCCAATGGCTAATGACCCTTGCTGAGAAGAAATGCTTCCTCATGGCCAACCTGACCCTCCCCTGGCCAAGCTTGAGGCTGTGTCCTCTTGTCCCCGCGGCTCAGCTCTGGCAAGCCTAACCCATTTGGCACGAGGTTTATTCTAGCCAGATTAATTTTTAATGCACTGTTTAAAGTACCATACTCCCGTGCGGAGGGTTTTGGCATAAGGGAAAACCCCTTGCTCAGGTCAATGGAGTCCCACTGTTGGAAAGCCCTGGCCCTTGCATGCGGCAACGTGGCTGCAGCGGGGCGAGTGGAGAGGCACGCCGGGGCACTGGCACCCAAAAACCGGCTCCTAGCCCAGCCACCTCAGGCTTGGCTGGGGGGACAGAAGGTTTACAGGTTGGAGGTGCCATCGGCGTGCCATCCCCAGCGAGCCCGAGCTCTGTCTGTGAAAGCCTGCCTTCCCTTTCTGCTGAGAGCAGAGCACACGAAAATGCGCTGCTCTCTTTCCCAGGGGAGGATTGCCCGCCAGCTGGGCACAGCTGAGACACAGACAGAAATGGAAATATTTGGAGTTACAGAAATTATTGTGGGGAAAAAGACTACAAAAAAAATATACAGAAAATATTACAGGGACCGCAGCTGGGGATGCTGGCGGCGATGCACACGGGTGTCTGCCCCACTGCTGGGACACCCAGCCCCATGGACACCCACCTACCCCCCTTAGCAACGCTGACAGCAGCCCTCTGCATTCAACAACGGGTTAACTAATTAATTATATCACCTTCAGCAGCTGCAGCTTGGTCTCGAGCTCCATTTTCCGCAGAAACATGGCCCCGTTGACAGTCTCTAACCTGTAAAGAACAGGCGATGCTGGCACCGAAGCGGAGAGGGGCACGGCGCGGGGGTCCTGCCTGCAGCAGCGGGGCTGGGGCAACCACGTGGCAGGGGCAAGAGGAAAAGGACTGAGGGGCAGCACCGGAGCCCTTTCCCCGAGCTCCTCTCTCCCTCCCGAGCCCTCACTGCAGCACGAGCGCGGCTCTGCACAGCCGACCCCACGGGGGTCCCTGCCTCTGGGACGGCACGGGATGCCTTCCTGGCTTCCAGCGGGGAGACTGCTAAGCTACAAACCCCGTGAAGGAGGGATGCCTACCTTAAATAGTTCCCTGAAGACTTTATCAAGTCGACTATTTGCTTGTGACTAAAACCATCCGTGTTCACACCATTGATACCGGCGAGAATGTCACCTGTGAGAGATACAGTGAGCATCTGCAGCACACACACCCCTTCCACATGCTCTACAATGAATCTAATCCAGGGAAAAATGAAATAAGGCCACCCACGGCAGGAAAAAACCATGAACAGTTACCAGTTTGAAGGCCAGAAAGATGAGCAGGACTTTCTTCTTCAATTTTGCAGACGCAAGTGCATACCTCTAGGGAGTAACCATTTTGGTGTGGAAATCTAATAGTCTGCAGATATCAAAGTGATGGTGTTACCGACATAAAAGCCATGGAAACAATTTAAAATTAATAGTTTTTTTTACACATTTTTTTAAATGAGGCGGCTGTGATGAGCAGGGTATATTATCATCCAAGTGAGAACATCAAAATGTTATAACCTAACAACGAGGCATCGCGTTCTGATGGCAGAGGACAGCAGGCACCTGCCTGCAGCACAAACGAGTTTTAAAGCAAGTTGGTTACTCGTTATCAAAACCTCAGTAACTTCAGCCGAGAACATCTGTTAGCATGGCTCCAGGTTGCACTCGGGGCTGTCCTACAGCTGGAAGGGTATTTCATGTTCCCAGCCACGCTGCGGCAGGGTGCGACTCCTAAAAAGTGCTTTTTATTCTTCACACTCAGATTTAAATATACATCGAGTAATTCTAAGTATAAACCCATCATGTGATTATCAGTGCTGATGTGTGTTTAGAAAAATGCCAAAGTAGGCGATGCAGCCTGGCCAGATCTTGTGATGACAGGAAACATCTTCTCGGTTACATGCAAATATCAGTATTTAGCCACATCTTCCTACCAAAATCTAAGACTGAAGCTGAACTTCCTGAAAACCTGTGACAGTCACATCTAACCCAGATATAGGAGGTCACGTTAGATCCCCAAGTTTCTCAGTCAGCGTGGAACAGCTAGGGATGGAGACGGGGTGAGCTCAGAGCTTATCTGGCCCAACCACACCAGAGCAGTGATTTCAGTCAACAGTAGCCCAATAGTAAAACTTTTGGGTAAACTAAGAGCACCAAGTGAAACATGAGGGTCGTGGAGGACATGCCACTGCAGGTCATGCTTGCTTTTTTTTTTTTTCCCCTATTCCAGAGTGGTAGGTCTCAGCTACCAACCAGAAAGATTGGGCCAGCTTGAGCGATGCAAGCTGGACGAGCAGGATGGGATTCATCCCACCTAACTGAAGCCACCTGGACAGAAGTGTCTCGACGTCCCCACCAGAGCCACCAGGAGAGGCAGACGTCTCCAGGGTGTGACTGATGGCCCCAAGAGAAGCACTCCAACCGGGAGGGTGGACTTCCCTTTTGTGTACCTCCTCCTCACGGGCTGCTGAAGGTGGCTGGGCTGTGGTTTTGGAGGGGACACCTGCTTTTAGGTGGTTTTGGAGGAGAGAGCCATGCTACCAGAGCGCCTGCTCTGCAAACACCTCGGCACATTGGGAGCTGCACGGTGCCCGTCTCACCCAAGCAGAAAGTAGGAGAAGAAGTGGTAACATGGGAGAGGCTCTGGCGTTCGGCCATCACTGCAGTTCTCGTGAGCTCCCTGCAGATGGTAGACCTAGAGTTTCACATCATCTTATTCTGCTTTGCCTAAATTTGACTTGTAGTAATGAAATTACAGCTTCTAAATGATGGCTTATCCTTCCTGTCAGACAGATGCTGCCTTGCCATAGCCTGGACTTTCTAGTGAAGTGCTCGTGCTGAGTGTGTGTTCAATAAGAAAATACACCAAGAACAATTATTTTTAATCACAATGTCACATATAATGAAAATCTGCCCTGACAATTTATATAAAAGCCCAATAATTGGCTCAATTATCCTCCCTTCTGAAAGCTCTCCACTGTTCTCGAGCTGAACACTTACCCACTCGTTAGTCACAGAACCAAATAGGAAAAAGTTTAGCTTTTCCTAACACACTAATTTCACTGAAAACACTATTTTCCCTTTGTGCAGAAGAGCTTTGAAGCCACCCTGGTAATGAAACAGAGGGGTGACGTGGGAGGCTCTCACGGGCACCGCTCACAAAGCAGGCTCCTGCCCGCGGGTCCCACTTCCCCCAGAACAACATCCGTGTGCCCCTGGGATTATTCTGTATTTATTACCAGGATTTCATCAGCCCTGCTGATCTGAGAGGTACCTTTCTCACAAAGACTGACAGAACAAAAACCTCCTGTTAGCAGTACTCCTGATAAGGTTCTGGTTTCCCTATTTGGGGATTTACTGACTTCCACGTCTAACAGAATTTCTCCCTATATGATATAGCCCCCCCAAAGTCATGCTTAACATTTATTAAAAAACATACCAATACTGTACATCTACCTCAAAAATACATATGTCTCTATATATGTTAAAGGAGGTAGTAAAATGCTAGTATAAGGTATTTTTTTTGAGAGAGAGTTTTTGATCTCTCTCTTTTTATATGAAAACATTCTCATACACAACTCTCAAAAAATAGTCACTTATGGAGGTAAGAAGGCATTGCCATTGCTTCATATCTGGATTTGGATGAGATTTCTCCTACATTCAGTGCTCTGACTTGGCCAGAAATTCTCATCTGTGACCTTCATGATAAAAAAAATCCTTGGAAATGCATCATATTTCTGTAAAATTACTGTAAGTTCTTCGACTTCCATGAAGAAGTGACAGACACCTTTCTCTGCTCTGTGCTGTCATAACCTAATTCTGATGATGTGACACTTAGGACTTTGCACCTTATTTCATTTTTAAATGAATCAGCTCTTACCTGGATTTCAAACCCAAACGTCTCTTTATCTTCTTTTAATATAGCAACGAGGTGTCTGCAAGAAGAATACGCAGAATTCCACATGAGTGCTGGGGTGCCACGCTCTGTGCACTCTATTTCTAACCAAAACCACGGTGTCCTCAGCATTGCCCCTCCCTGTGCTAGCAGGGTGTCAGCACACCTTCCTAAACAGGAAGGTTCCCAGGACACGTTTCATGCAAAAATAAATAAATAGCAGTGAGTACAGAAGAATATCTTCATACCTTTGTGGCCTGGAAGGGTCGCCCAAGGAGCTGGATCTAGTTAAGGCAAGCTGCAACCAGAAATTGGAGCAGAAAAGGGTCAGTGGGTTCATGGTTCTTTGAGGTACGTGGCTAAAATCAGCAGTTTAGAGAAAAACTGAAACAGCTGGTGGTGGGATGCCACCAGCAGCAACGCCCTCCAGGCACGATGACCTGCAAAGCTCAGAAAAGGTGCTCCCTCCTGCCCAAGAAGTCTTCCTCCACACTATGGTTCCTTTCCAAGTGAGTTAGAGAGGAACTGGGCACAGTAACAGGTCCGATACCAATGCCCATGGAGGACGTTGAACTGGCATTGCTCCAACACGAAGTATCAACTGTGACACATTCTGGTGTGGAGCTGCAAGAGGCGGTTGTTGAAAGAAATTCATGATTATTTGTATTATGTTGGAAAGTAAGCCCTGGAAAACTGGCTATACGTCAGCTCTTTCATTTTTCCAAACCTTTTAAATACAAAATTGAGTATTTCCAAAAAAAAAAAACAAACATGGGTCTTAGCACATCATAATATTGTTTGAGTTGTTCACCTCCAGCAAACATCTGGGCATCCTCGCTGGGAGACAGTAAAGCAACTTTATTTGAAAAGATTGGCCACTCACTAGCTATCCAGTCTTCCCTGCAATGAGTTAAAATTGAGAGCTGAGCTGCCACAAGCCAATATAAAACGAAGCAACGCAAGGCTTTTTTTTTTTTGTGCAGGGGTGATAATTTGACATCTTCACAGTTAGCTTTCAGAAACTCCCAAACACCTACTTCAGAGGGAGAGAAAGGCCTGGAACCAGAAGTAACTTGGCTGTGAGTTGCCAGTTGGAAGACCCTGCGTCAGGAAGGTGCTTTTTAGGGTGCTAGAAAAAGGATGAGACCAAGTGGAAAAATTCAGGTTGCATCCCAAGAAAATTTTTCTGATGGCAAAAGTGTTTGGAGCAGGGGACTCTTCCCCAAAATGGCTGGAGGTGTAATTTCTGAGGACAGCAGAAATGGGAAAGACAGGAGGAACGACCACTCAAGAAAAGCCCTGCATCTGATAGAGCATCAGAGACAGACCTCCCACTGGTCCTTCCAATGTCCACATCCCTCTTGTCTTGTTTTGCATAATTAAAAAAAAAAACAAAAAAAACAACCCCACATGGCAGCCCTGTGTTTTCAAATAAGAGAAGGAATATTCCTTCTTTGCAGATTGCCTTGCTTTGCTGCAGTGCACTGCAAGGGGCTGGGGGGGCTCATGGCTTGTGTGATGGGCACACAGCCCCGGGGCATCTCTCCAACAGTGAGGACTCTTCAAAATGCTAAAACGGGTGAGGGTCCCAGATTTCGAAGGCCAGGAATTTCTGTCATTCCCATTAATGCTGTAACTATTGTCTAGACAGTGCCCAAATCACGTCTCTGTTATGCCAAGGCTGCACCTTTCTTTTGTACTTTTCCCCTAAAAAAATCTGTGGACATTTATAAACTTAACACCTCTCAGAAAGCACACACAAATTAAGGCAACTGCAAACAGTCATAGCAGCAGTTTCTCATGGTAGCTGCCTGTCCTGGCATGAGCCTCCCCCTGCACCAGCAGCGATTGCCACACCAAGGGCTGCCCCATCACCCCCAGGAGCTGGGTGCCACCAGCAGCGTTCCCAAGATGAGCCTGGCTCTGGCTTGCCTTTATCTCCCCGCTCTTGTACAAGGGAGAGGATTAAGGGCACTTCCATTACTGAACAGAGCGAAGCCTTAAGCACGCAGATATTATGTACCAGTTTTCTGGTAATACTCTCAGACTATTACGTGTCTTGAACATTTTCTGCTTAGGCTTCTTCGTGCTAGACAAATAGACCAGAGCTGGAACTGCTCAGCTGGCGATTTACAGCAACAGCAAGAGAGAGTTTTGTGGGAATCCAGCTGCAAACAGCAGAAATGTGCACAGATGTTGTGGGGGGAAAGCCCAGCTGAGCGAGGCAGCCCAACCAGCCCCAACAGCGGTACCAAAACACTCCAAAATCCTGATGGAAATAGCTCACGGTGGGTGCGTTCTGTCAGCACTGCAGAGCAAAGGGCACTGCAGCCAAGCCTCTGTGCTGAAGTAAATGCGAGTTTAAGGGAACACCTGGACAGCCAGAGCCTATTTTTGCTGTAAATGGAGAAGAAACGCAGCCGGGGCAGGAGCTCGGCTGCAAAAGCCCCTCATGCGCTCAAGCCCCCGCAGGCAGGGTGCCTCTTGCTTGCTCTTCCTGGGAGCTTCCTGCGCTGCCAAGATTTCATCACGATCCCAAAACCAGCTGGGCTAAAGGCGCCCAGTGGCAACCCTCCCAGCACCCACGACCAGGAGCCACAGGTCACCCGGGGCAGCCAGGGGCTCTGAGGGCAGAGGGGACCCGCCAGCCTCCCCCGGGCACAGGAGCAACCCCGTACCTGCCTGCGCCCGCGGGGCAGCGTCCCCACCGTGCTGGCCAGGTGCTGGATCCGCCGGCTGTCCACCGGCTCCCCGCCGGCGCCCGCGAGGTTGGCGGTGTGGTTCTGCTGGATGAGCCGCCTCAGAGCCATGTCGGTGGAGGGGCATCAGACCAGCCCGGCTGGGGGAACTGAAGCACACTCGCCCTCCGCGATTGGGAGCGCGGGCCGGAAAGCCAGCCACGTGACCTGTGGTTGAGGTGCACGTTACATAAATCTCTTCCAGCAGCTCCCCGGGGCCCTCGGTATGTGCCGTGCTCACGGGAGAGTTAAGAATTAGGCTTGGCAATTAAATCTGCTTAACTTTTCCATTCCTGCACACAACAACTCTCACTGAACGGCTGCTTCTCTCTGCAATAATTTCCCACCCAGGATCTCGCCCCGGTCTGCACCGGCCAGAGTGCAGACAGACCCGTGAGGCCAGCGGTCTCTCTCAAATCAAGTTTTGCAGGGGGTTCCTCTCTTCCAGAGGATTTTGTCCCAGCTGCAAACAAATCTGGGCAGATCCATGACTGTGGGAATTTGGGGCTGGCTTGGTTTTTTACTCCAGTTATGCTCTGACCCGGTGTTCTGTTCAGCGTGGCTTTTAATAACCTTTGGGTTTTGATAACCCCTGGGCAAACTACTAGCTCCTGTAATAAAAATTGACAAGTTACATTCATTTTTCTCAGTAGACACTTCTTTTGCCCCTTTACAAAGCATTGCTACACGTGCCTCGGCCAGCCGGCTCCGGGGGAAAGCCGGCAGAGGTGCAGGCAGCCCAGGGCACAGGCAGCACCGCAGGGCGAGGGCTGTCGGGTCTTGCCTCTGCCAACCTTGTGGAGGCTCAGCGCAGGCTGGTACGTGCTGTCACAACAGCTTTACTCAGAGCTGATCTGCACGCCTTTTGCAACGGCTCTGCCTCTAAACGGCGGAGGAGGAGGCGCAGGGATGGGTGTCCGGTGTCCACGCACAGAAAACACAACAGCTTTTAAGTAAGGGGTTGCAAAAGAAGCAGAATGAGTTTTTAAAATTAGCATCATTTAAAAAAAAGAAACCTGTGTCTCCTCTTATGCTGGAAACAAGTCAGGTTTGGGACTGCAGAGCACTACAGGTCACTCACTCAGGGTGAGTAAAACGGTGAGCACGGTGGGACCAGCCATTCAGCTGAAAGATAAATCAACTTTAACTCCTAGCACAGGAGGGGTTCGGTTGGGGTTCTTTTTGCATGGCTGATTTTAATCATCTCTCTGACACAGTAAGTTTCTTTTCCTCCTCCTCCTCCTTGCCCAGCCCCTCTCTGCGTCACCCCAGGGAGGAGCTGCCTTCCCCCTCACTCCCTGTGCTGCCAGCGAGCACGAGCCTGGTGATGGCACAAGGTGACCTGCAACACCAGGAACCACGTCCGTCCATCCATCCATCCATCCCCTGTCCTTCCAGGTGCTCTGCTGTGCCCAGAAGGACAACTGGGAGAACATGTGTCACACACATTTCAATGCACCCGGACTGGTCGTTTGGTAAAGATCTCCCTCACTTTTTTTTTTAATCTTGTGACACCTCATCTTGCCGTCAAGCAAAATTCCCACTAATTGTAGGAGCAAAGTGAAATATTCCATAAGAATACAGGATAGTACGTGCTGTTGAAAAATGCTGCATCACTTTGACAGACGCCAGATAAACCCAGACTTTGCAGGAGATGTTGGTGACACAGCAGGCAGGGAAACAGTGTTTTCCACTTTGGAAGAAGTATTGGCTTTGGGGTATAACGGTGAAAGGGCTTTTAGTTTTATTCTTATTCCCCAGCAGTGCCGCTGCCTTGCCATGAGTGGCCTGTAAACCCCCCCCAAATGAGCCTGGGTGTTCATGTGAAGGACAGTGCCCACCTGTGTCTGCCCGGGGATCTGAGGAGCATCATTTCATTCTTCAGCCAAAGCCTGGGGTAGCATCAGTATCTATTATTTAGTACAACCAGTTTAAAATAGGGCCACTGAAACATTTTTATATTTGGCAGATATCTGCAATGAAAAATACAATCTATTCTGGCCCAAGCTCCAGCTATTTCAGTCCGTGAGTGCTGCTGGTGCCACAGAGGTTCACGTTTCAGTTAACATTCCCTCTTCGCTGCTGCTCTGCCCCGCCTGGGTTGCTGGAGTGTTGGCACGTTCCCACCTCAAACTTTCACCCCTCCAAACCCAGCACCGTGCAGCAGAGGCACGCTGTCAGAAAACATCTGCCCCGCACACCCGGAGGAGGGTTTGTGGCTGATGCGTGCCAAGTCCCTGCGGTCCCCGTGCCCCTCCTGGCAGACACACAGGGACAGATGTGTGTTGCGTGTCACAGCAGCACAACGGGGATGATTTTAGACACCCATCCTTCGCCTCTGAGAAGGGGAGAGAGACAGATCCAGGGGGAACCCCTCCGCGTTAAGGGGGGGCACTGACCCTGCTCACAGTTCGTGTCTCTCTCCTCTCCTCCATGGTGCTTGTTCAGTAAAAAAAGTGTTTAAAAAGCAATGTAGAGCAGGGGGAAAGCTCTGTTCTTTTCCTGAGAAAAGCAAGCTGTATCTCAGGGATGGCATCAGCTCAGTCGCTAACACACGCTGAGTAACGCGGGGACCGCGGTGACTCAAAGCCGCTTCCCCTTTTCCTGCTCACCATCACCCCGCCAAGGGCCTTCGAAAACAAACAAAGCGCAGCTCAGTTCCTCAGGCAGCCGTCGCTGACGCTTCTGAAACCAGTGACTCAGCTCCAAACAAGAGGAGAAACAAATCGGATCTCCCACCCGAGCAAACAGCGGGACCTGGTCAGTGCTGCCCCAGCAGACCCGTGTCGCCATCCCCAGGCACTGCCCCGGCCCCGGGCGATGCCACGCTCCCTGGCACCGGCACCAGGCTATGCCATGCTCCCTGGCACCGGCCCTGGGCGATGCCATGCTCCCCAGCACCGGCCACCACCGAGGCAGAGCCTCTGCAGCTCTTTAGCCGAGTCCAGCTCAGCGCTAACCTCCCAGGCAAAGCGCAGGCAGTGGCACACAGGTGCCAGGCAGCTCTGCCAGGTAACGCTGATCGTGCCCTTCAAACCTCTCTACGAGATGCCTGGCTGTTTTGAAAGGAAACCAAAACCGTTGGATCATTAAGGGACTGATTTTGCATTAAAATAATTGGACGGACGATCACAGACTTCGAAGGGTTTGTATGCATTTAATGCAAAGAGAACGGGGTTGTTGCACGATCGGGCTGAAGAGGCAAACGGGGATGTTCCCGTGAGCTGGTCTAACCTCAATAACTTCACGTGTTGCTGTACAGACTCGTTTCACGAGAGCACAGAAACCCTGCTCAAGGCTGATGAAATCTGCTGCGTGATTTCAAACAAACAGCCTCTCTCCATATTTTTAAATAAGGTTTTATATTGTCACACTTTAACATCCAGAAAACCCACACGGGCTATTTTAAGTAGGTAGTAGCCCTGTGTACTACCAACTTTTCCATGTGACAAGGAGCTGGTAAGCCGTGCAATGACTCAGAATAACGGCTTGGGTACCCAAATGAGTGTCACCCCGCATGTCTCTCAGCAGAGCTGCTGATCTCGCCCCGTGCTCTTCTCTGCCTTCCGAATCAAAACACACATTTTTTCAGAACACCAAGACACGAAGCACAGGGCTGATGTTGAAGAAGTCTTGACCAAGCCTCTTGCTGAGGGTTGAAATTGTCCTGAAAGCCTAGATCCCTAACCTCTACATAACCTTAGTTCCCATGATTTTAAACAAAAAATAGAGATAACGACCCCAAGCAATAATCTCAGTGACTCTTTTACAGCACCTCTCATTTAACTTACCAGTGACATCAGAAAGGTGTTTTACGATGAATCAAACGCAGCTTCAGCAGCACAAGCAGCAATCCAGAAACACACCAAATATCTGTACAGTTCGTTTGTAAACAAACCATGCCAAGGGCTGAATAGTACATTTTACACACTACAAACCACCGTGACACCTGTTAAAGCCATCGTGCCGCTAGAACCCAGAAGCCTCAGTAGTACTTATGGGTATCATCACAAAAATCAACATGATTTTAATCAAGACACAATCAAGCCTATTCCAGAGGTGGCAGAGGAGCAGCCCGTGCAGTCTCAGCTGTCTTTAGGCAGGTGTTGCACATGCTCCATTTCTCTGTGTTTGTTTTAAAGTGAAAACACCAGCAAGAGCCCCCTTCCCCACACAGTTAGATGCACCTCTAGGTTTTTATGCCTGGAGGAGCCCTGGGGCACACGGCTCAGCAGCTCTGCCCCCTCCAGGAGCACTCAGCTGCCTCTGCACACAACAACATATAACTGCTTGTTCGTGATGGAAGATCCTCAGACACCTGCAGTACCACGGTGCTGTAGCAGCCCATTTGTATTTGTCCCATTAAAAGATAATTTTCACCTGTGTCCATCTTATTTGTTCTTCAAAATAATCTCAAAAGGTTTAAAAAAAGTAGATTTTTAGCATTACATTCCTCCCCACTATGAAAATTCAGCTGAGTATCAATCTTGTATTAACCTTTCCCATAACTTCGCCAGCACCGAGACACCAGTCAGCCCGAATCCCTCCAGCACTGGCTGTTACCCCGCTGCAATTTGTCCCGTTTCACTGGCAATATATAACTTTCTGAGCCTTACATTTACTCTGAGCCCAGGTTCTAGTCATATGGCAGATCCCACACTCACGCTGGTATTAGGGGTAGCAATGTCTACAGTAAATTCTCTAATATTAAAGCGACAGAACCTTAAAATACAGTCCCTGGCTTCCAGTCTCCCAAGAAAGGCCAGTCCTCAAACTGTGAGGAGCTGAGCTACGAATTCAGCTCTGTGCAGAGAAGGGAACAGCAGCTGCGGCGCTCGGCGAGGAGCCGCGTCCTCATGAATAGTAGAGCAGCGGCTCGTGTCTCGGCAGGGCTTTACATCTGAGGTCGCAGGGCCACCGCTTGCCTTCCAGCAGTCACAACCCGCATGTCACAGCCAGCACCAGACCTGGCAGCTAAAGCTGTCTTGGAATGCCCTGTTACCAAAAAGTGATCCCGGTGCCTGTCGCAGGAGGACCAAGCTCACGAGTAATCGCCTGTAATACAGGGGTCTTTTCAAGAAAGAACTAAAAGCCCACAGTATCCTTTCAAAAGCCACGCAGGTCTGGGTATTGTTTGGCAGCAGCGTGGTACGTTTCATTTTGACATGCCTTAAGTTTGAACAAAGCCTGACACAAATCCCTCGGCTGTGGTTGTCAGGGGGATTTTCAAGCGAGCGCAGAATTCAGAGTCGAAGCCCTGTACGTGAGCGGGTCGCGCTCAGATCCACACCACTGAAACCTCCAGAGCTGGAAGAGTGGGAGCTCTGTATGGAAGGGAGCTCGGCCAGAACAACGTGCTGAGGAACGTGGTCGGCAGGAACCTTCCCAGGGTCTGCAGAGGTGGGAGAGCCCCATGCCCACAGCAGCATCCCCGTGCCCACACGCCTGCACCCACCGGCGATGACACCTCCAGCGTCGACAAGTCACCTGAAACAGCCCTCGACCCTCTTCCCCTCACAAAATCAACATCAAAAATAAATATTTTTTACACTTCACAGGAACACAACGGCAGAGTGTGCTTAATTTATTAAAATCGCCACGTCTTTCTGAAAGTATACCAGTATGTAAAATACGCATACAAAATACAACATTTAAACAAATTATGTACATCCAGGGCGGCTGCGACATCACACAATAACTTTAGCAATAGTTTTGAAAATAACTTGCTGCAGCGTACACGAGATTAGGTATCTCACAACACGAAGGTTGGATTTAACCTATATTAAGTACTAAAATATTACAGTACTCCCAGATAAAATATTAATGCTTCTTTAAAAAAAAACAGACAACTCGGGAACTGGTTTGTAGATTGACAAAACACTACACGTTTCTCTTTGGGGACTGAAAACCACGGCAGATTTAGACACAAACGTAATAGCTACATTCAAAATATATTCGATTTATGCCAAAAATACATTCAGCGCCTTTGGTTACGGCTTATTGCACACTGCTCACACCCTGTGGAAACATATCGTACCTCTTAATGCTCGTTTTCCCGTGCAGTCGTGACTTGTGCTGCCTGCTAACACAGGACAGGGATGTCTTTCCCCAAAAGCTCCCCGGGGTACGGCAGCACGTGGGGTGACCCCCAACACACACCTCCTCCCGTTAGCGGGGACGTGCTGGGGACACCCCGGAGCCACCAAGGGTGGCAGGTCCCCCAGGCAGGGACCGCGAGAAGACCTCGCTCCGTCCGATGTCAGGACCCGCCGTAGGGACTAGACGTATTTCTAAACAAATTCATTCATAATTCCTGAATCTATGACCAAAAAAAAAGAAGTGACATAACAACGACTAAAATATTACGATTCATTAAAGAATTGCAGGAGGGAATGATCTCGTTTAAGTGCAAACGACTGTCAAAGTGCACAAGAGATTACAGATTGAATTTCTCAGGGGGTATTGGGGGGAGCAGTTAAGGAAACAAAAAATAATTAGGTGCTAGAGAAAAAGTTAATTAACTTTCCCTTTCAGTTCAGTTTTAGGTTGTTATTAGAAGCTGATTTAAAAAGTTAGTAACTCCCCCAAACTAGAAGCCTCAATTAGGAGAGGACAAATGTGGTGATCGGTCTTGAGCATCCTTGAGCTTGAAAATTTTTATGAGCTTAAGAACTTGGGTTTTAAATGATTAGCAGGAACATTAGTACCCTCTCAAGGAACCTAAGCCCCCCTAAAGCCGCAAGGAAGTGTCTCAGCATAACCTCTGTTCTTACCTTTGAACAGGACAAATCACATCGAGGGAAAAGGCCACTAAAACAAGGGGGTTTGGGGCTTTTTTAAAAGGAGGGTACAGTTTACAAACATCCTAAAGCCAGTACAACATCAGCCCCTGGCTCAGTTGTGTTTAACTCTAGTTTGCCAAACGTACATTTACCTCCCAACAACGAAATAAAAAAGAAAACCAGTGCAAAAATACTGAGCTAAGTGAAAAGCCAGGGCTAACAGCTTGTAACATCTCACGCCACGAGACACACGCAGGAAAGGATTTAAAGTATTGCTGAGGCTGGGGAAGGTTATGCTGGTGTCTGAAGCAAGTCTAGCACGGTCCCTGACCCAGAGGAACTTCTGCAGACACCAGATTCCTCCACCTGCAACCCAGTTCTCAGGGAAAGAAGCCCCAGGCACAGCTATCAGACACACTTCAAGGGCATAGATACCTTCAAAGGATAACATAGATGAAAAGTGCACAGGACTGAATTTAAAATGGAAGAAAAATCCTAGAGCACGTCCTGATCACTCTCCCTGTGAAGAATGCCTCCATTTTAGGCAAAGAAAAAATTAAGATGTTTTAAAAGTGGTATAAGGGAAGCTAATGGTGCCCCTTGGTCATCTTGCATTTTGTACGGCAACTGAGCAAGTTTTCACTAGTCTAACACACCAAGACTGCTGCAAACATCATGTACTTTGCCAGCATCCTATTTGAAACTACTTCTACTCCACTACCATTGATTTCAGACACCTTATTCTGCAAATGCACTGAGAGCTGATTTCAACGGATAAAACATTTCCTACTTAAAAAAAAAAAATAATCTTTGATTGTTCCTTTTTAACACAAGGATTTTTTTCAAGTTACGTTCTACAAGAACAAATGCTGGACCTTACATTTGCAAACCTTTTGATACTCAAGCAAGCTTCACACTTTGGATCATACAGGTGCAACAATGACCCCCCCAACAGCTTAGAAAACACACATCCATGGAGCTCCCTGGTGTAGTTTATGCAGTTGAAGCCCATAAAAATTAACTCTGTGAGATGACTTTGATGATATCTCAGAAAGCATATTGGAGAAAAACCTGCTGGCAATCTAGCAGAAATATTCTCCACCGTATTCAGCACAAGCAGGAGTGACCAGCAGTTGTGCAAATTGCATCAGAGCCTGTTTAGGGGCAATTAACATCCATACAGAGCCCATAACGTCCCATCCCGTGTGTGTGTGTGTGTGCGTGTCAGGATGAGCACTGACACTGCTGGCCGTCCCCCTCTGTAAAAGTTTAACCCGTTCTTCCACGTAAGCGCCCCAGTTCAAGAGGTTTCAAGCCAAAGATTGATCTTAAATATGGTAATTAGCTAATACCTTCCTTCCACAGAGCTGCGTGTGCTACGTGGAACTTGCCCAAAGCTTTGCCACTCTGGAGACATTTCTGGGCTTAATTTCCATGGACTGCCTGGATTCAGAAACATTTAAAGAACCATATTATTATGAAGTGCATAATTTTGGCTATTAAAAATATTAGAATACTATATTCAACACATGGAGTGGTGCAGAATTCACAAAATGCCAGAACACTGGTGAATTTTGGAGAAACACCCCAGTTTTACAGCCTGCAGTATTATGGAAATATGGTTAGAGATTTTGATGCTTTTCACCAACCTGGTGCTGTTACAGAAACGCGTATGAAACCTCTGAACAGGCTCCATGGCTTCACGCAAGGACATCAGCACTTTGAATTTACATTTTAGCAGGTCCCCAGGCCGTGACAGACAACAGCAAGCAGTGACCCAGTCCAGGGCGCAGGTACATCGGAGACCTCAGGTGCCACGGACCTTTCTGCCAGGCTTCAGCTGTTGGCCAAGAACTACCTTTGTTCAAGCTTCCCCCTAAAACATCAAAAGGCACTAAAAAAAATGTTACCAGATTGGCAAGATGTAGTTTAAAAATATATACTTGCCCAGTTTAGGTAGAATTTCTCCCACTCCATCCCTACGTATCCATCAGAAAAGTATTGCCTCTATTATTTTTTCTACTAACTGTTAAAAAGAAAAATTGTCCCTTGATTGATACCTTCAATGAACAAATGAACAGAATAAAATAACTCCAAATCCTAACTACAATATTGCATACGAAATCAAGACAATAAAAATAAAAGTTGCTAAAAAACTGACCAGCTGCTTTTGTTCACAATGTACACGCTTAGTGGAATTTCCATCTTCTTTATTTGCTCAGGTAATGATAAATATAGTATTGAAAAATGCATTTTACTGACAGCCCCTTTGTTCAGATTCCTGTGTAAAAATATGTAAAAATCTGGATAAAATTTGGACTTTTACTTGGGCTGAGGATAAAACAGAATCACAGAATCAGTCAGGTTGGAAGAGCCCTCTGGGCTCATCGAGTCCAACCATTGCCCTGACACCACCATGGCAACTAGACCATGGCACTAAGTGCCATGTCCAGGCTTTTCTTAAACCCCTCCAGAGATGGTGACTCCACCACCTCCCTGGGCAGCCCCTTCCAGTGTCTAATGACCCTTGCTGAGAAGAAATGCTTGGAAAGGATGCTTTTGGTTGGAAAAGACCTTTAAGACCATCAAGTCCAACCATTAACCCAGCACTGTCAAGGCCACCACTAACCCATGTCCCTCAGCACCACATCTGCACGGCTTTTAAATCCCTCCAGAGATGGTGACTCCACCACCTCCCTGGGCAGCCCCTTCCAATGTCTAATGACCAATGTCTAAAACATGTGGTTTCTCTTGCAAACAGACTTTAATCAATACCAGCTACTTCCAATACGCCTGGGGGCTGACTGGGATAAAAAGCACAAGAGCAAAAGGTATTGTTACGCTGTCGTGGTGCTCTAAGCTCCTCCCTGCAATTAGCCTAGTGTCTAATTTACTTTAGAGAACATGAACAACGAGCCAAAAGCTGCCCCTGCCAGTGGCCAGATATGAAGCTGTAGGTCAGTGCTCTGGTCTGGGCACTTAAATACTGAACCACGGTACGTGAGGTAGACCAAAAAACAAAAGTAAATCACACGTTAAAAGACGAACAGAAGAATTCATTCCCCTCTCTGTCTCTCTCCATCAGGCTTTGGAGTCCTCCTGCACGCAGAGCTGTGAAATGGTCTTCTTGACGCGCAGGGCGGTGAGCCGCGCCGCGCCGCTGCCGTGCCAGCACTCCCGCATCACCCGGCCCATCACGCGCAGCGCCTGCGGAGCGGACAGGGAGCAAACAGGTCAGCAACACAACCCTCACCCCCTGGCTGCTCCCTTTGTCCTACCAAAAAATTCCATCTTAATTTAAACACGCTTTGTAATAAATCGGAAAACTGCTTTTACCTCACAGCTTTGCCACTGGTTTGGAATATTTGGTCTGAGCTTCTGCTCACAAACTACCCTTCTCATATCTTCTATCGAAGGATCAGAAGGCACCACGTCGTAGTAAGGCAACTGGTACTCCTCAGTGACTCCTAGGAGAGATTGATGGCATAGGTAACACAAAACCCAAAGTAGCTGCTCCAGAACCAACTCTGTTTTCACAGGCAGTGAGGGGGAACAGAGAAACACTTGGGGCCACCTTGAACAACCACTCCACAACAGAGTGGAGGGTCTGACCTACGAGGAACGGCTGAAGGAGCTGGGGTTGTTTAGCCTGGAGAAGAGGAGGCTCAGAGGTGACCTTAGTGCAGTCTACACCTACCTGAAGGGAGGTTGTAGCGCAGTGGGAGTCGGCCTCTTCTCCCAGGCAACCAGCGACAGGACAAGAGGACACAGCCTCAAGCTTGGCCAGGGGAGGTTCAGGTTGGACATTAGGAAGCATTTCTTCTCAGCAAGGGTCATTAGCCATTGGAAGGGGCTGCCCAGGGAGGTGGTGGAGTCACCATCTCTGGAGGGGTTTAAGAAAAGCCTGGACATGGCACTTAGTGCCATGGTCTAGTTGCCATGGTGGTGTCAGGGCAATGGTTGGACTTGATGCTCCCAGAGGGCTCTGCCAACCTGATTGATTCTGTGATTCTACTGCCACATACTGCCAAGGTAATGGAGAGTGCAGGGGCAGGAACGTGGATCCTTTCATTGGTGGTGTTTTATTTAGGGTAAGGGCGGGCTGGATTGCAAAACAGAAAGGCCAGAAACCTCACCTCCAACGGAGCACCGTCGGGCTATCTCCCAGTATACGAGCCCAAGAGAGTATATGTCTGCACGCTTGAAGGACTCGAAGATGTTCGTGTTCATCACATCATCAAGTATCTCGGGAGCCATGTACCTTTGAAGCACACAAAGGTCCTTTTGCTAGAGGGGGTCGGTACAAAAGACCCCAGCCGTGCTGCTGTGTGCCAGGGCCGGGGGCAGCTGGTCCGACTGGGGAAACGGGGAAAGGGAAACTCCTCGACAGCGACTCAGAGTGAAAGCAGGAGAGCTGGTCTGAAGGATGCTTAACGCTACGGCCGCCTACATCCACCCCATGGCCGTGGCTCCTCACGGTGCCGGGGGTGATGCCCTGACCATGGCCAGAAGCACACGGGGCGACCGACACGCGACGCCCACCCCACAAAAAAAACAAACCCTAAAAGCATTTGTAAAGCACTTCAGCGTGTGCTAAAGCATCTGTAAAGCTGAAGTGCTTTACAACCGCCTTCCACACCTGCCCAGCAGGGACCGAGGGCTTGGAACTGCCAAAAGCAGAGGAGGACGTCAACTACGCCGTCCCCGCGGCCGGCAGCCCCCCGCCCTCACCCACCTCCTGGTGCCCACGCGGGGGTTCTGGGGGATGTCGATAGTGTTCAGCACCGAGTCGTGCTTCACGGCCAGGCCCAGGTCGGCGATGGCGCAGCTGTCGTTCCTCTTCACCAGGATGTTTTTAGATTTCAGGTCTCGGTGCGCGATGGCTGGCTTGCCTGCTCGCAGGAAGAGAGCGCGCCGTCAGCTTTGGTGACAGCAGTATGGCTTTTAATGGGACGAGTTTATTCAGCTTTGTCACTGCACCCTGCAAAAATCCACTGAAGCCTATTTTGTACTAAGCAAAGCTCTGCTAACTGCCGTCAAATTCGGGGGAGCGCTTGCCTTGCGTGCCGACGATCTCCATGTGGAGGTGGGCCAGGCCGCTGGCCACCGACAGCGCCAGCCGCACCATGCCCTCCGCCGTCACCGTCCCTCTGTTCAGGTAGTCGAACAGGGAGCCCTGCTCGTGGTACTCGGAGACGAGCCAGAGCTGAGTCCACGTCCCGTTATCTGCCCGGAGGAAGCAACGTTATTCACATTTGTGAAAAGAATCAGCCAGGAAAAGCCTTCCCCGTTCTGAGCTGGCAACGTGCGCTGGCAGCCCAAAGCCAGCCATATCCTGGGCTACATCCCCAGCAGCATGGCCAGCAGGGCGAGGGAGGGGATTCTGCCCCTCTGCTCCGCTCTCGGGAGACCCCCCTGCAGTGCTGCGTCCAGCTCTGGGGCCCCCAACAGAAGGACACGGAGCTGTTGGAGCGAGTCCAGAGGAGGCCACGGAGATGCTCAGAGGGCTGGAGCCCCTCTGCTCTGGAGACAGGCTGAGAGAGCTGGGGCTGTTCAGCCTGGAGAAGAGAAGGCTCCAGGGAGACCTTCTAGCACCTTCCAGTGCCTGAAGGGGCTACAGGAAAGCTGGAGAGGGGCTTTTTACAAGGGCATGGAGTGACAGGACGAGGGGGAATGGTTTTAAACTGAAAGAGGGGAGATTGAGATGAGATGTGAGGAAGAAATTCTTTGGTGTGAGGGTGGTGAGAGCCTGGCCCAGGTTGCCCAGAGCAGCTGTGGCTGCCCCCTCCCTGGCAGTGTTCAAGGCCAGGTTGGATGGGGCTTGGAGCAACCTGGGCTGGTGGAAGCATACCCTTGTTGTCGGCAGCGATAAAGCCCAGGATGTTCTCGTGCCTCAGCATAACCGTCTGATAAATTTCTGCCTCCCGAAACCAGGACCGCTCGTCTCTGGAGGAGAAGATTTTCACAGCGACGTCCTCCCCGCACCACCTTCCACGCCAGACTTCGCCAAACCGGCCTTTTCCTACGATCTCCTGCAGGACAATCGTCCTTGCGATCGTTCGCTGCACGAGCAGAGGCAAACCTGGTTCAGAGAGAACAGACGGGTGTTTGTGAAATAGCTCACCAACAGACAATCTCCATCCTGAAGCAACTCGGGCACAAGCTCCCACTCTGCTGAGTAAACCACCACACACAGGGGTATTTTTCCAGCAAAGCCAGGAGATCTGTATGCCAAGAGTGCCTTTCTGCCCCCAAACTCTACCTTTCTAATCAAAAAAACCCCATAAAACCCAATAAAAATAAAAAAGCAGGCCTGAACTACTTAATTTGGTTTGATATGGACTGCAGGTTTGTTTCCAGTCAATCCGTTGATCTTTTCTAGCTGAAATTTTCCAAAAGAAGAATAAACTATCACAGTAGTTTCATTTTGTTTTGCTAGCCATAAGACTTAAGGAATTTTTTTTTTTAAATTAAGACAACCTTCCTTTTAACAGAGCAAAATAATCGGCAGGAAAAAATCACAGTTTGAAGGTCAGCTTATTCTAATTTATTCAAATTTTCCCTGCAGCTCCAGCTGCCTGCAGACAGCCCTGGAGCCACCTCCAGGCACGCAGGAGCAAACTCACGAGGCTCTGCCTGCCTTTGCCTGCGTCCCCACAAACAGAGCCCTGCCATCAGCTCAGGGGTGTCTACGGACAGCTAAAACTTCAGGGTGAAGAAAGCCAAAGTCTACTCGCTGTATCTGCGAGGAAACGTTAGGGAAGTACAATAAAATAATCCTGAAAGGTATGTCGTTCATGGAAAATAAAGTAAATTAAATTAAGCACCATTTATAAAGTGTTCACTTAGAAATAAAAGTATGATTTACGTATTTTTCACGTAAATAAAATACCTACAGAATTGCACAGACTGCAGGAAGCTGGGCTGTGCATACCAGACCAGCCTGAGGAGCTGGAATTTTTGAACCCCCACCTCATTTTTGCATTTTAAATTTTAAATTTCTTTGATTCAACAAGTTCTCAATAGCAACGGAGGCATCACAGCAGACAGGACACCAGAAATGGGACAAATATGAAAAAGGTCGGTGTTCTGCTCAAAACAAGAATTCGGAGTAACGTTGTTTTGGTGCCACTATAAAAATCTCAGCAGTGGCATCCTGGCCCGTTTGGTTCAGTTCAGTGTGTTTTATCACCAGCTACGCCCCATCAGCCAGCAGGGCCTTGATTACCCTTGAAACCAACATCTGAAGCGACTTTTGGAACTCTTCCATCCACACAAAGAACCGAATTTTTGTAATTTGACAGAAAAAGAGCAAACAAAGCCCTGTGGCCACTGGAGGTGCGGCCAAGCGCCTCGGCACAAAACCTGCCTTGACATCAAGCTTGTCGCGGGTGGAAGAGCCTCTGAGGCAAGACCCACCCACCCACACCCCCTGCCTGGCACCGCTCTCCATCACCCTACGAGCAAGGCGGTGGTTTAAGCATCGAGGGGATTTGCTCCGAGAGCTGGCAGCGCAGCACGGGGGGACCTACCAGAGCCGGAGCCGGAGGTGGTCATGTCGTAGATGAGGTCCCTCAGCGTCTTCCCGGAGCTCACCAGGGTGCACTCGGAGAGGGGCTCCTCCACGTTGGGCGGCTTGGCGCCGGCGCAGCGCCGGGCACGGCAGGCACACGCCGCCAGCACCGCCGCCAGGGACAGGGCGCAGAGCGGCACGGCCACCGTCACCGCCAGCACCACGGGTCCTGCCAGGGCTCTGCCCGGGGGCTCCGACGCTGCCGGAGACACGAGGGAGGGAAAGAGATGGTAAGTGAGGGGGCTGCAGAGCAGACAACGGGTTAAGATTTAATGATTCCCCATATTCGGGTTAAGATTTAATGATTCCCCATATTCGGGTTAAGATTTAATGATTCCCCAGCCCTGGCAGCAGCGAGACAGACCACGCTTCACAGCATCCCAGCCTGGTTGGGGTTGGAAGGGGCCTCTGGGGATCATCCAGTCCAACCCCTGCCCAAGCAGGTTCCCCCAGAGCACATTGCACAGGGTCGTGTCCAGGTGGGTTTGAATATCTCCAGAGAAGGAGACTCCCCCCCTCCCTGGGCAGCCTGTGCCAGGGCTCTGCCACCCTCACAGCAAAGAAGTTCCTCCTCATATTCAGATGGAACTTCCCATGTTTCGCTTTGTGCCCGTTGCCCCTTGTCCTGTTGCTGGGCACCACTGAGAAGAGTCTGGCCCCATCCCCTTGACACCCGCCCCTAAGGTGACCCTGAAAATAAATCCTTGGAAAAAACTATTTCCTACCAATGCAGACGGGAATACAAAGTTCTAGTAAATGAGGTATTAATAGGATTTCTAAGTCAGAACACTTTCAGAACTTGTGCTCATCCAGCTGTATTTCACAAGGGTCAGGAAATGGGACTGTCCTCAATCATAGAACCATAGAATTGCTAAGGTTGGAAAAGACTTGAAAGATCATCAAGTCCAACCATCGACCCAATGCCACCACGCCTGCTAAACCATGACCTGAAGCACCACATCTAGACATTTTTTGAACGCCTCCAGGGATGGTGACTCCACCACCTCCCTGGGCAGCCCGTTCCAATGCCTAATGACTCTTTCAGTGAAGAAATTCTTCCTAAGATCCAGCCTATCATTTCCCATTTTAAAACTATAGGGGTAGAAGCTTTAGGAATACATTATTAAGGTATTTACTTGCACATGCACATGCACACAAATCCCTTAATGCCCCCAAAATTGTAAATAAGCTTACAAAAAAAAGAAAAAAACAAACAAAACCAAAACAATTAACCAACACAATCCCCCCAAAACATAAAACAGAACAGAAACACGGCCCAAACCAACCCTCAAAGCTCAGAACCACAAGCACCAGACAGCAGATCTAAAGGCTACAGAAGATTTAAGAATGACGAACTCCACACCCTGCAAAGTCACCCCGGAGCCGTTCTAGGGAACAAAAAGCCCCTCGCTCCCCTTCGGCGAGTGCTAAGCCATGAGGACACTGGAACCCAGACTGGACTCGCTCCAACACCTCAACATCTTTCTTGAAGTGCGGGGCCCAGAACTGGACACAGGATTCAAGTTATTATGTCTTGCCCACGGGCTTTTCCTTTAACAGGCTTCACCAGGACACTCAAGGGTGATCTGGTAAGAGGATTTGCAGGCAGGATTCCTCCTTGCAACTGCTGCTTGTTAACGACACGCCGTGATTTCCTGAGCTGTTTTTAATTGCGGTTCCACAAGGCAGAGGTTTCCCCTGAAGCAGGTATGAGGCGCAGTAGGGGTGCGGAGCTGCGGCCTGGGTGTCCCAAACACAGCACCTGCAGCGCATCACCCAAGTCAACGCCCTCACCCACAGAGCTCAGTAGCTGCTGTTAACGACACCATAAAATGTCCGTTCTTGCCACCAACCGCTGAAAAACAACATAACACGAAATGAACAAAATATAAAAGTTTATTGTCCTCTGGCCAGCGCAAACAGTGTCACCAGGAGAATACCCAGGCAGCTTTGAACAGCAACACCCGAGGCGGTGGGAAGTGAGGCTCAGCAGGGTGTCCTCACAGCAGGGCACCTCAGCTCTGTCCCTCGCTGCCCAGAGTGGCCATCTCCTGCCCAGAGCGGCCATCTCCTCCCGCCCAGAGCGGCCATCTCCTCCCGCCCAGAGCGGCCATCTCCTCCCGCCCAGAGCGGCCATCTCCTCCCGCCCAGAGCGGCCATCTCCTCCCGCCCAGAGCGGCCATCTCCTCCCGCCCAGAGCACACGCAGGAGACTTGAGAGGCACCAGCGCCGTGACTTCTGCTCTGCAGCTGGTCCTAGGCCATCTTCAGTCCTGACCCCTCGCAGCACGGCGTCCTGCAGCCAGCCCCGCCGCCGTGCCCACGCCATCACCCCTCGGGGGTCCCTGGGGCTCCCCCAGCACAGACCACACAGGAGGAGGGACAAACAGCACAAGTGCAAAATACACGGCACCAAGGCACCAACAGTGACCAAAGGTGACACCACCACGGAAGCGTGGTCACGTTTACAGCAGTTGTGCAATGTTAAACTCTTTGGGAAATAAGAAAACCCCTCGTGACTACCTAAAACCATCAAATCAACACCGTTAATCACAACGTTTTGCAATCTGATTTCAAATGTACTATTCAATGACTTACTGATCAAGAAGAGAAGCTGAAGACATGTTGCCATGTATGGAACAAAAATAGCACATCTGGCAATATTTAGCAATTTCACAATATGGTACAGTCATATTCCAAGTGGTGTAAACAAGAGCACTTTTAGGCAACAAAAAAAAAAAAGGAAGGGTTTTTTTTCCCCTCCAATGGAAAAGACATTCTCACACACCAGGTTTGCCTTGCTCATGACATACAACAGGCACCTTAAGACTTCTAAAAGCCCTAAACTATGCATGTTTAAGGTCCTAAACTACTCAGGGAAAAAAGTTATGTGTTCTTTCCAATACAGCAAGAAAATATATTGCATCTCATGGGGGGCTCTAGTCAGACATACGGAATACTTGTAAACAACTACACAAGTACAATTTGGACTAGAGGCTAAAATTAAGTTTCTCCAGCTTCCACCGTGACCACAGACCCCATCGCCCCTTTCAGGATATTCAGAAGGCAGCTGGAAAAGGTCTGCTGGAGGACGCAGAAGCTCAAGCAAACCCATCAGGGACACAGCTATGAGACAAACGGGCGCGTTATTGGGATGGCCATTCCCCGTCCCCTGCCCCTCTCCTTTAGGAGAGTTCGTGAGAAGAATTGTGTTTTGTCCCTTCACCCATTGTCCAGACCTTCCTTCTAACTCCACTCTCGGACCAAGGCCATGCTGGGAAACCAAAGCAAGACCTTTTCACCCCGTACGCCGCAGCACAGCCTGCGCATCCCTGCCCCTCGGGACCCGGGGCTCTCAAGGTCCATCAGCGACTCAAGAGATTTCCCTTACAATTTCTCTTCAATCATGAGGTTTACTCAGAAAGTCATTGGTTGAAGGCTGATTTTTCTCATTTTCTGCATTAATATGTACCTTACAGAATCATCGGTACAGCAGTGTCTGACTCCTCTAACATTAACACGTCCCTGTACACCATTCTCCTGAAGGGGCTTCCGTACGTCTTTAGGCATTTTTCAAACAGGTAAATGAAGAGTAATTATTTGTTCATGCAAAACCTACAGATGATATTAAAAAAAACCCAACAAAATACAAGAATCTTGCCCAACAATTAGTCTAATTGGTACCATTCATCTCTCTTGGCAATAGGAACACACTCAGGGGATTTTTGTCTTAGGAATTCTATTACCTTCCCCTTTCTTTCATCCCAGTGTGTGTCGCTGTAGGTGCCTTCTGTGCCTTTGTACAGTTTGGGCAATAGGAATAGAGCTGGAAATTACTTATTATACAGTTTGTTAATCCCACTATTAGCTTAATCCGGTTCCATAAAGCCTCCTCTCTCCTCTGACTCATTTTCCATTATGCAGATACAGAACTCGCACGCTTTTCACCTCAAGTTCCAGAGATGCTGCTGTGCCAGGTCACCCAAAGCAGAGCAGAGAGGAGACCGCTCTTGCTGTGCGCTGCCTTTTGCTGGAATCACAGAGGCACCCTGGAAAACCCCAGAACCTTGAGAATTAAAACTTTCACAGCGAATTCTTTGCTGTGCTGAAGTTTCCCACCAACTCTCGGGTGTGTGGCTGTGCACACCAAACACCTCCCCTCTTTTTTCTCAGAGAGGCTGGTACCTTCTGGAGCCAGCCACAGAAAGCAGGAAGCCCAGAATCCTGTGACAAATCTGCAAACCCACCTGCACCAACCCAGCCTCAATTTTCAGTGTCTCTAACGATGGAGAATTAACATCCAGCACCTCAAGGTGTTTCGAGATCAAGACGGCAGAGCGAGCAGCAGCACGCACTCTTCCCCGTGGCTCTACAGAAGGACTGTCAGAGCAGACACAGATGCCAGAGCTCGAGGAAGTCCTGTGCCCTCTATCTGCTAACCAACGTCAAGCCTCGGAGCCTTCGGGCTCCACTTCACCAGCTGCTGAGCCCCTGCCTCCTCCTAAGGAGGCAACTGATGCCAACATCAACTTTGCTGCTTTGGAGAGGGGATGGGAAACAAGTCCCCCAGCCTGTACTTACTCTCCCTGGGGCCAAACACCACCCTCCACTGTAACCAAGTGTAAGCACCAGGCCACAAGAAGCTCCAGTCATCTACTCCAGGGCTGCAGGTGAAGGTCTGTCATCTACAAACAGGCTTGTGAGTGGGGTAAATCCTGCTCACGAGTGGGCTGGGGGCAGAGATCGCAAGCACCCTCTCCCAGATCTGCAATATGGCCTGACAAGCCCCCGAGACACAAGCCTACAGCTGGAGGAAGGCTTCTAGATCTTATTAGCAGCTCCTCAAAACAGTCTGCGACACGCTGAGGTGCACAGAGGCAATTTCTCATACAGAGAGAGATTCCCAGAAAGGTCCCTCGAGGAAAGGGCAGGCAGGTCGCTTGCTGCAGCCCTGCTCCGACGTCCCACTGGCAGGGGAAGGTCACCTCAAGTCACCCGCTGGGGCAGAAAGTATCCCAGTTACAACAGCAGAAACCTGGAAATAAAGTCAGGGTGACTAACACGGAGCTGAGCCGGAGCAGGTCAGCATGACCAAGGGCTGTGGGGCTCTGCCGTGTCCCCGTGTCGGGGGGTGTCTGCCCAGTGTCCCCGGAGCTCCTGCCTCACCGGGCAGGGATGTGCACTGCGCTGGACCTTCCCAAGGCTTCTCCCCCTCTGCGAGACTCCCTCCTGCCCAAAGCCAAGCTGTTCACATCCACACACTCTGCTTTTAAACTAGAACCTGCATTTCGGAATCCCAGAATCAATCGGGTTGGAAGAGCCCTCTGGGATCATCGAGTCCAACCGTTGCCCTGACACCACCATGGCAACTAGACCAGGGCACTAAGTGCCATGTCCAGGCTTTTCTTAAACCCCTCCAGAGATGGTGACTCCACCACCTCCCTGGGCAGCCCCTTCCAATGGCTAATGACCCTTGCTGAGAAGAAATGCTTCCTCATGTCCAACCTGAACCTCTCCCGGCTCAGCAATGCCCCTTGGAAGGTTCATTTTTAATGAAGCTTTCCTACAACACAAATTATGCAAACAAGGGCTGTCAGAAAAGACCAGCAAACAAACAACGCTGGCACTGTGAAATATGCAACTAACATGAATACCCCCAAATGTTTAGAGCAAAGGGCTCAGGCTAAAAATTAAGTACTTTTCTCTGGTACTGAAATATGAAATCAGAGGTTTTGCAACTACCAGCTCAAGTGCTGGGACAACAGACACCCCTTCACCGCTCTTCTATAAATAGCAGTTTTCTCCCAAGGTTCCAGCATCCCAGCGTGGCATTTTATTTCTACATTTCTATAGCACGAGCACTATTAATATCTCCCTTCTGCTGTCTGCTGAAAGGAAAATATTTAAATAATCCTTATTCCTGCCACAAGCAACAGGCGAGGTTAGGTCGTGGGGCACAGACCTCGCTGCTGACAGGGCTGGCTCCTCGGGAGGCTGGTGGGAACTGACCCTGCCTGTCCCCTCCAGGAGGTGTCGGTCCCCAAGGCCACCGCAGCAGCTCTCTCCTGTATCCTGTACGATACAGCAAGGCTCCCAGTAACAGCCTTTTAAATTCAGTTAAGCACCACATGAGAGCAGCCTAAGTGCAAGTTATAACTGTAAATTATGTATTAGTTTGCATCTTCCTCACCTGTAACGTCTCTCACCAGTATAAGTACATACAAAGGTGTCACCTGATAGTGTATTTTACAGCCTTTTCAAAAAAGCACGGATTAAACACAGATCTTGGAAAGAAGAGTCAAAATTAAACTTAAAAATAGCATAAATATTTATTGTTAAAAAGCACTGCATCAACTTCATTACACAACTTCCAGCCTGGCAGACTCAAGCACTGCACCAGCTGCGTAATACACAGAGCTCCTGGCAGTGCCAATCTTTCTCCTCCCTCTAATTGGGACCAGGAATCTCACACTTTCTCGTCCCTGCTGGGCAGGAATCGATGATACCCATCTAACACCGGGGAAAAGCTGCCTCAGGAGCTGCTGAACGAACCACAGGACCCCAAAGCCTGCAACAGGCTAACGAGGTTGCTGAAACGGCATCGGCCAAAGGCGTCCCCCAGCACGGGCTGGGTGTCCTCTACCCCCCTGGCCCCAGCAGACCCAGTGTGCCGCACGACCCGTACCGGTGGAGAGGACACCCCTCGCTCCCACGCCAGCCACAGGCACTGCTCGGCAACCTGGATCACAGACGTGGCACTCGGTGACACGGACCGGCCGAGGACACCGAGGAGAGCGGCTCCCCCCGCGCCGGGGACTGCCCCACCACGGGTCAGCCCTCACCACCAGCCCAGACACTTTGTCCCCACACACGGGCTGCATTTCCCACACACAAACCACAGCGAGCGCCTACAACTGACCGTCGCCTTTACACATCTGAATTCTTACCCGAGCCACCTAAAGCAGGTCCTTTAAACTGTGTGCAGAGAAGTTTAAGACTGTACAACTTTGGCCAGTGCAAGGTCTTCAATATTTCCTTGTGAAGCGCCAGTTAACAGCTCTCAGCTCCTCACAGCTCCTCTACGTTGCCGATTTATGCCCCATGGAAAGTCCCCGGTACATCAGATATCATCTTCCTAACACCTAGACTAATGCCAATCCAAATCACAAACTCCCCAAAGATATTCCAGCCAATAAAATCAGTGAGGTTTCACGTCTGTTTCCTTCAGGCACTTCAGACCTTCATGGTTAATGCCTTGTGGGATATCAAGGAATATCTTTAGGAGACGCGGGAAATCCACTTTTCCCCAAACAGAGCTGCAGGTCAGCTTCTCCTGGCTGAAACGAGTGGGGAAAAAAATAGCTGCTGCTTTACAGCCAGCCTCTAAAATCCCCATCAGCTGGCTCGCACGGTCGCATCCTCTGCACAGCATCTCCACACCCTCAAGCTGTCACACAAGCCCCTGAACAGCGTCTTGCACCGGGACGGTACTTACCGACGGGCAGGCGGAGGGTGATGTTGTTGCAGAAGTCGGTGTAGCAGCACTCGGTCTTTGTGATGTTCTTGGAACTGTGGCAGAAGACCTGCGCGTTCAGCTCCGGGAGGGACACGCAGGACTTGACCACCTCCTCGCGCCCGTTGGTGAGCATGACGGACGCCCAGCAGGCCCCCTCCGTCTGGCACGTGAAGTTGGTGTGCTCACACAGCTGGCACACGCACTTGAGACCTGGAAAAGAGGTTTCCAGCTTTCGTGAGAAGACCCTGGGCAGGCAGACCCCACGGCAACCATGCCAGCTTGTCCTGCCAGACGGCCAAGGTTGGGCAGCTCACCACGGGCGCCCACGGGAGCTCCAGCGTGGTCCCGTGCTGGGGCCATCGCCTGTGCCCGTGAACGGGCTCCTGGGCTGCGGGAGGCAGCCAGTCCTGGGAGGCCCCAACAGCACAGGTCCCAGCACCCACAGACAACAAGCTTTCAAACCAGGTGGTCCTTGGTCACAGGGAAGTGTACAGCACCGATCTCACAGAATCAATGAGGTTGGAAGAGCCCTCTGGGATCATCGAGTCCAACCATTGCCCTGATGTCACCATGGCAACTAGACCATGGCACTAAGTGCCATGTCCAGTCTTTTCTCAAACCCCTCCAGAGATGGTGACTCCACCACCTCCCTGGGCAGCCCCTTCCAATGGCTAATGACCCTTGCTGAGAAGAAATGCTTCCTAACGTCCAACCTGATTTCCATCTCACATGGCAGAGAAGGCTGACCGCCCTGGGAAGTTCCCGTGAAAGCTGCCTTTTGCCGGGGTGGGGAGACGGAGGCTCACGTCTCCAGGTTCACGTTCTCAGCTCCCACGGACTCAAGACAACCCCCCAGACAACGCTCAGGACAAACGCACGGGCACGTGCCCCGTTTCCAGGTGTGTATTTGGGTACAGCCACGTTTGTTACGTGCTGAACGTTAAATAACGCCACCAGCCACGGTGGCCTGATGACTTCTAAGCTTTGCATGTTTTTAACCATACCTTCATGTTTTACCAAAAATCAAACAGAAACACATTTAATAACTCCTACATTTTTCAGGCTTTATTGACTCTTCCTTGGAAGAGCAGGAGGAAACCAAAGCCACATCATCTCAGTGAAACACCAGCTGCCAACAACAAATTTTTTCACCTTCCTTATTTTCTTCACCTGCTTCGTAACAAACCATTTTTGCTTGCTTCATGCCAAGGTTAGGAGCCCATATTAGCAGTGATACAATAACCAAGACATCTTCGCCTTGGGCTGAAAGCAATTTCTACAGGAAACACTTCCTTAACTGCACTTTATATGATTGCTTCTGTTAAAAAAAAAACAACCTCATTTTAGAGTACAGAGACTTGATCTCTTCAGCTTTTGACTTAAACAGTTCTTATCCCACCACAGGGTCCCCAAGGTGTGTTCTGCACACCTTCCAGGCCAGTTATAACTCTGCAAGACGGAGCACTGCTCTGCTTACGGGAGCTAAGGTGCACAAAAAGAGTAATTTTATCCATAAATCCATTCTGTTTCTTAGGGAAGGGGAGCGGCGGAGCTGTTTCTTTTACTTAATAGACACCTACACAGTGAAATCACGAGATGCCACCAGAACAGAGCAGCCCACCTGCCAGCCCCGACCAGCCAGCGCACCCCAAGAGCTGCCGCCGTTCTCTCCCTGATGCGCCCATCTGATTCCTGTTCCTGTGACACGGTGTTTCCCTTACAACAGCCCTCACGCTGCGCTACCCCTCTGAAATAACCGCTTGCCGTGTTCACCTTCAGCTCAGGCCCCAGCAAACCCCCCTGGCACCGTGTGCCCGTGTTTATCCCGGGTGCAGGCTACGCTGGGAACTGCATCTCCAGCTGCTTCGGCTTCCTCTGGGTACATGGAGCGAGCGAATCGACCACCCAGCAACACCGCAGGCGAAGCTCCTCTTTAAAGCCATCACCCTCGTCCTAGCAGAGATGCCAGGAGCAAGACTCATCAGATCCAAACAAATAAGATCTAGCAGAAGGAAAACAGGCACATCATCACCAATGCTGCAAAATAAAAGCACTACTTGAAGAAATGAATCCAAGACTGTCACAAGTGTCTTCACTGTGTCAGACACGTCACTGGGCTGTTTTCCTCCTCCTTTTCATGGCCTAAAAATAAAGCTGGAAATGGTCTTTACGTCACCCACGGTAGATAACTGACAGTTTTATCCATATTCTGGTGTTTTGCAGGTTGCTTGAGAGAGGAGCTGATCAAAGCTGTCACTGCACGTGTTGTGTTCAGGGAGCGTTTGCTGGATGTCCTCTCTTTCTGCATCACCGACAGAAAGATTCTAACCCCACTTTTCCTTTTAATTCTGAGTGTTCTGCTCAAAACCGACCCGTCCAATCTACTGCCCACAACCCAAAGTTCACAGAGCCGTGGAAGTCAGCCCTGTTCCCCGCAGAGGTGTGTCTGCGAGGAGCCATTACACAACAAAGAACAAAAAGAAATAGTTTTGGTCAAAATTCTCCATCCCACCCAACCCCACTATTCCTGCTTCTGAACGTGAACGCGCTCGGCCTGACGACAGGCTGGGAGGAGCAGGGACAGGAGCACCCTGAACTCCCAGAGAACTTCCATGCCCGCTGGAGAGTAGGAAGTCCTGGAGACCCTGATGGCTCCAAGCATTCGCTCTTCACCTTCAGAAACACTGAGCTCACAGAAGCCACGTGAGACAGGCACACGAGCTTCTGGTGGGCACACTACGTTCAGTGGGGTGGAAGATGCAAAAGCTGGTCCACACTCAAAAACATTACATCCTAAAAACCATTTTAATGTTTGCTTGTCCTACCACACTGGAACCGTTGCCTTTTTTAATCTGGTAGTAACGCACTGGTCACCAAGAATGAAGACTTCACACCTCTCTGCTGCTAACAAGACCCAGAGGGGTCCTACCAAGAGGTGAAATCTGCACTCCCTTCTACCTTCAGCCTCGTATTTCAGATTTTCCTAGCGCTGTGTCTGCTGCCATCGCCCACCCAAGGTTAAGTGCTGCCACATTTCAAGCCCTTACTCAGGGGGAAAAGAAAAAAACAAACAAACAAAAGAAACAAATAGAAAAGCAGCGTGGCCAAATCTATTAAGAGACAAGATCAGAGTTCAGCTGTGGGCAAAACGAGACTCTCTCTCCCCAGAAGATTTACACAGACCACTTTTAAAAACAGAAGCCCAAGGTTCCCCAGATACCTGCCTGTGCTACCGGCTAATTTCTCATTCAGAAAAAAGGACAGAAAATTCAAACAGATACAAATACCTGACCTTGTTTCCGAGAGCATTTATATACATCAAGAAACCTTCAAACATAACCATAGCAGCACGATTTGCCTGCACCCGTGCTATTTCAGGTGCCCCTCCTCGGTGGGATCGGAAGGAGGAGCTCCTTGGGGACACGGACTCGCCAGAATTTGCAGTTTATCTGTGCTGCTCCAGGTTATTTGTGACAGCTTCCTCTGTTATCCTTTCCTTTTTATGGAAAAAAATTGTCCATGGTCAGTTCTACAACCTGGCGCTGTAGTTTAAGCTTTCCCATCACACATCTGCACGGTTTCTGCTCTACGTTGACCCCACTGCTGTCCCAGAGAAGCTGGCAAGATGTTCCTCCCCCTTTACAGCACGATGACAGACGTCTCTCATGATGCTCAAGCCAACACCACCTTGGAACCACGCTTCCCCTCCCACGCGGCCATGCCATGGCACGGAGGAAGAGGAAGAATTTGCAAATATTGACTGAAATTCTGCGAGTCAGGAAGAAACGCTCGCTCCCTCCCTGGGGCAGGCACACCGCACTGCTCCACCTCCGCTCCCAGGGACGGTCCTGGCAACGTTACTGGTGATGCACTGTCATGGGGGGGAAAGTCGGGACTCCCACCGCCGTGGAGAAGTGGAATAAGGTGATTGTGAAGGAGTTAGAGGGAAAAGGATCAGAGAGGCAGGAGGAAAATGTGCTCCCAGAGTTTCAAAATAAGGCACTCTTTAATCCAGTAACGAACACGACTCCTTGTACTTACTCAAGCACAACATTTCCCTTAAACCGTTGCGTTCTTGGGTTGAGAAATTAGGAGAAAGTGAACAACTGGGATATGCCACGGCCTCGGAGAGCTATGCGAGGCACCCAGCCTCGGTTACCAAGGGTTACCGGCTCTCCGAGCATGCAATTGTCCAGCAGCCACTAACGAACGGCTCCCGAATCTCCCCAAAGAAAATAACCTGCATGGCTTATGTAAAAAGCAACTTTTTTCCTTTTAGTTTTCAATGCAACTGAAAGAAACCGCAGAGCACAGGCAAACACCCTGTGCCATTAATGGACGTAGCAGGAAGAACTGAACCAGCATCCAAATCACAACAATCAGCACAGAGATGCACAGCAGAAGATTCCTGTTGCATGCTTCCACCCCTTCTCCAAGTGTCAGCTTCAAACACATTAATAAGATATTAGACTTATTAGTTATAACTAAGGAACAGGAATGATACTACATGTGACCAACAGATGGAAGAATAGTTTAGACACCAGCTTAATGAAAGCAGCTAACAATTAAAACGAGGAGATAGACACAGTGCAACCTCAAAAGTTAAAGGGGAAAACTGAGCGTGTAATTTGCATAAGCTGACTAACACTGTAGGACTAAAAGAATAAACTAAAACCTCTTGGAAAACAAAGCCTGGACTTGCTATCCCTCGTGAACCACACAGGGTTCTACATTTCAACACAGACTTTTTACTACACAGATGAACAAGGCATTAATCTGCTGTTAGGTCACAATCCAGCGCTACCTGCAATAGCAGTTTCTTCTTGTGACTACAGGGCAGTGGGGCATTTCAAAATTAAATTGGAAAGCAAGTATCTAAGTGGCCTTACAGCAATTAATTGTCTTCAACCATGATGGGAAGGAGGGCTGAATACCCAGAACGTTTCCATCCTCCCTCACTCCACACGGTCATTCTGCATTGTGCACTCCTAGATACGCTTCCCAAGAGGTTTATTTAGGAGTGACCAACAGATGGAAGAATAGGAGTTTAGAGGAGTTATTGAGGGGACGGACCGTGGGCACAGCCACTTCGCTGCCGCGAGGCAGAGCCATTCCAGCCTTAACCAGGGCAGCAGCTGAGAGAAAAGGCGGGGGAAAGCGTCAGCTTTCACAGTGAGAGACCTGCGGAGTCACACGGGAACGTGTGTTGTGTGCTCCAGCGACCTGGGAGGGGAATCGATAACAAAGCAGTAGGGTTTGCTGAGGGCAGAAAAAGCAGAACCGACCTCAGAGCATGGTGAAGGATCTCACCGTGCTGAGGGACCGACAGCCAGAGGAGAGCAAAATCATACAGGAGGAAAACCAGTCTGAGCTGTGTAAGTGCAGGGAGCAGCCCAGCATCAGCCATCCCCACTCGGGACACGGCGGCCGTGCCTCTCTGGGAGCTCTGGAGAACATCAGCCCAGCTCACGGAGGGGGCACAACCAGAGGCACCAGGGGGTCCAGCACCCCGTGCTGCCATGCGGGGCTGGCTCCCATCACCCGCTCCACAAGGGCACTGGAGAAGCAGAAAGAGTCACAGGACAGAGGGCAGGGGGGACGGGACATGGATTAAGGGACTGGGCTCTTTCACGTCAAAGGCAATTTTGGGGAGATATGAAAGTTTTATAAAAAAACCATAGATCATATTCAGAAGAGCAATGGGATCAGCTATCCAAATGTGGAGAAGTACCCTCTGCGCAGAGGGCTCTGGAAAAAAATAGTAGGAGTAATAGTAGATGAAAAGCTCACTCTTAGACATGCTACAAAAAGGGCTGATCCCATACCAGGTGAACACTAGAAAGCTGTAGAGAAGAGAGGAAAAGTGATTATTCCAGAGCTAAAGAAAATGTCTTTGAATGAGAGACATTAAATAGTTCCAATGTTTTTGTTTCTTAAAAATACATATGGGAAGTGATTTTATTGATGTGTGCAAGCATCTTAATTTTGAAGGCAGGATAGTGGATACTCAAAATCCCTGTTCTAGAGAAGCTTGGCGACTGCGACAAAAAAACAGTAGACAGAAACTGAGGCCAGGCATTAAATGAACATTAACTGAGCAGGGAAAGGGCACCAAAACCCAGGGGAAGTATTTTTGCTGGCATAAGTGTCAAAGGACATTTGCTAACTTCTCATTAGCTTCAAACAGGCGAGGTATCCTCTGAAAAGCTGTGCCTCCTGAAACGTCAGCTGTGAGGCACAACGCTCTGTGTGAGAGAGCTGTGTGGGGCGCAGCACGTACCCGAAGCTGAGGGGGAACCTGCTGGTCTCGGTCTGTGACGTGCTGATAGAGCATCCAGCGTGGGGCTGAGGGCACAAACCCCCGGGGAGGCGGCTGCGATGACATGGTGGGGACAGCGTTTACTGATCCCGAGTCGGAAATGGCTTGTGGAAAAAAGAATCCCTGAATATAGTCAACACCTGAAAACAGTCTGCTGAGGTACTTCACACGCAGGAAATCCCCCCGACTCTTGTCCATTGCCACACAGCTCCCCTCCAGCTAAGCACAGCCTTTTTCACAAGCAGCAGGTACTGCTGAAGGATGAGACTCGGCTTTGAAGATGGAAATTTGAATGGTTTAGAATTACTGTATTAAGAAGAGCAAGTATTTCCAAACACCACCTGGAAACCAAAAACGTCCCCTTCACTTAACTGCCGCTGGTTTTGCCCCGTTGTGTCAGACTGAGAACGTGCGCTGCTGGAGGAGCGAGGGGATGAGTGCTGCGAGCACTGCTCTCGTCACCGAGAGTCAGCCTCCTGACGGAGATGGGATCAAGAAAACACCGACTTCTTAATGTGCATTATTTATTTTTGCCACCATTGAACTCGAGACGAACCGAGAACAGGAAGATAAAGCGCCGCCCGCACACTGCCAGGCTCATTCAGAGCCCGACAGCACTCGAGGCGAAGGGGGGAAATGGCACCTTTGAACTGGGATGGAGCCGTTAGCGAAGCATCTCTTCCCCATCACCTGCTCGCTGCTCAACACCTACGTGTGGCGGCTCCGTTAATTACCAGGTTATCAGATCCGTCACGGCCGGGCAGAAGCTGAACGTCTGGCCTACAGAATAAGCACGGAAGAACAGCCCTGAGCCTCTCCCCGCAGCACCCGATACGGAGAACAACGCAGTAACAGACTGCGGCTCCGAGGGGCTGCAGCGTGGGGGCCGGGACCCCTTTTCCCAGGGATTTTTGCCGACAGCTCTGACATCCCCACGCCGTAACGCAGAGCTCACGACACACGCTCCAACCCCAACTCGGCCGAAGGACAGGCACGTCCGACAGCCGCTCCCGTCCCGACACAGGGACGGCCGCTGCGCGTGGCGAGGGACTGCGCTGCTCTGCAGCACCAACGAGGTGTCCTGGCTGATTGTAGCCTAGAACAATCATTTGCAAGGAACAGGCAAGGACGCAGAGCCTACTGCAGAAGAGCAGAACCGAATTACACCCCCTCACCTCACATACAGCCTTTTATCTGTCTGCGTTATTGGCAGCTCACGAGTCAGGCCACTAAGTGCTTATAGTTCTCAACCTCTCATCCACGTTGTTTCATTAAAGCGTTTTTACTACTAAAGCTTCTTACTAAAAGCCAGGAAAGCAGCGCTTCAGTGACCCACAGACACGAGAAAACAGCATCACACCAATAACTCGTTACAGAGCAGGGAGTTAAATTGTTCAGCGAAGTACCACTGCCTTGCGATGGCAGTACGTCTTTCCACAGACGCTATTTTTGGTGCTTGACAACACGGAAGCTTTCCAATATTACCAGCTAATTGGTTTACTAAGCAAACCAAATCATTAAGCTGGAACAAAGATGCTTTTTGCCGAATGCGGCTCTCTGGACCCGCCAGCGACCCACACTTACACGGATGTGCAGTGGCTGGTCCACAGCTTCGTGTGCGGGCAACAGCCATCGCCGTGTGTGTTACGTACCTCAGACTTTTATTCAGTTTCCATTCTATAGGAAACACTGGAATAAACAGAGCGAGCTAAAATTCAGACTTAAGATTCACAGGGCACTTTCAGCAACCATTTATAACTCAACACAAGGATATTACATCGTATGGGAGATCAGAAGACAAAGTTGTTTGAATACGGTACTGCTCGCGTAGCAAGAGCCCAACTCTATGCTGTCTTGACGCATTTATCCTTATGTAGCAGTTCCCAATAGCAATCTATTTTGCTTCTCATTTTTAAACAGAAAGTTCCTATCACACGTGGCTGTAGGTAGCAGCTGCTCCCGTGTGTGCCCTCCGCTCTGCTTTCAGCCACACAGACCACAGGCACTCCCGCAGTTACGGAGAAGATCCACACTGGCCATCTCACACCCACCTGCTTTACTGTACATACAGGCATCTTTGCCACGCATCGGGGCAGCTTATGGGCCTTGTGGTTTGCTTTTGGGAGGATTAAAATCCATTTAAGTGGGAAACAAACTTAAGGAAGCCTTTAGACATATCCTAAGAAATACAAAACACAATTCACGGCCAGCACTACGGGAGGCTTACACATCACCATCACATACATCACACCTTTCCTTACTGCGATCCACACCCGCAGCTCCTGCACGCTGAGTACTCTCCACTTCCCCGAAATAATGCTGTGAAGAGCAGGGAAGAGTACGCAAAGCATTTAGTACAACACAGATGGAGGCGATGTAGAACAAAGGTGGTAGGAGCCAGGGGGAGGATAAGCAGGGAGGAAACGGTAGGACCGCTCACCACAGCAGCAGCAAAACATTCTTCCTCTTAATCCTATAAATATTCCCCAATAGTGGGGCACAACGAAAGCTGATGTGCCCAGCACAGCATCTTCAAACTTGCGTGAGAGAAAATATGGAGGAAAAGTTTACCAGAGCATGCTTAGTTATCTGTCTTGATCAGACAAGTTTGTGGTGGAGCACGAGCAGATGTAGAGCAGATCTGGAGTAGGAGCAGATGCAGATCAAGCAGATGCACAGCTAAACAAACACTTGACACTCAACAGCAACCTCTGCTCGAGACCTGAAGACTCTTCCTAGGTGCGTGTAACTCCCCTTGGTGCCCCCCTCTAAAGAGGACGCCTGTCTGTCCCGGACCACGCGCACACGTACCATACCTGGTTCAGACTCTGAAAAGGTAATTAACGCAGTAAGAACAGAGGATGGTATTGCAACTTCAGAGAGCAAAGCAATGCAAGACTGTTTTACATCAATGACAACCAAAGCCAACGAGATCTGTTAGCGAACGCTCTCCAGAGGGAAGTGGTAATGGCCACAGCGTTGGCGATTCATGTCAAGAACATCAGGGAAAAACAAGAGCAGCACGGGGTTGCCTATTTCTGTGGTTCACTTCCAAACTCGAAGAGTAAAAAACTAGACCAAAGAGCTCACACAGATCAGGTTTTACACCCCTTGAAGGTAACAAGGATTTACTAGGTGTACAGTGCTATACAGAAGTACTTCAACCATCACCAGCAGAGCTTTGCTACTCCTCCCTTCCCAGGAGAAGGGATTCCAGGAGTACTTTGATGTGAGAGGGGGCACAGTCCTTCCTTTCAGCCTGGGGCTGTGGCCACCCCTCTCTGCAAGAGTGTCATGAGCATCACACCAAGAAACTCCTGTGGTGAAAACATTGAGAGAAAAGTAAACTGGAGTAAACCTAACAGAAAGAAATTAACACGTTCTATTCTACACTGCCTTACTTTCCCTTGAAGGTAACTGCTGGTCTACAGAGAGCGTAGGTTTGGTTTTCAAAGGAAAGATTGAGGGGAATGAACATTTCACACCATTCTCTGCGTGAGCTAAGAACCTGTATCGGAAGAACCCAGACACCGTGTGTTCTGCACCCCTGCCCAAAGCCCTCCCGCGGGGCATGAGCCTCATCCCCTCTGCGGTGGGACGGGACAGGACGGGACGGGACACCCAGCACGGGCAGGCGCGGGGGCTCCTCGCCACGACCGGCAGCGCTGAGCCGGAGAAGCTGCCAAGGGAACGCGGCACAGAGCGTTGGGTGCGCGCTGGAGCACCCTCGGGGCGAGCCCTGCCCGGTACCGCTCGTTAAACCCAGCGGACGGGGACCCCCGGGAGAGCGGCACCCCGAGGGCGCGGGCCGCTCCGTCCGCGTAAATCCCCGCTGACCTCCTTCTTGATCATAATTAAACGCATTAAGCTCCTTAACCTCCGAGGAACAGCGCTGACCCGCGCCGGGCGGGGGCACAGCCGGGGGGATGCGGGCGGGGGGTCCCGGGGGTCGCGGTGTCCCCCCCCCGCCCCGCGGCGATCGCGCATCCCCGACGCGGGCGGCGGCGCGCAGGGCGCTCCCGGTCCCCGGTCCCCGCTCCGGTCCCGCTCCCGGTGCCCGCCCTACCTGCGCACAGCGAGACGGCGGCGCCCAGCAGCGGCAGAGCCGCCCGCAGCGCGGGGCTCCCCGCCCGCCGCATGCCCGCGCTCCGGCGGCGGGGCCGGGCCCGGGGCCGCGTCCTGCTGCTGCCGGTCCCCGCCGCCGGCAGCCGCCCCCGCCGCGCCGCGCCGGCAGCTATAGCGGTGCGGGGAGGGGCCCCGCCGGCCCCGCCCGCCCGCACTCACCTGCCCCGCCCGGACCCCCCCGCACCGCGGCTCCTGCGCGGCCCCTCCGCACGGACCGGGGCTCTGCTCGCCCCCGGGCACCCGAGACCGGCGGGTCCCGAGGGTCCCGGGGGCACCCCCAGCTCCCGGCTCCGCCGAGGCTGCGGGGAGGGCTGAGTGCCGACAGACACAGAACTACCCCCCCAGGGACTTCTCCTCCTCCTCACTTTTTAAATTTTTATCAAATACCCAGTAGTGGGTTTCGGCTTTTTTCCTTCGCTGCTTCACCAGGCTCTGACCAATTTTTCACACACAGCAAAATTCTGAACTGTTTTCATTCTGAAAACTGTTTTCATTCTGCACTGATACTGAAGAAATCAGTATCTTGTTATCTCTTCCCTATAGAGACCCCCCAAAACCCCACCATCTCCTTACAGCCCGGATAGCACAAGCAGCCCCGAAGCTCTCTTACACACTACAAACCACAATGACATCTGCTAAGCCATCATGCCTCTCTAACACAGAAGCCTCAGTAGTACTTATGGGTATCATCACAAAAATCAACTCAATTTTAATCAAGATACAATCAAGCCTATTCCCGAGGTGGCAGAGGAGCAGCCTGTGCAGTCTCAGCTGTCTTTGGGCAGGTGTTGCACATGCTCCATGTCTCTGTGTTTGTTTTAAAGTGAAAACACCAGCAAGAGCCCCATTCCCCACACAGTTAGATGCTCCTCTAGGTTTTTATTACTGTCATGTAACACTTTATTGTTCTGACATCTCTGTCAAGCCTTTCAGACTTCCCCAGACAGTAGCTCCTAGCAGTGATCTTTTTCCAGTTTTTTGAACACCAAACTTAGTGACATTTGTCAAATCAGCTTTTTGCAGCCTACCTTGTTCTACGTGGTATTTCCAAATGTGCTGGCAGAGGTTCCATAATTGTATTAAAACCCTGGGGGGAAAAAAAAAAAAGAAATCATCACCCTCTGTTGATCTTATTGATGTACTTTCCCTTAAGTATTGATTGCAGGTCACAGCACCAGCCATAATCACAGGGTCTGCCCTAGCTCCTCACCCAGCCGTGTCTCCCCCAGACCTGCTCCCTGGGCTGCTGCCACGCGTGTTTCAGCCAGGGTTGTTCCAAATGCCTTTTGTGAGGCAATTAATTACACTTAGGGAGCTCCAGCAAGGTCCTGGGATTCGGGAACTCAACGCATGCCAGTGCTTTGCTGCTAACATTAGGAAATTAATTTAGGCTTCGGTTCAATTAAGAGTCATGCTGTGGAATGGAGACCCGAGTAACCTGGATGAAAGCCTGCCCGCAGTAAATGCCAAGCACGTGGACGTGCTGATGCTCCCACTCCAACCCCCGAGCTTAGGCACCATGGTGAGGCAGCCCTGCCCACGTGGGACCCAGAGCCTTGGATCCTCCCTCAGAACCTGCTTTTGGAAAATTAAGCAGATCTAACTCAATGCTGTCAGAATATCCCAGAGGAGTGCCCAGCTGTGCAGAAATAAAATCAGTGATGGACACCTGGCCACCCAAATATATCCAGGGAAGGCATTCAGGACTTCCATGTCACCCCATCATCAGTTAAGACGTCATAATTCCCATTGCATTTATTACAATTAAGTCCAACATGTTGACTACTTCACAGCAAACACTACAGGTCTATGTAATATTACACTCAACTATAACACAGCAGCATATTATATACCTTACTGCTTTATAAATAATGGAGAGTGATTAGAAAATACATGCCAAGATCTAATTAAAAAAAAAAAAATGCAGGTTTGGGTGTCAAAGCAATAGAATAATAGAGGAAAACTTTGCAACCACTTCCCTCCTGAAAGCATCGAGTTAGTAACTGCTCTCTGACTACGGCTCGGCAAAGAGCTGTTAAGCCACACGTTACTTTCCCGTAGCTCCTCGCTGGCTCGTGGGAATGCCACGAAGGAATGTCAGAATCCTCACCAACACCTACCTACTGCTGATCTGCCTGACAATCAGACAAACATAACGCTGTTCTTGGCAAATCCATGTTTTCTTTCGTTCCTTTTGAAGACATACAAATAATTTATTTGCTCAATGCTACTAGAAAGTGTAAATAGATCTCATTCAGACTCATCTGTTTCACAGCATGTAATTATTACTTCTGTCTTCTTGTTTGAAGACATACAATTATGAATTATGTAATTAAAGGTTATACTTCAGTTTTTAAAAAAAAAAAATCTATAGAACACATTTCCTCACATTTTACAGAAGAGACAAAGGAAACTATCTCCTGTGCTTGTCAAGAACAAGAATGAAAGCTCATAGAAGTTTGCAGCACACATACTTGCAAAAAATCTTAATAAAATGTCATTCTGGTTTTAAATAAACATTTCTGATTAAAAAATGGTGAGCTATTTATTTGAGTAGCATCTCTTCCCTGAAAGGGTTGTCAAGCACTGGCACAGGCTGCCCAGGGCAGTGGTGGAGTCCCCGTCCCTGGGGGGATTTAAGAGCCGTGTAGCTGTGGTGCTGAGGGACATGGGTTAGTGGTGGCCTTGGCAGTGCTGGGGTAATGGTTGGACTCGATGGTCTTAAAGGTCCTTTCCAACCAAAACGATTCTGTGATTCTATGACCTCCAAATGCGCTTTTTATCTCACTACATAAATAAAAGGGCTTTAGCACAGCACACGATGGAAGAGCCACGCTCCACGTGCCCACCAGCAGTGCCACAACCAGACTCCGTGCGTCCCAATTAGCCCATCCTCAGTGCACCGTGGTTTTTATTAGGTGAAATCTGTGAATGTTCATGTTTTTTAGTTTGATTTTCAGGAAGGCCAAGTGCCTGACCTCGCGGTGAGGCCAGGGGGAGCTCAGGTTATAAACAGCTAAACACACTTGTGGTGTGTGTGCCACCTACAAGGAATTACAGGCTCGTAGCGGGCACACTGCTGCCAGAGCTCGCATCGTTAACCCTCGCTTCGATCACACAAGTACAAGAGGTGGTAAATGACTTTTAATGCACTGCTGACAAAGACTTATGGAAACAACAGATAGATGGGGAGGGGGTCAAACCAATCCATCTTTCTTCTTTTACTGGGAGTTATGAGAGAATACTGATGATGCATTAAGGCAAGACAGTTTCAGTGAAAGATATACTTACAATCTAGTTCCACTGAAGTGGACAGCAAAAACTCCACCCAAATTGAAGAGAATTTATCCATCAGAATGTAGCATCCACCCGTTTGAACAAGTAGGAATAGAGGTTGCATCTATCCAACCCCCCCCAAGAGATGAGATTATATTATATTATATATTATATTATATATTATATATTATATACTATATACTATATACTATATACTATATACTATATACTATATACTATATACTATATACTATATACTATATACTATATACTATATATTTTACGTGTTTCTTTACACAATTTTTTAATATATATACAGTTTGAAATAGGACATCGAGGAGGACAGAGGGGTGGGACAGTCCCCTCTAAAGATGCCTACCCCGCTCTTCTGGACGATGTTTGTTCTACTGTTTGGAACAAATGTTTCACCAATAAAAGACAAGTTTAAACATCAACTAATGACCAGTTTGGAGACACAAGCCATATATATACATGTATGTGAAGGCTTGTTTATGAAAAGCAATGTTGCAGACACTTGCATGCCAAAGCTGGTATTTTATCTGGGATCTCAGTACAGATCTAATAGAAATTTTAAGGCCAGTCCTTAAGATTGGCCTTAAATAAGAAATTTTAAGGCCAATCCACAAATCAATCCGTATTGCTTAGAACATGGATATTGGCAGTATATTTAAATATCTGACAAGTTTTTCCATTCCCCCCCTCGTTTATATTGGTGTTTATGAAAGAAAAGCAGTATGTCAGAATGCTGATCACACTGCTCCATCACACCTATCGGGTGAAAGGCTCTGCCCAGCTTCTTCACACATCCCATGGCAATGCTGCCAACGTTACCTATGGTAAACAAGGTAAAACCCCTCGCATGATTTAATACTGGTAACGCTGTGTGTCTTCAAAACACACTGGAGACCTTTTGTTTCCATCTATGCCATTAAAAACTAATTGTCTGGGCACTTCATCTGCTATTACAGTCTGTATTATGCGATGTCTGCGAAATCTGGAACAACACATTTCAAATTGTTGGGTTTTAACCTCCTTCAGCAGGTTTCACGTAAATAAATGGCATTATGAACCCATTCTTGTTCTCTCAGCCCTTCTCTCCACTCCCTTCTCTGTAGGTGTTTGCCTCCAGCCCTCAGCCCCTGCTTAGGAAGCACCCCAGGTCACCACCACACGCAGCAAAGCCCATTGCTGAAGCAGCAGCACGGACTCCTAAAGGCCCTTGCACAGAGCTCGTGCTCTGAACATTGGCCTTTTTTTGTTTTCCAAAGATCAGCAGTGTTGCTTAACTCTGCAGCCACGAGTCTGGTGAACTGGCTGGGATGCGATAAGAGTAGGAAAAAGGACAACCTGAATTTAAATTGAACTTCTGTGATTTAAAAGTAGGATCCTCTACATGTGTTTTTATTCCTGTAGAAGAATGAGAAGGAGCGAGTGCCCTCCCTCCTCCTGCCACTTCCCAGAGCCTCGCTCGTGCAGGCAGAAGCAAAACACTGAGTGGAGGCAGAAGTCTCTATGAATGGGCCACCGGCTGAAACAGCACTTCAGGAACTACTAAAATCACACCTAAGGGCACAGGGGGAGGAGAACCAGTCACTCACATCTTACTGTGCCTCTAGAGCATTCGGTGATTCGCAGGTTTGGGTCCCCAGTCCTCCGTGATCCCTGATCTTTCACCCTTTGTCTCTCATCTTCCTCAGGCCTTTGACACACCAAACGCCACTGAAAAACAAAAGAACAACAAAACAAGGGACGGAGGAAAAAACAAACCCACCACACTTTGAGGCTATTGTGAGGCAAACGTGCTCCCAAGTTGGATGTTTGCATGGCATGGTTCATAGTGGGACAGAAATAGCGTATCCTGGGGATTTAAGAGTCTTTGGAAATGGGTAACACCACAAAAACGTTTGCCAACTGGAAGGACTTCTAGGGTTGGCTGGAAAACAAGAATTTTGTTTTGTAATTTGTTTTGCTCCACACCAGGACATAACTAAGACCTACTGAAATTTTGTGCAAGCAAAACAAACCAAAATCCATAGACAACCCAGAAGGGACAGCAGGTCAGTGGTTACCACTTACCTTGGTCCTCTGCATCCCATGCCAGTGTCCTAACTGCAGCGCCGTCCTGCAGCCTGCCTCCTGCTCTGTTCATCCAGAAATGCTACGAAACCTTCCCAAAATTGCCATCAGAATGACACACTCCTGCAAAGACATTATACTGTTGACAGTGGCAATTAGGAAAAGAGTAAAAAAAATTCCCAAACTGTTCCAAGGACCATTTTACAGTTCTTTAGTCACCACCACCCCCCCCAAACGCTGCTTTCTACAGCTCTGAAATCCATTAAACAGTAGCCCATAAATCCATTGAAAAGTTCATATTAACCTGAGCGGGTGCCTTTGGTGCAGAGGGTGATGATGGAACTTCTCGGAACATCTCAGCATCACTCAGACATAAGACGTGTCCAAGGAGTGAGCATTAGTGTAATTAAAAAGCTCCCCTCCGCTCCTCACCTCTGTTCTTGGGTGACTGGCCGGGTTCTCCTCTCTCGCCATCCCAATGCTGGTGGTGCCACCTCCTCCTCACCCGCTCTTGCCTTCCTCCTCCCTCCTTCCTCCCAGTTGCTGCAGGGGAGATGGCGGCAGAGCCCGAGCAGGACGAAGGTGCCGACTCAGGTGCTTGGTCCTGGCTCCCCTCTGTTCCTTCTCCAGCGTGAAGTGTGAAGCACAAGCTAAGCCCAGGCCAGCTCTTCAGCGTGTGCTCTGCTTCGTGCCCGACCCAACGCAGCACGGACTTGACCTTCCATCCATTAATCACCAGTGAGAAGGACCAGCAGAGACCCCTGCTCCGAGGAAGACAATTGGTAGAGATGTTCCCGAACCGGTGTCCTCACCAGTCACAGAAGACAAGACCTTCCATCTTCCCATCCCTCCATAACAATAACCCTGGGCCTTGGATCAGGTCGGGGTGTATCGGGCATCATGGCTTACTTGGTGTATTTCCCATGGAGAGTTCCTGGTGGCCCGTTGTGGAACCATCTCCTGGGGGAGCGAGATGAGAGATTCGCCAGGAACAGCAAAAGGAAAACTGAACTGGTAGCTGCTGGAAATGGCCAGAGGAACAAAGGGGAGGAGTAAAGGAGAGGGCCAGAGCCTCAGCACACCCTCACATCCCACCACAGGCACCTGCCCGGCAGGGGTGGATGTACAGTAGGAACGTTTTGGTCAAGAACAAGCAGAGATATTTATTAGATCTGTAGGTATAAAGCGAGTCCTGAGGAGCTACACCAGACTGGAGGAGGGGACGGGTACACCAGCTCTGGTGCTGCTCTGCCAGGGCTACACCTCCAGGTTTACACACACCAGTACGCACAGAGCAGCACACAGCAACGACTGGGCTGGAAAGGGGGACGCTTTTTTAAAAAACAAAAACAAAAACAAAACAAACAAGAAAGTGTCCCAAGTCTGACGGCTGGCAGGCACTTTGGTGTATGGTGTCACAGGCCACCGTCCCCAAGAGGACCACGCCACGCTCCTGGGCCTCCCAGCAGCCCGGCTGGTACAGAACAGGCTGACCCAGCGAGATGTCCCAAAGCCCTCGGAGATCCCTCCTGCAGACTGTACACAGCTCTCCTCCACGCGGGACCTGGAGGGAGCGAGGCGAGCCCGTGACCAGTGAGAAACTGCACTTTCCACAGAGAAGGTCCCAGCTTCTCCTCCACGGGTACCAGAGGTCCCTCTTACAGCCTCTTCCACGGTGACAGCCTCTGTCACAGCACATCATTAACTCTACATCTGATAAAATGCCTACATTTCCCACACAAACCTTAGCTTTAAAATGTAAAAACGTATTCTCTGCTTGAAAAAGTTCAACTTCTCTCTACATAAACGGAGCAGCACCTGTAACATCCTTGTTCCCCTTCCAGTGCCAACCACTACGCCAAGGCTCATCTTTTTGCACAGCAGACGTTCCGCCCTGCAGGGAAGAGAATTCCTCCTCGTCCCTTCCTATCAAAACAGTTTAATCCAGGTAAATAAAAAAATTCTGGAAGGCTTGATATGGATTTTTCATGGAAAATTCCATCACAGAGAAAGTTACAGAGAAGTGGGAGGAAGCCTTCAGTGACTTCACTCCAGCACCACCAACACGAGTCGCTGGGCACGGGCTGCTTCAGGCAGCAGTCCCCAGGACACCAGCCACAGTGCAACAGATCCCTCACCAGAAAGCCAAACGAAAGCAACAACCTCCCCGCTCCAAACCTGCAGCACCTCCGTTTGCTGCCCAGCCTTCCTCCCGGAGCTGGCGGGCGGTCACACCTACCCACAGCACAGCCAAACCAGACGGTGCTACTCGTGCCATTGTATTTCTATTTTACACGCAGGGCTCAGGCACGGCCAGGCACATTTGGACGACAGCACCCCAGATCCACACTGCCATGTACAGCGCAAATCCGCCAGACACATGAATAATTCAGCTGCAGCTATGGCACTGCTGGTGCCATCTGCGTAGTGATAAATGCAACAACGTCCTTAATGCGGCAGATTATATATAAGCATTCCAAATCTCTTTAGAAGATTAGATTTTATGGGGGTACCAGGGGAACATCGATTAATAAAGATGCTGAAAAAACAGCGTGGGAGGTGGGGGTGTGATCTTCACGCACATCGCTTGGAAACTCTCCCCTGCAGCCCAAGCCTTGGCACCTGGAGGGGAAAAGCAGCAACAGGTTTTCTCCTGTGACTGTCCAGACACTTGAAAATGCGGTTAAACACCACAGACACCACTGATAATCCCGCACTGGCTGTCACCGAGTTCCTCCTTCTCTGCTCCCAGGTTCAGCACCCTCTAGTTCCCCCAGGACTGTTCAGAACGTCGCTATCTCTGCAGGGGTTTGAGAGCACCGACCCTGGCTATCCTCAGCAGTGACTATACATTAGGAAAGCACAGTGCTGAGTGACTTATCCCTAAACCAAGGGATAAGAAATTGCTGAGAAACTACTACTTATGATTATTTTCTACTCAGTTTTTTGGATTCAAGTTTGCCAAATAGTCACCTGATTAAAAAAAAAAATTAGTTAACATTTCAAACAGTTCAGTCAAAGTCTGGACCCAAAATACTTCAGTTAGCAGGGCATGGATGTGAATTTATTATAAAATAATCCCTGAATGTTTCGATACGCAAGAGGAAGCTACGAGCAGCAGCACCAAAGCAAATGACCTTGCCCAGCACGTCGATGAGCGCCCAGGAGCCCTAGCACGGGACAGGCTTTCTTACCCCGCCAGCAGCTCGCTTGGGTAATCTTCTTTACCTAACACGGGATAAACGGGATATCACTGGCGTGTTTTTATGGTTTGTGCTTTTATCTTTTAGTTGGTTACCCTGCTTTACACACAGGGAGAGCCAGGACTCCAGTTTTAATTCATGCTGAAGTTCCTCACTCAAGCCTGTATCCAAACTGGGAAGAGGCCAGTGGCTCCCAGAGCCCAGCCCTGGAGAACCACGCGCTCCCTTCCGCTGGCCCCGCATCCCGCTGGCCCAACTAGTCCTAGCACAGCCGGCGGGCTGGTACCCAGCGCTGCCCCGAGACAACCCACATCCTCAGAGCCAGCAGAGCAAACCACTACCGAGCATACAGAGCTGCTTCCAACAGAGCTCATGTCGTTCTGCACAGACAGTGCTTTCCAGAAGATGCTACAGCACAGAGATGGATCAAGTATTTAACACGACCAGCTCCCCTAGTATCTACTAAGGTGCTGTGACTCAGCGTGTCAGCATTGGAGAAAGGCACCATAAATTCAGCCAATGGCCAGAGCTGTTGTTAATCATCAGCACAACAGACCGGCTCTCTCCTCCAACACCTGCACTGGAAGTGCTGGAGAAGTGAAAGCTCAAATTAAAAAACCCAACCGTCCACTTTGAGCGGACATGGCACACTGAGCCTTCACCTCTGTCCCTCCGCAGAGCCACCTCCCCTCTCGCCCTCCAGCCATCCCTGGCTGTCTGCACCTCTGAGCACTGCAGCAGCCTGGGACCCCCCAAGCAGCCGCCTCACCTCCCCTTTGCTTCAAACACCCGTGCCTGCTCCATCACGTAACTACACGTGAGAGAAACGTGTGTGTGTGTGCACCAGGCAGCCAGAACTAGAGAGCTTCAGCAACACTCCATCAGCAAGTGATCGCTGACACAGGGACTCATTCTGCAGTTGTACCTGTCACTACTCACGTCCCTTCGTGCAGCATCTCCAGCCCAGCAGACCGAGTCACCGCAGAGATCCTGTCCCCGCGGGGCTGCAGCTCTTCCACAGTCAGCCCAGCACGCACCACACACACAAACCAGTTCAAAGCAAACCGGAACGCACTCAGGCAGCGGAGCCTTTGACTTCCTATCACAAACTAACAATAAACCCTAATCAGACCCTGCTTTTCCCGTGTTTTTGCAGCACTGGCTCTGCTCAGGTTCTCAGCAGGTAGAGTTAAGAGACCGAGCAACTGGCATCAGCTCGGCCTGCTCTGCAGAGCTGCTGCACCACGCTGTGCTTCAGCCCCACGCAGCACCTACCCCACGAACACGGCTGGTATTTCTGTGCTAGAAACAGAGCAAAAGAAAGGCAGCCACTCGGCTGGAGGAGGGCACGGGAGACTGGGCCTGAGAAGGAAAAACTACAGAGAAACAGGACAGCAGAATCTGGAGGACTCAAAGCAGAGAGGGGAACCTCAGAGAGATTTTTTAACCCAGAGAGGAAACATGTCCGAGGGGCTAATGACTATCCAGGTCCTGAGACTACCTGGAGGATTTTAAGCCCATGGGTAAAGGAGTTCCTTCCCAAGGATGAAGGGCACTGTCACTTCCTAGTCACGCTTCCACTTGGCGTAACGAGAAAGATGAGAGTATCAAGAGGTACAGACAGAGAAAACAGTTCCCCACGGGGCTGGGGGATAACACACCTCCGGCAAGGCACGCTCTAGGACGCAGCTGATGTCACGGCCAAAGACAGCACACCAGTTCCTGCTGCACTATTCTGGGATCCAGCTCAGGACAGGAAAATCACGCCCAGACAAACAACTTAACAGCCTCAGCACCTCAGTGTTCCACCCAGTATCGACCCGGCCGGGCTCCGCTCACCTGCGAGCACGTGCCTGGAGGTACCCGCTGCCGCGTTAGTACTCCTCCGTTACTAACGGGCAGGAAGAGAACTAAAACACTCTTTTGTTTGACTTGAAAACATTCTATTTAATTTATACAAATAACTACTAAATAGAAAAAGTAGATTAAAACAAAATAGTTATTTTTCTGGCAGAGTTTAAATGCATATTATATAGCTTAGAAGAAATAAAATGCATTTTCCCCACAGCATTCGTGACCTAAATTTCTAGTTAATCCCTCCACTGCGTTCCTCTTCTAGATCAGTAAGATACTAGACACAACGTCGTGTGGGTAATGGCTATATGTATGCTCCATATTTGAACTGAAAATATGTTACAGACCACACACCTACAAATGTGAAGCACTTAAAAGGTGACTATCGAGTTGTAATATGGTAATACAGAAAACAATTCATGTTTCAGGTTATATTGTGTTACAAAAACATCTGTGTAAGAAATCATGAAAGAGGCCACATAAAAATAAGCTTTAACTTTATGCACTTATTTTACAGTTTTAAAAAACTGGCAAGTGCACTAGTAATAAATAATTTGCAAGTTTTGTATAAACGAGAAATTCCTAATGTTCAGCATTATTGTAAACATCAGTACACATGTAAAATGCAGCTAAAATCTGACAGTTACATTTTCAGTTTACCAAATTCATTTCCTATTACTCAGGCATAGATCAATGTAGTGTACAGCCAATCATATTTTTGGCAAGTCATGTCATTAAAATTAACAGTGACAGTGCAAGTAAGGAATGCAAAGAATTCCTAGTGCAATAAAGAAGAGAAGCACAGGCAATATTGCTGATTAAAATTTACCACTTCCACGTGTTCACCCTGGGAGTGATTAGGAAAATTAAAAAAAAAAAAAAGAAAAAAAAAAGAAAAAGCTGTTCAAAGCCATTATTTAATGCCCTGATCTTGTCTTAGGATTTCTCTGTCTTCCTTCAGGCCACTACCTTTGCAACAGTACATCCAGCGTGAGTCCTTACAGCTTGACCATGTGTGAAATGCCCGTCGTAGTCACTGAGCAAAGCCCGCACGGCTCCGCTGTCCCCAACAGACGGCTTGGTAAGAGCTTCTGCCTCCACAAGTAGCCACGTGGGGACCAACCGTACAAACCGCCCGGCCAGACTGCTTCTGAGCCAGACAAATGCCTTCCTGTCAGGAGAGCACCACGGGGAGAAGGTCAACAGTCAGCTTTCAGTTTATCTAAGGAATTATCAATTTTGGTCAAAGTCTTTTTGATTCGCAGGGCTGTTAGTCTCGCTGACGGGTTCTGATACCAGCACTCTTTCATCAGCTTGGCAAGAGATGTTAACGTCTGGGAAAGAATAAAACACAAAACACGCACGTAAGTACACAAATCCCAAGCCAAGAAAGCGCTAGATTGGGTTAAGCACTAACACAATAAGGTTTTATTGCCTTATTAATACTCAGTTCTCAGAGTCTACAGAGAGTTTACTGCTGTCTATCAAACAGACAGCTTTCACGTGTTGGAAAAACCCCCAAGTTGGATAAGCTGGTTAAACCAAGAGAATAACTAGATAATGGGGTGACTGGAGTGACAAGCCAGTGTAATTAAAAAAAAAAATGGAGTTTGGGGGTTTTTCCTAATTAAGAGAACACTTTACAGAACCTCTTTTCAATGAAACTGACTTCTTGCAATGCAGGAAGCCAGAGAAGGTGCAGATGTTGCTGTCTGTGATTTCACCGTGCCCAGCACAGTTTTAAGTGGCTGGGATTCACCACTGCCTGCTCCACAACCCAAACCTGAGGGATGGGACCCCTCGTCCTCGCTGGCCCTGGCCAGCTGCACAGATTCAAACTGACCTCTGTAGCTTCAGTAATAAGGAACAAAACAGGAAGGTCAACCTGGAGAGTCCAGACTGATCCTGATGAAGAAAAATAAGCTCCAGCACCAGCCTTTCAAAAAGAACAACAGCCCCTCATCCTGTAGGCAGGAGAGAGACCAAAATTCTGTTCTCAATCTGCACGCTTATAAGCCACAGAAAGGCCTGCACAGGCTACCCTGCCCTTAAAGAAACTTCCCCTTGGGGAGAGAATAACAACATGGGAAGAGCAGCTTTAGAACAGTTGTTGTTAACCACGCTGCTAAAAGGCTAATCTGTGAGCAGCTCAGACTTAACCATCACACGTTTGCTCATTGTGTTCTCCTCCTGCTCCAAGATGAAGGTCCACACCAGCATGCTTCTGAAATCTGTGCAGGTAACACTCCCGACAAGTAGCACTGAGATCATTTCAAGTGATAACTGAAAATAACTCCTATGACTATTTCAAAAGAAAGGTCAGCTCGTATCTTCTGCAAACCACCCCCAAGGCCCACCCACTCACGGGGTCTGAGAACCATCTGTTGGGAATGTTCGGCCTTTGCTGATCTACACAGACCACTTTTCGCATGTCTTCAAAGCTGGGATCGTTTGGAACCAAGTCATAAAAGGGTGGTTTATAGTCCTCCACGATACCTGGCGAGACACAAACAAGGGAGACGTTATTTAATGACCGTGCCAGTGGAACAGCATTTCTGCACAGAACAGACGAGCCAGGAGCACAAAAATCTTTTAGAAGTCAGCACCAGTGTCAAGCCGTTCCCTTACTACCATAGGAACAGCTTTTTCTACCCAAAATGTTAATTAATTGGCTGATATTACAATTCCACAAAGTAAGAACTATATCCCACTCTGCAGGTGCTTGAGCTGAAATGACAAGAAATAAATTCACCTGCCAAAAGGCCACCTTCTACAGTGCATGGAGGTTTACTGACTGCCACAGAACTGGGATTTCTACCAGCAAATGTAGAAAATTTAAGGTCTGCACTGTGGTTTTTAATAGGCTTACCACACACTTTGCATGGTTTCATGATCCCTGAAAGAGCCCAATAAGCCTGTCAGCATCTGCAGACCCTCACGCTGGTGCTTCAAATAATTGTATTTCTTGTTATTAAAACGGTAAAGTACCCAGGGTAACTGGCACCACGTGCCACCACAGAGCCAAACACCCAGGAGCCTGGGGCACCCAGTGTGTGAGTACATTTTCTAGGATTCTCCACTGAAAAGTGAGGTTGTGTGTGCTCTCACAACTCGTCACCCAGCTCACATCAAACTGGCAGGCTGAAAAGCCTTTTGCCTACTCTCCAAGGCACGCATGCAGCACTCTGTTTCATCAGTGGATTACGCTCACAAATGATCCACAGGGAGCTCAGCTTTCTTAGGAAGCCAATTTAAAAACTGTTGTTCAGAGACAGGCATTTGGGTCAGCAGCTTGGAAAGAATACCGAGCAAGTGAGGCGCTCTCTGTACAGCAGAAACACGGGCAGGCCAACCTGAAAACTGCTTTTTGGCAGACTGGCAGCTGTTCCACAGTCAGATGTACGTGAAATCCAGGAGAACTTCTGTTGCTTTGGCTATACTGAAGCTGAAAAGAGGTTCTCAAACTTTGCTGCAGCAGTTGGGATTTAGTTTTCTTGTTCTATTGGAGACGAAGACCAAAATCCCATAGATCCTGTGTAAAAATCTGTAAATCCCTGTCTGTGAGGGCCAGCTGAAGAGAGAAATGGTCTTCAGGGAACTACAGCTCCCTTAGAGAACAGCAGGACAGTTCAGAGGTGCGGCTGCCCAATGCAGTCACCACACAGTGCCCAGCAGGCGCAGGGTTTAGCCCTAGGGTCTGCTATTTCCACAGGGTCTTTCCAAAGCCCAGGGTATATAACTGGCCATTTCAAACAAGACATACAGAAACAACCATGAGAGGACCCGGGTGCAGCCTTTACTCCAACAGAGTGATTCCGACCCATGGCAGCCAGCGAGCCACTGCAACCTCTAGCCCAGCCTGCTCTGCTCGCAACGCTGCCCCTGACCCGTGACACGCTTCCCTTGGCCCTGTCCCGGGACAGCGGGGAGACCCGAGAGCCGCTCGGCGCGACCCACAGCTCGCTGCTTTCCGGACAGATTTAAGGTGACTTCTGTAATTTACAACATATTGTATTTTTTTCCCGTTGGGGTTGCTGGCTTTTTGCTACTCAAATCAACTACAACTCACACGCACAGTAGCATTTTCTTCACCTTTATTCCTCGTTACTTTGTCGGCTTGTCCTACACGTGCACGAAGCCAACTGTTGGAGCAACGCAAGAGCTACACAAACACCTAAGCAACGGGCACAGCCCCACGGACACGATGATCGCACCCCACGGGTGGCTCTGAGCAGTAGCCATCTTTCACCCTCTGGTGCTACTATTAAAATTAAACAAGATCACAGTGCTGGGAATGACAGGGAAGATTCGCACGGAGCAGCACTGCGAGTGCCAGGTACCAGGCAAGGAAAGATGCAAGGCACTGTACTCTAGGAAGGGAGCACATTCAAAAGCTGTGAGCAACCACTCTGCAAGGAACAAGCACTGGTCTATTTAAAGAGAGTGAAATACTGATTTGGGAGCTTAAATTGTGTTTTTAAACTACAGAGAGAAGTGCTGAGTGGCTCCTGCTACAGCACAAAGATGATACACAAGTACTCTTGGTTGTGGCGAAGGAGTTTCCTACCCCATGTTCCTCCACTAAGCCACAACAGAAGAGTACTGAGAATCACTGTGTCATCTTGAGGACCATTAGATAAGTTAAAAAAAATTAAAAATGTAAAAATACACATTAAAAATTTAAAAATAACATTTTTTTAAAAGATCAGACTTATTAGTCAGATTACAACCACTTCAGAGGCTCCACGAACTGAAGTACTAAACCAGGCTGACTCTCTGGAACAGGCTCTGCGTTTCCACCCAGTAAATGAGATGACACGTCTCCATCACCATGGGATAGCAGCAAAAATTTCTAGCACGTATACCTGACAAGTGCCTCTAGCCCAGCTAAGATGCACCACCACCCAGCTCCCACCAGCATGCTACCTTGACCTCAGCACGCTCAGTCCCAGTGCCAGTCTTACCACAAACCAAACAGGGTTATCTGAGTGACCACCTGACCAAGTAATGATTTCCACACAGCCAAACACTTGGATTTCAGAGAAAACGTTTACTCCTTTCAAACCAGTGGAAGGAAATGTAATTACTTATGGCAACAGCCAGAAACACTGAGCAACTGGAAATAAGTACTGTGGAAATAGTATCACCATCATCTTAAACTTAAGACTTTATTGACATGATCAATGTCATGATGTATCTGTGTTACTGTGGAATTAGTATCACCGTCGTCTTAAACCAGTGTCATGATGTGTATGTGTTACTGTTAGAAGTGCTTCCACGGTGGCACTGAGCTCAACCTGAACCAAGTGACTGAAGCATTTACCCATCGTCTTCGGCAGGTCTGCAGCCCGTGCTGAGTTTCATCCCACCTTGGTGACGCTGCCAGCACAGTCTAGGCTCACTAGTTTACAAGTAGCCCAGGTAAGTTGCCTGTGAACTGCAGTTACTGCAGCAATACATATGTCCAAAACTTCAGCACATGTGTATATGTATATGTGTTACATCCAGAGATGGTGACTCCACCGCCTCCCTACCTACTGCCTCCTCCTAGGTGCTGGCTTCCCTTCCCACCGCAGCGAGCGTCACCTATTGCACAGTGAATTAACCAACCCCTGCCCAGCAAGCCCATCATATATGGGGTGAACTACAGTGCTCACAGACTGCTGAGACCGACAAAGTGCAGAACATAAAACTGCACTGAGAACAACGAAGTTACAGCTTAAATTCTCAAGGCACTCACACTGACGTGAACTGCAACCCAGAGGTCTCCAGCTATTGGGAAATGCAGTGAGCAAGCCTTCACAACTGCCTACGACATACATTTGCCAATAAACAGAGTACATCGTAACAGAACACTGTGCATTCACGAGACTTCCCTCCTTTCTCAAATTAACCACACACACCTTCACATGAGATCATCCTCACGCTTCGTGATTCAGCTGGCACATGTTCTTCTATCAGAACAATACCCGTTCCTTTTGCTGCACACCCCTTCAAGTAACTCCTCCGACAGTGAAGGGAGAAGGAAGGTGAGGTCATGAGCTCAGCTCTGGCCACCCCACAGAAAGCCTATGGAAGTTTCCTTCTGAAATGCCTATTCTGGTTCTCTTCAGAGCTATCAAACCAAGCTCTCGGGCTTACAAGGAGACTCAAGTTAGCAACCTGAGCCTACCTGATGCATTTTGCTACCTCCAAGTCAGCTTTGTTTAAGCACCCCGTAAGTATCCTTGAGAAGGCAGGGGCTTTGGGCAGTGCTTCAGGCCCCAGGGAGTCCCAGAGCAAGCTTGGAAGGTCTGCAAGTCTTCTCAGAAGTGCCACCTTCCAGCAGCCTTCTCATGACAAGCCTCACAGCAGTGTTTCTGGAGACAACTAGCTGCCTGTGGCTGCTGTGCCGAGAATGACCCTGAACAAGGGAGCAAGACCTTTTGTTTCCCCCCCCTCAGTTAAATTATTTTGGCCCCCAAACAGATGAGTTAAAAGGTTCATATTTAGAAGCGGTCCTGTACTTTAACAGAATATTTGTCTGGTTCTAGCGCTGCTGCACACTCACCCATCCTCTCCCCCCACTCCCCATGGTCCAGTGTAACACCAGTTGGACAGGATTTCCACTGGGGTCAGGCAACAGAGAGGAGATAAGGCATAAGAAACAATCCAAGGCAAGCACCTTAACTTCCACTAGAATCTGAGCCAGGCTTTGTTACTCTCTGCTAGCTACCACTTCTTCACTTCCTACGTATTTTCCCTCTGTTCCTTAGGTTTTGTCACAAGAAACAGCCGCCTGGAAGTATTGACTATGATGTAATGACACATGGAAAAAGTTTTAGAGACTTTATGATCTAAAATTTTAACTATTTCGCATGAATTATTTCTCATCACAATTTAGGATGCAGCAGGGGACCCTCTTCCTTCTCTACCTTTAACAGAAATGACAACAATACTCAGCCACTGTACCCAACATACCAGCAACTTCAACACAGGCAGCAAAGTGTCAGGAATCAAAGTACTTGGGAGGTCCAGTATTTTGCATTTTGGTGGCAGGTGCTTTGCTGTGAGTATCATCTGCTTAACCCCTTCTAAAGACGAGCACAGGAGCCCCAACCACTTACCGTTGCTAACCATGCGCCTAGCTACCTCCCAGAGGACCAGCCCAAAAGCCCAGATGTCGACCCGTTTGTACGAATCGAAGCAGTCTGCCTGGATAGTTTCGTCCAAGACTTCTGGAGCCATGTAGCGTTTGGTACCCACGCGGGGATTGTTCCCCACATCCAACTGATTCGTGCTTTGGGAGTGCATTACTGCAAGGCCTGAGGACAGAAAAAAAAATCACTGTTAAGTCCCCTTTAAAAATGTAGCAGCATATACTGAAAATCACACGTGAGCAGTGACACCCATCAGACAGTTCCTTAAGGAGAAGGGGCTGAGTCCAACTGTCCAAAGACCAACTGGGTCAGCTCCAAATGAGCTCTGAAAAACAGCCACTGTGTCCGTAGCCTTAGAGCAATTATCTCCTCAGGGATTAGCATTATGCGTGTTATTGCACTGTTGCAAAACGTCGTCATTAAGTGTTTTGCAGCCACTGGATGTCAGCAGCGCTCCAGGCACGTACACAGAAGGCCAAGCATCTGTTACTTAGAAGAAAACAATTCTACGCAGCATTCAAATGTATTTATAGAACTTTTGGGTAGGTGGATATATCCGAACTGCGGGGAAGAGAGAAGAAAAACACTGCAGGATGGATACAAGCAAGTCAGAAAATAAAGCTGGAAAATAAAAAACACCGTGTTTGCCGTAGCTTGAAAAATAAACTGATCTAAAATGAGTCAGTCAAAACCACTCCACCTGGTTTCTACTAATTACTAAACATTTAAGCAAAGAACATTATGTGAGGGACTAAATTATTGTAAATTTGGAAACACACAGAGTACTCCTTTTGCCATGGTAAACAGAGAGCACCGCAAATTGAACAGCAACAGGTGCATGACATAACTAAGCAATAGAAAAGACGACACAAACTCTCCCTAATTTCCTCAACAACTCTTGTAAAAATAACATATACTATTTACATTTAACATGAGTTTATTTTAGATGAAACTTACTCAGTCCCACAAAAAACTGACCTACCACCAGACCACAATTTTTTTTTCTTTCCAAAAAAACAGTCTGTACTTCATTGCAAAAACTTGGAAAACGTTTTCCTGCAATTTAAATGCACTTCAAATAATTTCAGGCTGCTAAGAAAATGCTTATTGCACCTCTAGAAAGATACCATCTACTAACCCCGTGACTGCTGAGAAGGTAATTTGCAAAGCCTGCTCTCCAGATAAAAATATTCTCTGTCATATATATATACACACACAGATGACATGTATTTACACACACACTTATAAACAAATACATAAATGTATATTAAATTATACAGTATTTATGGATTATAACATTAAAAAAACCCACACTTGAACACTGAAAACAAAGGTTAGAAAACAAATTTCCTGGCAAACTCTGAAGATGTCAAGACTTTGCAGAATGCTTTGATAGAAATCATAATATTCCACCCAAACTGGGCAAAACAGATTCAATAGATTGACAGGTCAAAGGTTTAAGGCTGAGGGATGCAAGTCAGCATCCCACACACTACACACTGAGGAAGTGTTGCAACAAGGTCAGGGGACAGCCCTGTTGCAATCAGGCTCTCATCACGGTGGCATCTGCGCTGTTTATGAGTTAGGAAGCACATATTGCACTGCTTCAGTTTCTTTTCACCTCAGCAGATCTCAAGGCACATTTAACTCACGTGCTTGTCAGAGAAGCTCTTCCTGTAAGATACTAATTCTTTTTTAAAAAAAAAAAACAGCTTGACTGGACTACAAATTGATGAAACACAGTGGTTTTCAAGACACCAAAAATCCCCTTTAGTATACTGGAGTATCTGCTAGAAACAAAAATTGAGCAAGTATGTTTTGTTTGCATCTTCCTTACAAACACCAGGGTTTGTTTCCAACATACATTCAGTACTCTGTATGGACAGGCAAGGGGAAGGAGGGAGTCAGAGGAGGGTTGGGCTTTTTCTTCTTTTTCTGCTCTTCTATAAAGTTGCTCAACTGAGACCTATCACCATGCACGTGAATTGCTTTAGAAGTAGAAGGGCAGAACTTCTCCACAATGCTGACAGACTGAAGGGAGGCTGACATCCATCCTTGGACTTTATCACACAGTTTCTGCTTAGCTAGAACATCCTGGAAACAGCCCGTTTTGTAACCGCAGCTCTGGATGCTGGGGTTGCTGCCCCAAATACTAGTCTCCAGCACGCCTGCGGAAGGACAAGCAGCCAATTCACAAAGCTCTTGCACTCATGCCAGCCAGGATGACCAGGACTGCATGGTGACACACGCCAGCCTGCACTGCAGTTGGGGCGTGTGGCACCCAGGCTGTGGGCAAAACAGACAGGTACTAGATATGCACAAAAGCAATTTTATTCCTCTTTGTTTTTAGGGCTGACACCTATTCTTAACAGGTCCAGTGCAAGTCCAGAACCTGGTGGGACCGACAGAACCCAAGCCCGGCTTAGCCGTGGGCAGCTGTAGTGAATCTTTCCATCTGCTCATACTCACCAGTCTCTAAGTGCTATTTTTCTTGTATGGTGTATGTGTGTAAACAGAGGAGACCAGAGGAGGAAAGAGAGACAAAGCTATACAGGAAAAAGGGCATGAATATATGGCAGGAGCAACCAACTCTTTGGTAACTCTCCTTTATGGATAAGGAACAAACAAAGCACACGTGAGATTCACACCTGAGGACTTTATGTTTAAAAAACTAACTGGGAAATGTTTATTGCTGTGCTCTCAGAAAATCTCTCAAACATCTGAAGCCTGTAGGTAAATAACGTAGTAATTTCACTTTATTAGTGCGATGTCAATCAATGCTAGTATGTGCTGCCCCCTCCTCAGGGCGAACTACAAATTTATTTAAAAGCTAGTCTCTAAAGTTTTGTATTTTCAACTTACTGCTCCATTTTTTACTCACTATTCCCTCTGCAAATTTAGACAGGCCTCGACGTGTGGCTTTCATGTTTTCCCTGTGTGTATCTCGCATCCCTCAGGTGAAAGCGATAGGAACTGTGCAGTGGAATTATCATTGAAAATCCCATCTCCCAGCACACTTTTTGCCCAGCCAACGTCTCCCCAACACTATTCTACCACGATTTTCTCCCACACTGCTGCAGCTGCTCCTCAGCACCCTGCGGGTGTAAAGGCTACAACCAGCTGAGCATGGAGGGCCCTGCTCTGGGCTCCCCGGACGGGCCTACGCAGCCCGGCACAGCGAGCGGAGGGCACAGCCGAGCGCCCAAGTGAACTGAAGCCTAACGACGGGGGCACGGGCGGGCTGCGGCACCGGAACCCGCCACACAGCCCCGAAGGCCGGTCCGCTCCCGGCGGGGCGGCGACGAGGCCCCCCGCGGCCGGGCCCGCGCTCCCCCCGCAGCCGGGCGGCGATGGCGGGGCCTGCTCCCCCCCCGCGGCCCGGGCCGCGATGGCCGGGCCCGCGCTCCCCCCGCAGGCGGGCGGCGCTGGCGGCCCCGAGCGCCCCCTAGCGGCCCCCGCCGCGCCGTGCAGGACCCTCGGCCTCCGCGGCGCGGGTTCGAGCCCCGCGGGCACGCACCGGGCGTGCGGGCCGAGCTCACCTAAATCCGCGATGCAGCACTGCCCGTTCTTCTTCACGAGGATGTTCTTGCTCTTCAAGTCCCGGTGGGAAATGGCCGGCTTGCCCTGCGTGCCGAAGATCTCGATGTGCAGGTGCGCCAGGCCGCTGGCCACCGAGAGCACGATGCGCAGGCAGCTGACGGTGTCCAGCGTGGTGAGCTGCAGGTAGTCGTACAGGGAGCCCATCTCGTGGTAGTGCGTGATCAGCCACAGCTGCGTGCTGGAGTTTCTGGAAGTCATGTCAGAGGCAATAAAACCTAGAAAGAGGGAGGAAAAAAAAGGAGAACAAAATAAAATGACAGAGCTCCTTCAAGGCTCCCCAAAGCAAAGAATCAGTACTGCTAGGCCCCTCTTGCAATTTAAAACTGCGTAATTAAAACTTTTCCACGATTGTACTGCACTAAAAACAGACTGCAGGTACTACCGTGATGAAAAAAGAGCTGACACACGTGGAACTCTAACTCAAGTCTACACACAAGAATATATTTATGTATTTTGTCGGTCACACCACATACAACTACTTGTTAGGGCCACAAACTTTAAAAAACAAGTTATTTTAGGGTTTTTTCCTTCTTTTTGAAGGACTTGGGGTGGGGAAGTTTCCGGTTAACAGGTTGTTGTGTAGTTAAACAAGGTACAACCAGCAGGTTGCAGCATACCTGCCGCTGTCCACTCACCAGGATTACACTGGAGAGCAGCAATACCTCAAAGGGGCAAGTCATGAGTGACCATTTCCATTTTTAAGGACAACAAGCAGCCAGTGCAGGCTGCTGAGAAGCGTTAAATGGGTTTCACATACATATCACATCCCGATAACGGACACTATGTTGTGCCAGCTTCACATTTACACCCAAGGTAAGTCTACTTGGAGCACTTCAACAATTAACCCTGACGTACCAAAAGCTTGCTGTCCCCACAAGAAACATCACACCCTTCTGACTAAATACAGGTTGAAAAAAAAGCACATCTCACTACAGCACCAACTTGCTCTCCAGTGATCTCCTGTTGTTTAAAAGGCTGCACAGGGATTGCTGCAGCCTGATAAACCATCACACCTACGGGACTGCTCTGAACTGCTGCAGGCTCCAATGCCTGACCTTGCTGTACACCAGCTCGCAACGGAGCCACGGGATATCACAAGTGGCAGCTGGCTAAGGAGAGTGTGGCAGCACCAGAAGATCAGCATACCAAAAACCTAAGGACAGTAATTCTACTTTAAATACTAGACAGTTCAACTGGTGTGCAACTTACTTCCACGGTGAAGTAAGGCAGAGCACCTTTATGCATCACAGCTGTATTTTGCAATGATTTTCTACAAAAGAACAGAGAAAAATTTCTCTTTGGAACTCATGAACCTCAAGAACTGGTTTCAAAAATGTGGTGTCTTAAAAAAATTCAGGAGCAGCTCCCTTCCTGTTACCGCTGAGTTTACTGTTTATCAGCACACTGTTGACCTCAACAGCTTTAGCTGGGAAGCAGCTAAAAGTTTTATTCCCAAGTTAGAGGAACAAATTATGTTTACTAAAAGCCCACATATGACATTTGCCAGAAAGAACACCCACGACTTTCTCTCCCAAAGTCAGATTTCTGCACAATGTGACATTTTTGTAATCTGTGATATTGTTTAATACCACATCTAAACAAAATTCTATAAAATAGCCAACAAATTTGACAGTTATCAAGAAAGACTAAACCCAGACAGAGGAATATGGGAAATGTGTAATGTAATTTCAGCCAAGTTACTTGCTCTCTTGGGAAGGAAAGTTCAATAATTCACATTTCAGGAGGCCACCAAACTCTTTTTTGTAGTAACAAAGGAACTGCTTCAGGAAACATTAGACAAATGTCTAGCAGGGTGAACTATAGAGCCAAGGAATATTCTCTGACAGGAAACAAGAATAAGGAGCCCAAGTAAAACTGAAGACAGACAGATTGTGGGTGAGGTAAAGTCAGCACACAGAAAACATGCTGCTGCTTTTATTTGGGAAGGTGGCACACCAGTGAAAGAAGGTCATGTCTCCTTGGAATCAAAAGGGCTGCTTAAACTTCAGCCACAGAAAAGGCATTTTCTAAGCTCTCAGAACTGAGCATACAAGGTACAAGGGATGCAGAAGACTCAAAATCATCCTACTTTCATATTTACAGGGAAATGAGATATGTCATCAAGGGGCAGCTATAGTTGAAGTTTAAACACCAAAGGAGCTTAGTTTGACCCTGAGCAGAACAGTTAAACAGAAGAAAAGAATGGATTCATACCGCAGTTTATTCAGGCACAAGGAAAAGTATTCAAATATTCAAATCTCATTATCAACTCCTCCCCCCTTTTTCTCCCTTTATTTCTCCCAGGTAAACTGAAGTTATAAAAAACCCTAGACCCACTAGAACTTCTCCACCTAACGCGCTGCAAGGTGAGCTGCAAGGCTGAGTTCTTAGCACGCGGGTCTGTGGTACCTCCATTCTGCTGCACACACTGTGCTGCCAACAACTGATTAATGTGGTCGACTGCTTCTTGCTAGAATATTTCTGCAGGAGGACAATGATTCATGGTTGCTACGACACTTTGTCCAGTCGAGACTCAGAGTTCAGCACCCTCCTGCAAGTCTCCCCCTCAAAATTTCCCTTCGACTATTTATCACAAACACAAGAGCCTAATCTCAGACTGCAAGATACCAGCAGATCTGCAGTGCTTTGCAAGTGAACTGTCCAGGTAACTCACCTTTATGCCAGCTACACTAGGAAACATGAGTATAGTTTCTCTACTTACCTAAAATATTTTCATGCCGCAGCAATACAGTGTTGTACAATTCCGTTTCCCTGAACCAGGATTTTTCATCCCTAGAAGAGAAGATCTTCACAGCAACGTTTTCTCCTTGCCACTGACCCCTCCAAACTTCTCCGTAACGGCCCTTTCCTGGTGGGGGAACACACACAGTAAAAGCTGTCAACTAACCATCTCCACAGGGCAGAAGGACAGGATCAGCTAACAGGATGGAAACTCAACAGTTATGGCCCAAATATCACACTGATGCAGTCTGACCACACCTGCAAACACTTTTTACCACTCCTGCAGTCACGCTGTGCTCCGCTATCCCTTAATTGTTCCTGTTTGTTTCAACTGCAAGCTCAGAGTATGGATCTCTCCTCCTTGCACGTCGGTACAGAACAGAGTGTTTGTGCTGGGCAGGTGTAATTATTCAACCACTGGCAACGAAAGCGCTTTGGCAGCTCAAGCAACTTAGGCAACATACTGCCAGGTCAGTGTACACAACACAAACCAGTCTATGAATTCTGAAGTTAGAGGCACGTGTGAATCAGCAGCAGGTACATCCAAATGAAGAGAGATACCCAACGCTGATGCGTTAAAAATTCCAGTAACTTACAGGAAGGTGTTAACCCGTTCTGAGTTCAAATCACTGAAGAGGCAGCATAAACCATATTTAAAACAGTCTCTTACTAAGAGAATCAATCATTATCATGCCTTCCTCACCTCTTTAGTGCCAGCATTCCATCTTGGCTCAATGTCTCTGCCTCAGATTAACTTTGACCCAAATGCTTCCTAAAATTACTGAATTCATATTTAATATTATTCAATTAATAATAGATGTACGCTGAAGAAAAATTTAATGGATCCTTAAAATTAACACTGAAGTCTTGAAAAAAAACTAAAGACCCAGAGGCATTTTAGGGAAGAATTACTAGAGAGATTCTCTCTTTCAGGGGGAAAAAGAGCAGTAACAGCACATCATTGCCTGCACGGCCCCAAAGCAACAGTGCAGAGCAAGTAAACTACAGAACAGTCATGTTACCATGCTGATGGCACAGAATCACTTTTTTTTTTCCTAAATGCCCCTTTAGCCACTTTGCTTGATGCTTCAACTCCAGATCTCAAATCCAGATGATCCTTCTCTAATTCTGAAGATTTCTAATTGAACACTTCTCCTATGGAGACAGGCTGGGAGAGCTGGGGCTGTTCAGCCTGGAGAAGAGAAGGCTCCGGGGAGACCTTCTAGCACCTTCCAGTGCCTGAAGGGGCTACAGGAAAGCGGGAGAGGGGCTTTTTACAAGGGCAAGTAGTGACAGGACAAGAGGGAATTGTTTTAAACTGAAAGAGGGGAGGTTTAGATGAGATCTCAGGAAGAAATTTTTTACTGTGAGGGTGGTGAGACCCTGGCCCAGGTTGCCCAGAGAAGCTGTGGCTGCCCCCTCCCTGGCAGTGTTCAAGGCCAGGTTGGATGGGGCTGGGAGCAACCTGGTCTGGTGGAAGGTGTCCCTGCCTGTGGCAGAGGGTTGGAACTGGATGGGCTTTAAGGTCCCTGCCAACCCAAACCGTTCTGTGATTCTATAACACCATTTAAAGAACAAAAGTTTGTTTCATAGTTTGACAGTTTCAAACTTCAAATAGCACTTGCTCTTCTAAAAACACAGTTTATTTCGCTTACAAAGTACCCAAACAAGCCTAGTTTGTATTTTCTAACATCGTCTTACTGAACACAGCTTAACTTTTTTTCAATCGCAAAGCACAGATATTTGCCCCTTTCTTCTGCGTAGATCTGAAAAGAATTTTTCACCTTGCTTTCCAAAGCCAAATGTGTTCTGTAAGCTGAAGCCTGAAAAGTTTCATATACTATATAAGTCACTGAGAATAAACAGGTAATTAGGATGGGAGGTAAAGCCTTCTCTCTGCATTTGTTACCAAGACTTGGCACTAGATGTGAACAAGGTTTATACTAACCTACACACTCTACAAGCGTGATCTGGCGAGCCACCGTTCTTTGCACCAAGAAAGGAAGTCCAGAACCACTTCCAGATGTGCAGGAATGATCCAATAAATCCTGTTCAAAAGCAAAAGCAAATGATTATAACTTATGAGAAACTACATTTCTTTCCCCATTTAAATACACAAAGGTACACCCCACGGGATAGGTTAAGTTAAAGCTCATTGATATCTCAGTGGCTCTGGTGATGCCATTTGATCACTTGGGACCAAGACACACTGTTGCCATCACGGTACAGATGGACAGAGGAGGCTCTTCACAAGATTTCACCACTGCAAAGAACATCCCACGCACAGAAGAGCCTGGCAGGGGAGACACAACTTACGTGTAGTCACTTTCTGTTGGAAATTTTACACACAACGCAACAACAGCCAAACAGATCAAGCACCATTTCATTCTCATATTTCTTATTCTGTCTCTATCTTTTATTTGGCAATACAGTATAATTTTGTTTAATACATAAATCACTTTTTGTAATACATAAGTGACAATGAGTGTACTGCCTGGAAGCTCACTTGTATCCTACGAGCTGCACTCTGTAAAGACATTCCACCCTTTTCCAGCACTTTGTTGTTCTCTTACTTAGCTTATGCTCTCTCAATTCTCTATGTCACCTACTTGAAAAAGGTTAATATCAACTTTTTTCCCCAAAAAAAAAAATCTGTCTTGCAATAATTTTAGCCACCTCAATAAGAAATAAACTTACTTTCTCTGATTTCTCTTATACCCAAGGCCTTCATCCCTACACAGTTGGCAAAAACAGCATTTACTTTTGAACGTTCACACAGACTTTTCCCATTTTTCCAGCTACCTGTAGTTTCTTGCTAGTAAAGATGTCTAGAAGGGCACAGCAACACAGATGTGTTTTCAGTAATTAAGCTAAGGTCATGTCCCAGCCCCACCGATCTGTGGTATCAGGTACTCAAAATCTATGAATCCCCTATGAATGAACGTGCATTAGAAAGAGACGTTCAGAACTTTGAACCTTTTTTTATTAATATAAGCAGGCTCTAGAAACAGCTACAGCTGAGAGTTTCTAATTGAAATAAGACAGATAAAACCAACACATTCCTGTGATACAACCTGCTTTTTCAACACCTTTTTGATCAGTGGCCTGCACACCACGTGTGCTCAGCTAACCATTCTGTCTGAAGTAACATGGGCATGGGTGTCATTTTTCCTCACAAAATGGGTGTCTTTTGGGTCCATGTGAGCCAGGTGGCGAGGCTACAGCCCACACCTCACAGCCAGGGATGCCCGGGGCCACCCGGACCAGAGAGGCACCCCAGTCTCCACTGCCTTGCTCCTGTATGCCCCACTCTGCTTTTGACACCGTGGGCACCACTGGCGAACTGCTGGCTCACCGCACCCAGAGTTTATTTCACGTGCATTACACAGAAAACTGAGTTGGGCAGATATGTTTCAAGTCCCTGCCCCAAATCAGAACTTCTTTAAAAGACAACACCCAAGTAACTCACTGTAAGTCTCCTTCCCTAACACGGCTGAAACATGCTAGATGAACACTCCCTCAAAGAAAAAAAAGTTACCATGTGGTAGATAACAGTCAGGGGAAGTTTTGGCTCGAACTGTTCAAGTTTGGTACAGTTATTTATACCTGAAAACAGTTTTAAAACAAACAAGGTGAGAGGAGTATTACCTGTATCACCTACACTAGATAGGTCATCAATACTCCAGAAAATTTTCCATAACAAGTGTTTCTTAAAAGTTTTTATCAGTTTCTGGTATTTTTAGTGCATGGAAACCAGACTTTAATCTGTAAGCTTATAAAAAAACATGAGTGAGATTCTAATTGAATGTTAAGATCCTATTAGCCTTTTAAAATGCTAATACCCAGCTACTTCTAGGGCTAGGACTTCCGTACTAGTTCACAGCATTAACAACTGTATTACTGGACTTTTTTCCTTTACAAGGGAAAATAGGATAAAAAAAGCATAAGCTTAATCGACTTTCTAATAATTCCAGCAAACTGCACTACTGGGCTTTAACCAGATCCGATGAAATCTCATTGCTCCTAACAATTTTTTAATGACTGCTAAAGAAAAAGACAGTCTAAGAATGACAGGAAACTGCTACTTTGCTTTTCAATACAAACTGAGAGCTCATTTACCTTCCTGCTTGTATCAGAGGCAAAAAACCCCCACACTTATCTGCAGCGACTGTAAAAACAAGATTTGAAGAGGCTACAGCTCTTTCCATTCCCCATTTGGAGCTCAGAGCTTTAAGCATTTGCTGCACTACAGAGACTAATCCTAAATGTAAGCTAATCTAATGTGTAACAAACCCAGCGATTTAAAACACACAATGGAGAAGAAAAATCTGGAATTTTAAGGAAGACTTACTGTTTAGATGAACATTTAGGAACAAGGAACTAACAATTCTTTGATATCACCCACACTCCAGAGGCCCACCAGAGGCACTGCAATCAAAGCTGAGAGGGTCTGGCAGCTCAGAACAAAACAGCTCCACCAGACCAAGCCTTTACAGCTCGTAACTTCCCCAATTTCTTCTCAACAGAATTTTGATTTATTCTTCTCAGGTTTTATCACCGTTTCCAAGTAACATTAAACAACTTGAAGTGCAAAAGGTTTGCAAATGGAATGGAAATGGTCTTGCACTGATAAGGGGTAAGAGCTGGTAAAAGCTGGAAGTCAGTACTTAAGGACAGGTAACCAGTTGCACACACGCCTAGTTCATGGCGAACGTATCAAAACTGGCTGGTTTAAAACAGTAACACAGAATCAAGCCTTGTGGGCTAATTAGAGAGCCAAAGGCATTTTAAAAAAAAAAAAGATTACCAAGTATAGCTTATATAGGGCCAAGCTGAAGCAAAACAGCAGGGCAGCGGCAGCGAGCTGCTGCAGTTTGCACCACGCTTGGTCCTGCAGTGACACGAAGTGCCCAGACATTTCCAGGTCTGAGAGGGAGGCAATTTCCAGCGCTCCATCTTACCCAGGAAGCTGGCATTTAACAGCCAAAACTCTGGTCCCAGAGTGGCCACCTAAGGTCCCTCTAGATCGGTATGTTGTCTCTGACCGTACCCAAAAGCGATGCCCTTCATTAGGGTACTACAAGTGGAGTGAATTGGGGCAGCAGACATACAGGAGTATTAGACACATGGAAGTATTTAAAGTGCTCAACAACATACAGCCTTCTCATCCCATTGCTCTTTGAATGTGTACAAACCTGTAGCATCTAGAAAAACAGCGGGCAAGGAGTTCCACTGCTTCAATTACCACTGTGTTAAGAAACACCTTTATTTTTATCCTGGCTCATACTTGCTAATTTTGGTGCCTCCCCCTGTTATTGTCCTGCAGAAGGCGAACACCTAATTCCTCTCCATCCTCTCCTTAACCCCTGCCATGTTGTGTGTCTCCACCATACCCCCCACCCCCTTAAGAGAACCAGACTCTTCTGGCTGAAGCACTGCTTTACTTACTTGTTCCCCACACAGGCTGCTTCAAAACTGCATATTTGGGCATCCAGATGACCAGGAGCCCAATTACTCAGTTTTAACCTATTCTTCCTTAAAGAAGAATCTTCCTTGCTCCAAGGGTACCCCTTACTGGCCATCTCAGACCCTGAAAACTTACTTGTCAGGACATACTGTCTTGTGAATGAAAGGGTTTTCCATGTGACTCTTCCAGCACTTACTCACAGCAGTATTTTACAGAAACATCTCTGCCTCAAAATAGAGAGATGCAAGAAATAGTTTCCAGCTCCCCAAAATAGTTCCATTTTTGAGCAGTCCCACAGATCCTTCTTTTCATAAATTCCCATAGCTAGGCCTGCAAATAGCTGTCAGCTTTCAGGTGAGGAGGTGCAACCATTTTCTGGGGTATTTTTTTTGGACACAGTCAAAACTGCTTCCCTAGTTGGTGGTAACCAACACTTTCTAAGGAAGATATCAAAGGTTATTCCTCGCTTAAACACCCATTTCAGTTTCTCTCTCCTACAGAGAGAAACACAGTCCAAAACACAGAAAGAAAATACCCCAGTCAATGTATTTAGTAGCATATTATTAAAAATATTTGTGTTTTGTACCATTTTTCTTTAGCCACTTTTCAACCCTGCAGTGAAGGCACATTATGGCGGAAAGCACCAAAATGGAAAATATTTTCCAACCTCTTAATCTTGAGGAGATTTTATCTTAGAAATGCGAGGAGGAGAAAACTTCTCTTTGCATTGCTTTCAGAAACAAACACTCGAGCTGCCTCTGAAGCCTTACTTGCTCAGTTTCGATAGAGCTGCTGGGAACACTTCTTTCCTGACCTCAAGTGAAAGTGTGAGATACATTAAGGAAACACTTCCCCATTTTATTTTATTTTCCAGAGACTGCGTGAACAAGAACGTATTTTTAAAACTGAACTTTGAGTAAGCAGTTCTCATTTCTTAACATTCCTACTGCTCCTCTGCCAACAAAACCTCACTAATTTCCTAGTCATCCAAGAGCCCTCCTGCTAAGATCAAGGGAGTCAGGTTTGAAGTTTTTAAAAGGTAAAAATTCCTGTATTTTCTTCTTCCCCTAGCATCACATCTCTTCCAACCCTTCCGCCTGTGTTGTGTACTTTGTTACACCTTTCAGATCACCTCAGGCTACCCAACAATCAGGCACACTCCGTTTTGCTGTTTAGACACTGCTTCTAGGAACATAAACAGCCTGACTACAGGTTACAGCAGTTCTCCAGGTCACAGGAGCTACCCTTGCAAAAGCTCTCTTTTGGTTAAATCTTATTTAAACGACGGCTTTGCGAGCACAGGAATGTCACCCCAGAAGTCCTGACACTAAGTGGCATCCCCCGGCAGCAGCAGGTCCTGTTACTGATGTGGCCATGTCTGGGGGTATGAGAGGGGAGTTCAGAGGAGAAGAAAGCTCACGCAGATCTTCACCGTGCACACAGGTTACTCACTGCCAACGTGCTGTCTCCAACATTCGATGCGATGAGCCCCTCGATCGTGCCGTATTCTGCATCTCTAGAGTTGAGCCTCTCCATGTGGTTTTTCTGTATTCTCCGGATGACGAGCACAGCTACTGCAGAAAAAACTATCAGCACTACCACAGGAGCCAGGATAACAATGATTAGTGTTTCCATGCTGTAACCTGCTGCTTCTCCTTGAAAGGTTTGCCCTTGGAAAAGGAGAGGGGAGGAAGAGGGGGAAAAAAAGAGAGAGAGAGAAAAATAAATTTGCAATTCCCAGAGAAGGTCTTTAAAGCCAGTAGCACCAACACCAACATTTACCTCGCTAGCACTGAAGCCACCTCACTCCCACCACATCAGATGGAAGCTGTACCTTTTTTCCTTTCTCAAAATTCACCATTTATTAATTAACCTCTCACCTTTAGAAGAAGGCAACTGCGCAGTGATGTTCATGTTGCACAGGTACCCTTGGCAGCACTCAACAGCTTGGTCAGGAGACGGAGGTGTTTTGCACGTCATTTTCCCTTGTTCGTAGACTTGGAAGCAGCCCTTCTGGTAAACCTTAGCACCGTCATTGATGCTCAGGGAAGCAAAACACTGCTGGCCTTGGCATCGGTCTCCGTTCCCACAGGACATGCCTTCACACACACATTCATAGTGGACCATATTTAGCTTCAGTTCATCATCTGTAAACGGGGAGAGTTGAGGAAAAAACGCCATCACATTCTCAATAGTTTCAGTTAGACCGAGATAATGAAATCATCAGGCAATAAAACCTTCTGTTTAAGGGAAGAAATACTACTCGAAGCTAGTGCTGAAGAACCACCAAGGAGGAGCTAACGATACTAATTTAGCCAAAGATACGAGCTTGCACCATCAAAGAAATACCAGTCATATCTGCCCGCTCCAAGTACTCGACTTTGGAGAGTTCAGTGACATTTTCCATCACCTCTCGCACACATACGACTGTGGGTACGCAGCATGGGAGGGTCATCCACACAGGGACACTCGGCAGGGGAAAAAAAACTAATCAACAGTGTAAATTTAAAACAGATTTGCTAAACCACATTAACTGACTTCCATATAGAAATATATTCTCAAGCATTCCGGAAATGACTTTAAATCAAATTAAGGCCATTTAAGTTCGCAGCGGACACAGCTACATGGGATTTAGCAGGTTTAACTGGCTTGCTCGAAAAATAAACCTGGACCATCTTTCCCAGGAAGACAAGCCTTTGAGGAGTACCTTGTGAGACTGAGTAACCAGAGAGAGAACGTAAAGCGAGAAGCAGCACACACCGTCAGCAGGTACAACACCTTCCTTCCAACTCCAGATGCTTCGGCTGAGTAGAAGGCAGAGCTTTTAAGAGAACATATAGAGGAGGAAACTGAACTTCTGAGCATCCTCAGCCAAGCGTTGGAGATGCCCAGGTGGGGAACCCCCGCTCCCTCTGCGCAGACCTGCACACGCTGCTGCGCTCAGGAACGGCACGTGGCCTCAAACACACAGCATGGGGTCGGGCTGGTCTCCACACCACTCCCAACTAGCTAATGGAGGACACTGGAAACTCTTCAGTTCCCTGGAAAATACAGGTGCCCGTGGCGGTGAACAGCCACATGCACCCACAGAGGGCTGAGAGAGGAGGCACAGCCGTGCAGGACAGAGCAAGTCACTGCTCTGTTAGCACATCCCGTGCGTACACACACGCATACACACTGATGGCAACTCAACTCATATTTACATTCTCTTTTTCAGTTCTAACACACAGGAATAACTTCCAGCCACAAATACAGCAGATGCTCCTAAAATAGCAGCTGAGCATACCCTGTGTTGGACTTTCTCAAGCCTACCATTAGGGCCTGCCCACCGGGAATACAACTCGGTTTGTTTTCCACTTTGTTTCCCTCCTCTCCTCCCCAAATGAACAAATACACAAATACAATTTTCCATTTTTGAACCACTAACAAAAACTAAACTAGGGAAAGAATCCTGCAATCAGACAGTGTCTGTCACACTGATTTCCAGTACTGGTATCCACAATCCCAGTCATACAGGGACCAAGTCATAACTTTGCTAATTTTGTGGAACTTCTTTTAAAAAAGAAAAAACAATTATGCCAAACATTCCTCTAATCAAAGTTCATTCCTTTGTGGCTGTTAGTGCAGCCTTTAAGCAACTTGCTATTAAGCAACTGCAGAAGGAGCTGCTGTACGGAGCAGGACAACTAACCTACCATCTGAGGGCCATACAAGGAGAACCCATCTGGCCCACAGCCTGCTCCAGCCTCACGCTTCCCTCCTCTCTTGACCCAAGGACCCTTCAAGAGCGAGCAGACCTCCCGCAAGCAGAGGAGCGGTGCTGGCAGAAAGCCACCTCCCCTCGTGTGCCACCTCCGGAGGAGCCCGGCAATCCCAGAACGGGTCAGGAGGAGACTGCGCAGGCACAGGGCAGCTCATCAGCCCGTGCAGAGCAAACCCAACATCCCCTACGAGCAATGAACTGCGGCACTGCAGCTCCTAACACGCTGTCTTTTGACAAGACTGCTCTAGTCTGAAGGCAGGGCGAGCGATCCAACGCGCCACGCGGGCTGGGGAGCCATTTGACAGAGTAACGCTGCCTCCATGCACATGAACTGCTGCAGACCCCCACGTGTCCACGGGCCAATACAGACCAGTTACCTGAAGTAAAAATAAAATGCTTCTGGTGAAGAACTCCTGGGTTGGAAACGAAAACACTCCCCTTCATGACTGTCACTATTCCTTACACCCACTGCCCCTTCCTCACGTACCAGCCAGCCCTTCCCTCGTTAACGCTCCTGCAGTGCCGCAATCAGTTTAAAAATGAGCTGAGCTTTACCCAAAGGGGAGGGCTTGTTCCGCCTGGGGACCAGCCAACGCGCTGACCGCGTGCCCCGCTCCTGCCTCTGCAGGGACCAGCTGCGGCAGAGGGGGATATTCCCACTGCATTTCCCCCCGGTGAAACCAGCTGCACTTGCAAAGCAGTTTTGTTGGCTTACGGTGACCCCACAGCAGACAGAGCCGGACTGGGTGACGCTTCTCCACAGCCCTCATGTGGAGGGGACAGATGCAACCAGCAAACGCCACGGGCCAGCTGCCATCGAGAGGTGACGGCTGAAGCAGATCAGCTCCCCAGACACACATGCCCAGAGGCAACAACAGCCCCCGGCGTGGAGGCTGTCAGCCCAGCTACGTACGGAGCAGGCAGGCAAGAAGCCAAGCTTAAAAATACTTCCACGACCTAAACACGCTCACTGCACATATATTTGTTTCGTAATACAGACTCTCTGCTGCGCTTCTGGCCCGTATATATTGTGCACACACACACAAAAATCTGACTTGCCACACAAAAATAGAGATTTGCATTAACTTCTCATTAAGTAGTTCATTAGTTCATTATTATGTCAGTGTTAAAATTGAAGCTCCTTTACTTTGTTTGCTTATTCACTTTGTGAAAGTCAACAATTAAGAGTGCTGACTCTAATTACCTGGGTATTTCAACAGAACTAGAACCAAGACACTCCACATTTCAGTCAGCACACTGGAAGGTGCAGCGTTGAGCCCTCTCGGTGGCAGGAGACAGGCACACAGCCCCAGCACCCCAAACCCACCGCACACCAGGCTCAGAGCACGGGTTAGCGAAGGAAACACACAGATGGCAGGAAACAGACAAGGTATTTACTTGTATGTGACGTTTATTTCACACAACCAGTTACAGACAGTTTTATTTCATATTTTATATCCAGTTCCTAGACTGTAGACACTGTTAACTGTTTAGGAAAATACCAAACTACCTCTCTCCAAGGAGAAATACACTACAGGTGTTTCTGGTAGCACATCTTCATTTTGAGGTGAACTCTCCACATTTAGAATAGAGATTCATTCTCTATCGAACCAGCCAACAGGCACTTGGCCACCTCTTCTTGTTGGCACTACAGCAACACAGTTTCTTCAGCTACCTTTGACTTGAAAAAACGCCTGTCAGCTGTGTGATGCGGTCAGCAAATACTGAAGTAATTTTAAAAAGCATAAAAAAGTAAAAATATAGACCATAAGTGTCAATTTTCTTTCTAAATACAGTCTCTAGTTATATTAGATGTACCTTTTAAAGAAGGGCTTTAACAAGATCAAATCATTTCCTTCCAGCAACGCACCACCACTGCATGCCCTCCCTTTCAAAATGTTGTAGAATATCTCGAGTTGGAATGATCATCAAGTCCAGCTCCCTGCAGGACTAAATCTCACCTCGCAGATAAAGACTAGCACACCTTCCTACACAGATGTGAGGGACATTTAGCGCACGCAGAGGGATAACCTACACGACACCAGGCCACCTCTCAGCACGTGGCTGTTAAAGAAAGCCAGGGACGGACAGAGGTACACAGCCTTAAACAACCCGCTCCTTCGCTCACCAGGACGGGACGTCAACGGCACGGGTTTATAGAGGAGCAGCTCCACAGAAGCAATCCCTCCCTCCCGAACGCCTGCAGCCCCAGGAGCGGGCAGAGGGGCCCCCCGAGCTCTGCCCCAGCCCAGCCCGCAGCTGCGCGGCAGCCAGGCGCCGGCCGCATGCTCGACGTGCACAGACACTGCGGTCATCGGCCCCACGCACCCCGGGCTGCAGCGGTCAGCCCTGCGCAGGCTGGCTGCTGGGCTGGGACCACCCTGGGCAAAGGGAACACCTCGAAACCACACCAGAAAGGTTACAAGTGACAGGCGAAGCTGATTTCGGGGAGCTGCTGCAATCTCTGGTAGGAGGAAAGGGACTTCACGCTCGAAGGCCAAGGTATTTAACAGCAGCAATATTATTCTTTCTAAATGGGTGGGATTGGGGGAGGAGGTGGGACCTGCTAGGGCTTCATACCATAATGAACTGAAGATGAAGGACAGCAGAGCCCATTTATTGTACGTTAGACAGCTCTTGTTTGGTGGTTGGCTTCCCTTCATGATTCTCAGCCACTTCGGGGAAACAGCAGAGATGCCTACTGCAGTCAGAGTTTTATTTCTTCTTTCTCCGTGCATACAGTAACGTGCGTTATACAACAGCCACAATAATAACCACAGAATCATTCAGGTTGGAAAAGACCCTTAACACCATCGATTCCAACCGTTAACCCAGCACTGCCAAGGCCACCACTAACCCATGTCCCTCAGCACCACATCTACACGGCTTTTAAATACCTCCAGGGGTGGTGACTCCACCACTGCCCTGGGCAGCCTATAATAATTTATTTTACACAGTATTTATTAATTTAACAAAAGCCTTTGAATTTTCCAGCATTAAGAAACAGCTGTTTAGCCTTATCATTGTTCTTCACATTACAAAACCATTATTATTATTATTATTATACTTTTTCATTGTTATAGTTCATTAAAACAGGGCTAATAAAGACGTAACACAGGAGTAAGCGCTGCAATAAACCTTTTATTCTAAAGGATTTTCTGGACACTCAAGCAGGGAAGAGACATTTCTGTACTTGGAATTCTAGACTTTCATTTTTGGGGTTGGGTTGTGGGGTTGCTTTTTTGTTTAAATCATGTTTAATTTCATCTCCTGAAGCATAGTGGCAACGCAGAAATCGTCAGTCTGCCCCTGAACGCCACCCAAAGATAAGCCCAGACATTTCTCACTCAAAAATGCAAAAAACCAAACCAAACCTGGTCCAAATCCCAGAGAAAGGAAATTGATCTGTGATAAAATACACAGGGGAAAAAAACCTGAAGGCTTTGCGCTTTTTTGTTGTTGTTATTTTGTGCAAAGGGAACACAAAATAAGTGTTCTCCCCCAAAACATCAACTTTTTAAAAAATTTTTTAAAAATTTTAAAATTCTCACGGGAAAGCATGCTGGTCAGGGTGCACCTGCCCCACCTCCGTGGCCCAGCAGCAGAGGACCAGCTTCCATTCCCTCAAAGGATCTCCAAAGGCACACTCCCCCCTGAAAAACACTCCCAACAGGTCTGTGCTGCTGGGCTCACCGCTCAGCCCTAGCACAGGCTGCTGGCTCGCAAGACTTAGGCACTCAGGAAACAAAGGGGTGAGTTCTCCCATCGCCACTGCGTGTCTGGTGGGCGAGGAAGCCAACACCTGGACCAAGAGACATAAATGAAAGTTTGCTGAGGGGTCTGCTAGGTATTTCTGCCTCCCCAAAGACTCCTCTACAGCCAGCTTGGAAGCAGGAAATTCTTTCCAAAGGAAACAGAAGAGCATCACTGCTAGCAAACACGAACGAGGGGAAGAGCATATTGTTTACATGTGTTAAACAAGTAGTTGCTCACAGAAGAAGACAACTCACCACAGGAAGTACAAGGGGAAGAGAGGGAATGAATAAAGCAAGAGAAGCAAAGCAAGATTGTCACGTCTCTTCTACAGAGTCTTCCACAGGAGCTCTATCACCACGGCAGAGAAATGCAGGCCCAGACAGAGTTTACTTTCCTTTCTTTAAGCAAAGTCAGGTCAAATAACGGAGATCTGAACACCCACAGGCACCCCTGGAAGGGCAGGGAGGGTCGGTAACGCTGCCCGGGACGTTGCCCTACGCACGCAGCGCAAGTGTCCAATTCACACATTGTACGAGACAAATGAACCAGAACTTCAGACCTCAACACGCACCTTTCCCACGTGTTTATCTTCTCCATCTGCTGCTCTTCATGCCAAGGATGTGAAAGGCAGGTGGTTTAAGATTTTTAATATAAGCAGCTCTGAAAGCTGAAAAAAGAAGTTTTCTAGAAGCAGATAGCTGCACTTCATGAGTGGCAGGAAGGTAGTGTGATAACTGCTACCAAACCTTATTTCAAGATAATACTGTATCAACAACATCAGCAGTTTAATTCATTTCCAAACACTCATCCAACGTTCCTCCCTTTTTTTGTCTCAATTTCCTATTCATAGGCATGACTAAAGTCAACCACTACACCTCCGTGCATTTTTAATCTTTACCTTTCACCATCCATTCTAACATCCCACTTCATACACTCTGCCTTTTATTTGCATCAACATTTGAACAATAAATGCATTTCAGCAGAGTAGTACAGAGAGAGATTTCACAAGGTAAAAAGAAAAGAGCACAGAGATGCCATAACAAGCGCTAGATACATCTCTCAAGTCACTTAAAAATTAAAATTGAGAAATCCAAGTTATTCGCAGGACACCTTTATTCAGTATTTTTAAAAGGCTCTTTGTGAAGTAGCAAGTGTGCATCTTTCAGGAGGTCATCTCCTAAAACATCCAGAGACCTTCAAACAAACCACTCCTGCCTCTCCCCAGCAGGGGAAATACCCTTCTCCCCTTTTGCAGAGGCAAATCTTAAAGGCACTGCGTGTCATAAAGTCTTTATGCACAACCATGTAAACAAGTTATGCAGAAGTCACTACCCTGCACCCCCACGCACGGCACTCACCTTGCCAGCTCGGGGAGGGAAGTGCCATCATGATCAGCACAGGAAGAATCATAACTCCATCCACCATTGCAGAGCTGCAGAAAGAGAAGAGACATGGGAGCTGTTTACACTTGCACTGTCGCCTTAAAGTGTAGCCACCCCAAAAATCAGTGTTCAGCAGTGTCTTTCATCAATTCCTTATACAAAATACTGAACAATTAGGGCTGACTGGTCTCCTATTTACTGTGTCTTGTTTCCTAGAGTCATTTCCTTCATTTATAACATTCATAATTTACTGCAATGTCTTAAATTTGATTTTTTTTTTAGTCATAGAAACATCACGCGCAACTACAGTGCATATATAGAAGCATGCTGATAGGAAACCATGAACCCTTTCAGTACCAAGCAGGAATACAAAACAGAAGATATGTCCTTTAAACCAGGTATTAAGAAGTTAAATTACTGTGAACTGAAAGGAAGGTCTGTAAAACTCTATTATTTGGGCTTTGAGGGGAAACAGAAAAGATCTCGGTCAGAAAACTCTGAATCACTTTCTTTAACCAGCAGGAACCACTGCTAGACAGCAAGAAGAAGAGCAAGATGTATTTAAGGGAGACACCACTCCCAGAAGAGTAATTTCCCAGTTTAAGCTGCTTTTCCAAGGGTTTTGCTTTCCACAGCCCAGCTTCACTTCCCTGCTCTTGAAGACAGGTAGGTACATCTTGTGTGAAAACTCGGGCTGTTTCCAGGGGATCAGCAGAGGCACACGCTCCCTTCTAGAACAGTAAATAAAGGAGTGAGTTCTCTTGTGTATTCCAAGTCTTCTCCCAGAGAAAATAAAAGCTCCACTTTTCACTGTGAAATAAGAATTATTTAACAGGCTTCTGAAAAGAAACTTTTCTGGATTCCTTAAACTCTGCATTTAAATGACCACTATTACCAAGGAATTAACTCCAACCAATCTTCCCTGGGATTTCACCCAACAAGCAGGGCTGGATGGCTCGGAAGGGCTCGTCTGTCCTGCGCTACCTGGTTCCTACAGAAACTCTCTGGCCTGATCACATGCCATAAAGTTTCACTCAAAAGCAGCGGCAAGCGGTGCGTGCAAAACAAGTCCCTCTCCTTGACCAAGGCACTGAGTCATTACCACTCTTCTTACGTGTCAGTATTTGTCTTCATTTTTCAGATTTCATTCTAGTGAAGCTGATGAAACTTGAAAACAAATCCGATATTGCCGTTTTTCTTTCAGATATCTTCTGTTGGTGCCTTTTCCAATCATTAGCTGGCTGCGTAAGTGCTTGGTGATGAAGGCCAAGCCATTTACCTCTGTATTTATTTCCTGACATGGATTTGTTTTGCAGAATGAGAAACATTTCAGTAAGTGCTTCATCATCAGCTAAAATGATCATAAGTTTCTGACCCCAAGCATTCAGAGTTTTCGTCCTTACAGGAAGGATCAGGCAGCGCTCACCACAACCTCCAGGACAAAACCCTCCCTTTCAAACATCCATTCACCAAGTAACTCAGCCCTCCTCGTTCTTCAGACGCATCAACGCATTCTTAACACGTGCCAACACTTAACCTTCAACAGTTACGCTGGAAACACGACGGAGCTATACACAGCATGATCCCTGAGCAATCCAACACAGGTTTAAAGCAGCAGCAAGCTACCCCAGGGAACGCTCAGTGCTTAGTGCTCTGGGTCAGCTCCCGGGGGTCCGCTGCTCCCACGGAGGGGACACGAGAGCCACACCGTCCTCCTCAGCACCCCGCGCTGCCTCGGCCGAACCGCTGACACCAGCGTTTTCCTCGGCATCACACCCGGATGACTCTCTGCAAGTCTAGACAGCAATGGCTCATGAGACGTGCCCTCTTTCTTTCAACACAGCAATGGTTCAAAGAGCAGAGGCAGAAAACTTTGATTTTAATGATGCCGGCCCGCAGCCGTGGCGGAGCTGGGCAAGGCAGCTGCCCTGGAGGCTGCGGGCAGAGGGGAAATAAATACACACACATAAGCCCCTGCCCTGTATTTGTCAGGGGGAGGAGGAGGAAGGAAACCCAAAGTGCAGCCCCCTGAAGAGGCAAACAACCCCCCACGGGAGCTGGTCCGCAGTGACTATTTCCCATCTCAAGAAGGGGAATTATAACACACTCAGGGTGCTAAAATCAGCTCCCTGCCCTCCAATCCCACATGCCCCCACGTCCCCAGCCCACGTCTGCGCTTCAGGTCCAAGCCAGCACGGGTTGAGACAGAGAGCAGTTCATCAACAAGTATGAGCATTTTTACCAGTCCACCAAAGGGATCAAATAAGGAAAAAAGCCACGGAACCACAACCACAGTCATTCTTGAGCCCCCATCCAAAACTGCTCAGAGCTCCTCTTCAGCAAAGCCCAAGGATGATTCATTGAGTAACACACCTGAAATTACACCAGATTTTTTTGTTAAATGCATTTAAGTGCCTAACACAAGAAAGGCTGGCACCCTCGCCCTGCTGCACAGCTGCAGGAGAGGCAGGAGCACCCAAGTGAAGCCGCCCACAGTGGCCCCAGGGGCGAGCGCCAGGTCAGTGGCTGCTCCAGCCTGGCTCCCGGTCCCGCAGGACACGGCCAGCCTGCCCAGTGCCCACAGAAGGGGCTGCTGAACGTCCCCATCCAGCCCTGCGCTGGCAAGCAGCTGTCTGCACAGGCCTCTTTGGTAGGGTTATGTTTATGAATAGACTTTTCCTATTATAAATGCAAACAATAACAAAATCAGACTATTAACAGACTTCACTATTTCACAGCATGCATGGTCCTCTCAAACAGGGAAGCCAAATACTAAGAATTTAAGCCCTGCTTCTATGAGAGTTTGCTCCTGCAGACATTTTCCCAAAAGCCTCAAAGAGTATTTTGTCTGCATTCGCTGAGAAGGGCTGTGCACACCTACAACAGCCTATAAAAACACCCACCCTGCCTGTACTTATCACCAGTTAAAATCCTGCGCCGTGTATGTGCAGACTCAGTACAGCTCTTGGGCTTTTGGCGAGCTGCCGGCACAGCCCTCTGCACAGCACAGCCCAGTTACACCACCTCAGCTGGGCCTGCTGGGGCTGGGAGACTGGGGAAGGAGCTGGGAGGGAGCCTCTGACCTCTGCAAAACACTGATTTTCCTTCAAAAATTACCTGAGAGCAAGTGCATCCACTCTAAAAATTAAAAATGACAAATAAAACTCTTCACTATATTAAAACCATGTCAAGTCCTTCATCCCTGCTCCAAGACAAGCGAACGTTTCAGGTGGGATCAGCGAGGTGTGCTCCCAGCCCACGCCGCTACCCATCACCAGACAGCTGGAATCCTGCCAGGGCCCAGCAGAGCTGTCACGATCCCTTGGCAGTTGCCATTTTGCTCGGGGTACGGCGTATCTGCCGTGTGCCTCTTACATCAGCAGCTAAAAATAAGCCTGGAGAGCACGGCGCTCGCAAGGCAGCTGAGGGACGTGGGGCTGGGAAGCCCCTCTCCAGGGGTGCCACCAGCCACCGGCCCCACTCAGAGCCACCGGCCCCCCACTGGGGCAGGGATGGAGCCGTGGTGTCCTGCAGCTCCAAAAGGTGCTCTGGCTTTTACAGTCACCTGCATTCCCACAGTGTCCTTGTAAGTGAAGGCACAAAACCACACGCAACGCTGCAGCCAGGCTTTTGCTCTATTCCCCTTTCAGGTTATCCCAGCTGCAAACTGCAGACGCAGCAGGGGAAGAGTTTAAAAGTCCTTTTTCCATTGCTAAAAAAAAAAATAATAATAATTTTTTTTTAAAGTAATTAATACACATGTGTAAGAACAAAAATCTGGTTCTAGTGACACCAGCAAGCACAACTCTTCCACTTACTGCTTGTTTAGAGAGAAAGAAAATAAGTTTCAATGTAAAGAAAAACAACATTCTTTAATAAAACTCCCCAGCAAGTCGCTATGGATCTAGAGATCCATCAGCTAATCCAGTTACCATCTGGTGACTGAATTCACAAGAACTTTTTCCAAAGGGAAGGACTGGGATTTAATCCAGATAAAGAGAGAGGAACTAGAAAGCAGCCAGCAAACACCACACTGAGTTTATTTTCCTTTCTAGACAAATCCATCTTTACCATAATTTGGGTGCAACCCTTGAGCGTGGCCTGGAGAGGCCAGGGCAGCCCCAGCCCCGCCGGAGGGCACGGACACCCGGGACCCACCGCCCTGCCTCATGCACACCCGTGCTGGAGACAGGACATGCTGTCCATGAACTCCATCCACGTACAGGGAAGAGAGGAGCGTTTGGGTTTAACTTTTTCCTACAACAGTGTATCATTAGAAAACCTGAAGCTTGCTATGGGTCACGATGGAAAAGTCTCTTTTAAAGGCGCAGCTAACGATTCCCAGACAACTCTGCTGTGACATGACAAAGTGACCCCAGCGCCAGAGCAGGCCAGTACCCGCTCTGAAGCCAGCTTGGGATTCCAAAGGAGGGATCAATTAAACTGTTTTCAGAAGCCCAAATGAACAATAATAAGCACATCGTATGGCAGATGCAATACCTGGTTGGGATACCCACCTTAGCACGCAGATGCACAATTAATTGTTTTAGATAAAAGAACTGACAGAATTCTTAGGGTTTGTATTCATGAAGTCCCAACACTTTGAAGATCTGTCCTGAAAACCCCACCACCTTTTCCACTTTCACAGTAAATATAAATTGCTTTCTCTTCTCTTCCTAAGAAAATTGTCTCCTGCCAAATCATTCCTTAATGGCCTGACAGTGACACAGGGGTGAGGGTGATCTCGGATCCGTAGCTGGGACTGTCGAGGTCGCCGCTGCAACAAGCCACAGGGGAGAGGGGACCCAGGAGCTGGGACGACACGAACCACCACAGACACCAGCACAAGCTGTTGGGAAACTGCGTTTAGTCCCTAATGCCACCGCCTTGATACCGAGCAAAGACCACGCCAGACAAAAGAGCAAGTCCAATTAGTGAAGAAATTTAAGATGACATTTCATCTCGGTATGACACAGACATGGGAACACGAACCATTAGAGGAGTTCAGACTTTTGATGAGCTCAGAAGCACCCACGCTATCCCTGACAGCCCTGGTGGCAGCCCGCCAAGAGCCCAAGGGCTGCACATATTTTGCATGTACCTCACCTGATCTGTATCAAAAGAAAACATCCATAATGCTGGATTGTAACTCTACCATCCACAGTAGCAACACACAAGCTAAATTCACCAACAGCTGTGCCTTCAGAAGGAAAGATGTGCATTTAAAAGCAATAATTCACAGCTTGCCTTTTTTTTTTTTAATTGAAACTCACAGAAACGAACTACCAACCTCAGAAGAGCACACACAAAGGCACTCCTGACGTCAGAGAGCGGCAGCCTCGGGTATTCCTTTCTTAAAGGCCAAATTGTGGGCAGAATTCAGCGCGATGGAAGCCAGCCACAGGCTCCACTTGGCACCCACAAGCGCACAAGGCACATCAATACACTCCAGCGCGTGAAAATCTGCAAGAGATTGCCACCTTGACAGGCTGAACGTCTGCGATTCAAATGACCACAGAGAGAGTGAAGTGTGCAGGACACTGGTTCTCCTGTACTCCTCGTATACAAAGCAAAATCACGACACTGCTGAGTAAGAATAAAACCACCAGGAGGAAAACAACCTGTACAATGTCAGGGTTACTCCTTATGAGGTTAATAGCTCTGAATATGCTCAGAGAGCCACTCTCCAGGTTCTTAAAGGAAGAGGTAACAAAATGTGAGCGTCTCTTATAGAAAAATCCTGCTGGGTCTCCCTCCTGGCACATGCAAGCAGGCACCCATTTATTGCCCACGCTGTCACCCGAAGGCTCCGGCTGACACCGGCTGCAGAAATGGCCCAGCAAGGGACAACAACAAAGTGACATTCACAGTGTCGGGGTGGGGGGACAGACACCTGACGACACGGATGGACCACACAACCTCCTATATGAGGCAGAAAATGCCTGCTTCCCCACGCAGGCCAGCTGGTGAGCAGGGGGACTCATGAGCTTGTACGCACGCAGCAGAACTTCTGTGTGGCTGAAGGAGAGAGAAGCAGCTTGCTGTTAGAAAGCCCAAGTGTGAAAGTTCGGGTTGTGTGCAGGTGTTGCATCAACACGGGTGTCCTGGGCAACCCCACAGTGGATGGCTTCCTCAAATGATGAAGCAAGCACAGACATTTTTAAATTGATCTGAAAACCCCAATATATATTGCAACTTCCTAGTGCCTTTGAAGCCACATGCGTATCTTCCCATACCATTTATTGCCTTGCAGGGTAAATACGTTCACCAGGAGGCAGCTCTCAGGGATTAACATCGCACCACGGCACAGCCTTCCTCTGCAGAGCCTGCACACAGCAACGTCCCTTAAAAACGCTCACTCACTAAGTCACTGCATATGGTTCACTGATCACGTCATCCCTGGGAGCATCTTGAAAGCTAGGTATGCAATTCCACATGTGCACAGAACCAACTACACATGGTTTCATTCATAGGGGCAAATTAATAGATATGAACTTGCAAGCAGTTTCACGAGACAGTCAAGCAAACAGCCAAGCACAGCTTCATCTTCCAATATCTGTGCCTGAGGCATCAAGTAGCTATCAGTTTGAGACACTTGGATACACATGGATTATTGTGGCTTCTCACATATTTCACATATAAACAAAGATGTTATTTTATTATACTACGTACATTTTATTGCTCAGCAGTTATTATTACACGGCGCACAGACAGTTCCTACCAGAGGGGAACGCTGCATTCTGTGATTGCCATGAAAAAGGCTCCATGGCACAGCTGCAACAGAAAGTTTCTTGGACATTTTCCCTACTAGAAACAATTGCGAGTTGTAGACAACCTTGGGTACCTCTCGCTTTGCTAAGGCCATTCCAAGTGCCCACCAAAGTGGAGACGATTTCCATTAACATCTGGCAACTTAATTTGTGCTGGGGCCCTGGGCGTGAGAGGCAAGCAAAACACCCTTTCAAACCCTGCTGCAAGACACGGTGCTTTTTCCCCTTGAATTGCTCTCTCTCAGAAGCCGGTATCTGCTGTCAGATCTCAGCACAGAACTGCCAATGAAGACATAAACTCCCTCTAATCTAAACAGAAAACCTGGATTTATCTGCCAGCTGTGAATAAGACCCAAACACAATTATTGTCAACTGACAAATTATGAGAAATTGTCTGTAAAAGCAAACCCAACATGCACGCAGTAACAGCTACTTATTTTTAACTTACTCAGAGCTTACCTCTTTGAGACCTGGCCTGCTTTCATCCAGCCAGCAATACTTTATTTATTAAAGATTTTATCTGTGCAGTACGTGACGAAGGAGTTCAGGGAGGAACACGCTTTCGCAGCTTGCAGGCGTTTCAAACCTGCCTATCAAACACTGCTTAGATCACACCCCAGGCACGTCTGTCTTGACAGGTGAAGGAAACAAGAAGTATGGGCAGAAACACCGAGCTTAAGTCATATCTGCACAGAAAGGGCACAGTCCGACGCAGGATCAGAGTCAAGTTTTATTAGGGTATAGTTTCACAACCAGTTTGGAACAATCTAAGACACAGCAGTGCCCAAACCGGCTGTCCAGCCCTGTCCTCAGTGATCGCCAGCCCCCGGGGTACGCCGGGTCGGGTCACTGATCAGACCACCACCGCTGAGCCTTCGCTGTGACCAAACACGCAGGGCTCAGCCCAGCGGTGCAGCGTTGCCAGCGCCAGCACAGGAGAGGTGGTGGGAACCCAGCTGACCTCAGAGACGGGCATCCCTTCAGCAGCAGCAAAATCTTAGGTTGTTTGGAAAAAAAAAAAAATAATCAAACACAACACAAAACCCCAAACAAACCAACCAATCACAGTGAAAACACACCCTCGGTCCCTGCAAGAGAATTAGAATGACAGCAGGGTCTTAACAATCGCCCCCCCAGCTGTCCAAATAAAACATACTTTTCAAAGCAAAATCCCAGAATCAACCAGGTTGGAAGAGCCCTCTGGGATCATCGAGTCCAACCATTGCCCTGACACCACCATGGCAACTAGACCAGGGCACTAAGTGCCATGTCCAGGCTTTTCTTCAACCCCTCCAGAGATGGTGACTCCACCACCTCCCTGGGAGGGAGGGATCCTAACAAGTTGCCAAGTGAAGAAATATTTTCATCAGAACATTCCTCTACGTTTTTTGGTTTGTTTTTGGTCTAAAACAAAGCTCCCATTTTTATTCCTCACTTTCACTCTCCCTTTGTGAAGCGCTTGCCAGCCCCCCCTCCCAATACAGGCTGGGCTCAGCGGGGCGCCCTCCTGCCACGCTGGTCCTTGCCATTTCCCGAGACCACTTAAGAGACAGGGCTAGTATGTCCCCACGTAATATCTTGCTCTTGAAAACCTGAGCACCCCGCTCAGCCCCGGGCACGTTTCAAAGGCGGCCTGCAGGACAGGCTGGCAGAGATCTCCCCGCGCCGCAGCCTCACCAGACGGTCACAGAGGTTGCCCCATCCCTTGGACCGAGGCCAGCTGCCAGAACCGCTGCGCCCGCGTCGAGCCCTGCAGAGTCCAAGGTTGTGTCACCGTTTGTGCACGCTACCGAGACACCGAATGTCCCCACACGGCCCCATCCTACAGTTTAACTCTGCCAGAGAACGGCGTTATGATCGCCACAAAAAACCAATATGGTCAAAGTTATGCTCTAAATGAGATCAACGACTATTAATCTAAGATCAGGATTTTTTAAATGCTTTTTATTAACTATTTAAATATTACACAGATTGCCTTTAAAAGTTTCTCACGGAACACTTCAGCCAACACAAACCAAAAATTTCTGAAAACCAAGCTCTAGCTTCAGTCTTGTCAAGAAGCCCTAATTTTTCCTCAAACAAGTTGTTCAATTTTTTCTGGTTTTCCCCTCTTTTCTTTACACAAAATTTTTAATACTCATTTCTTTGCCTTGGGTTGTTTTTGTGGGTTTTGGGTTTTTTTCTTTTAGTAGAGAAGCTACGGTCTGACTATATGATGTGAACAGCATTTAAAGGCCATCTCTCACTCTGGCAAGCCCTGCTCAAAGGTAAAAATGAAGTCTAGTCCCTACAAATGTATTAAGCCGTGTCTCACTACAGCCTCCTTCTGTGTTTTCACATATGTGGGGCCCTTAAGAGGTGCAAATGCTTTTTATTTTCAGCCGCTGATGTTATCAGGCCAGATCATTCCAAGCCAAACTGGGCAAGTGAGCTGGAGGAGCTGCTGGCAGCTCCCTCCCTGCCCCAGGACGCTCCGGGAGGGCCACCCCTTATCTCACCACCCCTTCCCCGTATCTCACCACCACCAGGACCCTCATTTCCACATCAATAATCCCAGCGGGATTTTGCCTCCCTGGGTACCTCTGAACCTCTACAGTTACTTTCACAGGGTCATTACCACAGGAATACTCACATCCCTTAGCCCAAGTACCCTAACCAGAATGCAACTCGTGCTACTTTGATAAAAATTAAGCTAAAAAAATGCTTTTAATCCATTTCATTGCATTAGCAGGACAATAGAACTGCAGCATGACACAGCAAACGCACAGCTGTTAAAATAAAGCCACCAAATCTATAAAACAGAGCAGGACAGGAGAGCGAGACGCGCAGAGGGACCAGGCGCAGCAGCTGCGGGGCCAGGAGAGCAGCGGGGCGCGGGGGCACCCCACACCACGGGGGCACGGAGGAGAGGGGGGCCCTGCGAGAGCCGGGCTCACGGGTTACGCAGGGATTAGCGCCGCGTTCCTCAGGAGTGATGGGCTGCTACGAAGTAGGAAAGGTTAAGGGACACGACAAAGTCAGGTGTTCATTTCGCGCGCCCCTTAAAGTTAACTGCTCCCCCACGCCAGCGCGCCCAAGGGAGCCAAATACGAATTAACAAAATATTTTTAGAACAAATCAGACTGAGAACAGGAGTTTCTAACACCCCACAGGCACGTGTCGCTGAACAGCCTTTCATCTCATCAGATTCTTTTGTTAACTATTACTTTGGAGTCCAAAAAGCTGAACGCAATTAGCAATCCAGAAAAGAAGGGGACACCCTGCTGCACGAGAAAGTAAAATTCTTCAGAGATTATATTACACCACCACCAAATTTTAGCAATATTGTTCTACAGTCTGGTCGTTGCCTGTTTGGACAGGCCAGAGCCTTATTATTCTGTTCTTAAATACAGAGTATAGACAAAACCAAGTTAGGTTTCAGGCACAGTGGTCTGCAGCCCTTCCTCTGCTGACGTTATGCAAATTGGACACTGCTGCGCATAGGCGTACAGACCCTCGTTAAATCTAGAAACACAACGCTGGAAGGTCAGTCATCGCTTCAAGGTGAATGTAAGTGAAAGCTGAGCTGAAGGAGCCAGCAAGGTAAAGAACAGTTGGGGTTCTTCTCCATCCCAGAGCTCTCCGATGAGATTTCTGTCCCTCCCACACCAGCGACATTAACCTCAAAGTTACTCGTGCTGCTGTTCCCACCACAGCCTTACCCTCTGCTCTCACCTTCCACCATGACGCTCTTGCTTGCTCCTCTCGCCCTGCTCTGCTCCCACTCCCTCAATGTGCCCTCCAACCCGTCCTCCTTTCCCACCTGAGGCTTCATAAGGCTCTGCAACCTCCACCACAGGTCTCTGCTCCTCTCACGTCTCACCCGTGGCAGCCTCACCAGCTAACATTCAAACCTGTACTCTAAAAGAGCTTCACCTCCAGATCTTTCTTTCCAAATCACTCCGTCCTGACATTCCTCAGTTGCTGTTTTACTGTGTTTACCTTGATCTCACAGGCAAACATCTGTGTCCCTCCTGGAAATGGAACCACCCTGTCATAGTCACAACTGGCCTTCATCATTGCCACACCACACAACCCCCAGACTAAAAACTGGGCATCTTCACCTCTCCCTATGTCAAATTCACTCCAGATATATACAATTCTGGCACTTCTTTCCAGAGCTGTTACAAGTGTTCCCTTTCCACCTACTTACCTGTAAGCTTTCAAATTCACATGTCTCACATGGCCCAACCTGACCGTACTTGTGTACCTTCAGACAACCACTCCATACATTTACCCAGACTTTTGTTTTAATTGCTGCTACACATACCCAAAGCAATCAAATTACTATTTAACAGCTAAATTACCATCGCTGACCTCACACATACTCCTAGCTGCAAACTGCAAATCTGAAGTAAAACGCAAGCTAAAATTCTCTTTATGGACAAGTCTAGCTTTGGGTCTCTGAACGAAGGCCTGCCTAAGAGCAGCTCATCTCTGACCACATGGAAACTAAGCCTTGATTAAAGTGAGCTTCTGACACACAGCCACTGGCGATTCCTGAGGTTCAGCATGTCCACAGAGAGGATCCAGCCATGATCTACTAAATTTTGGATGCCCTGGATAGTTATTGTCACCAGCATGTCAGTGCAGACGATAATACTGCAGAAGAGGTCCAGCCTTCAGTATGAACAGGCTTCCATGTCCTTATTGCTGCTCAGCAGGAATGGAAAGCCAGATCAGTCAGCAAGGCCGGATCTCCCTCCGCAGGAATCTGTCGAGTTTCACCTACCTCCTGGCCACAAGACAGACTCTTTTGCAGCATGAAACTCAGAACTTTCCACTCAAAGACAAACAGCAACAAAAACCAGCCTCAGGTTCTCACCAGCGTGGACCTCATCCTGAGTGCCCTGAAGTTAGCAGGAACACGGTTGCAGAGATAAAGCAGTAGCTGCCATGTCTGCCTGTGAGCATTCAATTAGGCCAGGAATCATCTTAACTTCAGCTGGACTAGCTGCTAAGGAAACCACAATAAAATGGACTGAGGCATCCAAAACTATACTCAGAAAATAGGCCAGACCAGGCATGAAAACATCTGGGCTTGGCTTGAATCATGAACCACATGAGCAAGACACCCCACTGCTGCCTCCGGGCAGCCGAGCGAAGGAATGCCGAGCAGCACAAAGGTAGGCAGCGGGAGTCTCCTACACCCAGATCTTCTTTCTGTGTCTTCCTCCAGCACACATGTGCAACAGCCCGTTTATTCTGAAGCTTCTCCTACAGCCCAGTCCTGTAGGATCTCTAAGGATGGTGTTTCTGGGGCATCGGGCAATGCTCACAGGGAAGGGACAGGCGATGGGGGAAGCAGGCTGCTGAGCAGACACTGCTATTTCCTAGCCTCAACAATGGCAAAAAAAGTTATATTTAAAGAGGAAATAAACAGAACTGTAGCACTCATCTAAAAATAAACTGCTTATACATTTTAGAAATATGCACAACAGGAGAAACAGGTCAGGAAGAGACACGGGACACAGCATATTTTCATATTTAATATAAAATAACATGGAAAATAGACTATAATACATATAACCTATAGGCTAGCACAGGAAATTACATTCCTGGCCACCATGCTCCTAACGAGCATTTCAGCAGGTTTACTTCAGAGTGGATTTAGCCTGGTCCCTTTACTGCAAGTGGCTGCTACCACACGTGGCTCCAAGCTGCCCAGAAGAGGCTGAGACCTTTACGCCCACGTTTTGGGACACAGCAGAAAGAGCCTGCAGCTCAGTCTCTCCAGAGGAATCCAGCCCATGCATGCCCAAACCGCTCCACAACTCGCCATAAAAGAGAGCTCATCGGGGGGACGAGCTTCAGAAACCACGCTGGTGCTCCAAGGCCAGACTCTGACGTAGTGCAGAGCCATAAAGCCACCTGCCCCTGAACGCACGTGTCACTGCCAGCCCGTCACCCAGCCTGCACCCCCACCCAACAGAAGGTAAGCAAGAGGGGCTCCAAGGTGCATGTTGGGGAGAAATGGGGCTAAGAATTAACTTTTAACTGAAAAAAGCCGGGGGAGGGATTTGCACACCCGAACACAACCCCGCTGCTACCCAAGTAAGTTAATGTTTAGTTGTACTTTACTACTTCCCAACTCCGCAGCTGTCTCCTCTCGCAGTTGGCACCGATCATTGCCAATCTGGGGCTTATTTCCAGTGAAGACAGCATTGTTGTACTGGCTACCGAGGCAGCGCGTGCACCATTAACGGAGGTTTTATCTCTGCATTTTCCTGTCAGTGCAGACCCAGCCAGCCTGACTCTCTTAACATTAAGAATGCTTATTTTTCCCCTATTCACTATCTCCAAGCCAAAGCAACATCTGGAACTTCAGCTTGCCATACAAAGAAGAGAGACAGATTAAAACTGGAAAAAGCTACACGTCGGCTTCCAGAGCTTTATACGCTTCTGCTTTTATCCAAGTTTCCCACAGGCACCTTCCAAAACAGCTCTACTGGGAGAAAAGACAAGTCCCTCAGCCTCCCAAACACAACGTAAAGCCCTTTCCACTTCAAAACAACCTCAAAAAGGATTATCTGAAAAATAACAGGAACAAAACTGATACCAAAGTTTATAGTAAGAATTTACCATAGCTCAAACAAAAGAAAGGTGACACACCAGTGACCTAGAAAAGGAAATTAAACAAAGACATAGTCCTGGTGTGTGTTACTCGATAGAGTGACCTGGCGCCATTGCAGCACACGTAGATGCCCCACTTTAACAGACAGCTGTCTCCAGTGTCATTTAAGTACGCTTTTGGCTTAGATCATGTGCAGTGAATCATGAAAATCAATACAGAGAAAAAACACACAAACCACGCTGTAGACACGCACAGAAATCGAGCATGTACCAACGAGCACCAGCCTCTCCTGGAGCAAGACATGCCAAATAAACACAGCCTAGTTTTTCCAACAACACGTATTTAACTTTGGTAGTTAATTAACAGAAGCCATGACGACTGGTTATTTTCTAACCAGCTATCCCACTGAAGAGGATCAGGACCTTAAGGCTAACCACCAAAGCAGCTCCCCCCGCGCTGCCTGCCCTCTCCCCGACAGACGGGGCACCCAGCCCTGGCTCCAGCCCCACACGTGGCACGATGGGGTGCCCTGGGAGAGCGGAGCCAGGCGATCCTGGCAGAGATGTTTTCCACCCGGTGCCGGGGCTCCGGGAGCACGGTGCTGCCCGCCGCTGGGCACCGGCTGCGAAACCCATCCTCGGTCCCAGCAGCGTGGGTGCGTGGAGCCCGGGCTGCCCCCCGGCCCTCCCGACGGTGCCAGCAGCTCCCGACAGCCCTGATGCTCCGTGCTGAGCAACGGATGCCGTCAGAGAAGGAATTTTAATTTCTGTAGCACACAGCCCCCCTGGACGAGCTACACAGCTCACAGTCCGGGCCGCAGGAGCTGCCTTGCTGCTGAAGGGCTGCCAAAGGCAGAACTTTTTCAGCTGACAATCACGTAAAACAAATCTGAATGACCCAAGCAGAATAAAGTGTATGTTTTCAGGAACAAACAAAACGTGTCACAGGTTTCTACATCTAGCAGCAGCGTTTAACATAACACAGAGGGGAAGCCAATTAAAACAGCTCCTGTTGGACAGAGCCCATTGTGTGCGAGGGGAAGGACAGAGTGCCAACCCCTGCACTGCACAACTCTTAACTAAGTCTCACAGCAATGACGTCTGCTTCAGATAGACGCCTCATGCCAACTTCAGGGCAGCAACAACAGCACACACTTAAATGGCAATTTGCTACTGAACACATACAAAAACCCTCGATGCGACATTCAGAAATTACTACTGTTTGAGCAGAGTTTTGCTCTGCACCCAGCTGGTGCCTGTTCCCAGGGCATCTCACTTACTAGCCGTTTCCTTTCCAGCAAGGAGATTTAACTAAAAGCAACAGTACTCAGCAGCACTGACATGGCACCAGCTTCCCCACACACCGCGCTCTGCTCACAGAGGACCGTGCCATCGCCCAGAGCCCCTGCCACGGCAGGTCCCCATCCACCCACAGGCAGCCTGGCATGGCAAGCGAGGCTGAGCGCCGGCGAGCCAACAACCAGATAAGAACTGAATAAATGAATTCTTTATCAATGCTTTTAATACATTATTTTTCTATGTCAGTTGGCTGAATAAACACAGAAATTACTAAAACATCTCCAAAACTCCCAGAATTGACTGAATAATATGAACTTACCTGACAATTTGAGCTAATAAAAATAAGTGTCATCCCTACCGATTTGTGCCTGTTGTTTGTGTAACATCCACCATGGACATGCATTCGCTTGCACTAGAGCTCTGGGCTTGAGCTGTCTTACTGTGGTCTGATGGGAGGGACTTTCTGCTTGTCCTGCTCGCAGTTCTCATAAAAAGATCACCTAATATTCCCCACGGATTCCCAGAGCAAAGATAACCAAACCAGGGCTAGCAGAGTTTGAAAGGAACAAGCCAGTGAACCGCTACTGCATGAAGCTGTTTGTTGGTCAGGTTTGTTTTTCATGAAGTGCCATTTATACAAACAAAATCTTCTCCCTGCCTAGAATTTCCCTGAGTCAGAAGAGCAATGCAGCATTTTCTTAATACCTAGTTCATGAGAACACATTAAACTGAAGTTTGGCTACCAACAGAAGTTACAGGGCATACATCATCTGATTAAGAAAAGCCCTTTGATTTCTCTTTCACTGCTCCCTTACCAACACCATGATCAACCTCATTCACTCCAAGCAGTCATTTTCACTCCACTTTCTGGAGCCTCCCCTACCCTCCACCTTCCCCTCTGCCTTCCAGTCCACGCGCTCTCCTTTTGGCCACCTTCTCTTCCAGCTAGCTTCTGCACTTAACAACTTCAGGTGTACTACATAGCAGATGGTTTTCAAACATTGTCACCCTGCTTACAAAAGGATTAGGCTGAACTTGTGCTAATGCCAAAGACAGACGTTAAGGGAGGCAATAATGAACAGCACCCCAAATATTTCCTCCTTCAGCCGTGGGGCTGACAGGAATGGGGAGCCTGGGGTGGATCTCATGGAGGGCACCTCAGCAGCAGAAGGCTAAGAAGACAGAAGCGACCAACTGCCTCTTCCACCCTCACATTTATTTTTTTAAAAAGTAGCTTTTATAACTGAATGCAGAGCATGCTCTCCAACTATTTTTTTCTAGCTGGGATCAACACCTTTTTTGTTCCCTCTTTTCCTACCAGGTTCTGATGGGCACGGTCAGCTGTGACCTGTAGCAGTGACACCAAACATTCAACACCACAGCATCTGGGTTTTGGTGAAGACAAGTGTTGCTAGACACAAGTTAACACCGATCCACAGATACAAAAACACTGCTGCAAGAAACACCACTACTAACAACAGATCTTTAAATACCAGCCCTTGTAAGGGATGACTTCTTACCTGCAGCTGGTCAGAGCGCCATGTATTTCTGGACCTGCAACTGCACATTACCTTCCAGTTCTCCTCCAGCAGCGACTAAACTATACATCTCACTGCTGCGCTCAGTCTACTTTCTTTCTTTAAAGCTCTGCAACTGTTACACCTCTGTATGGCCAGAGGCAGACAATCTCGTGGTAGCACCACACGCAAGCCAGAGAGCGTAAGGCAGCTCTTGTCTGCAAACTGCTGGGAACATGAATTCCAAGCAAAGGCTCTCCTCCGTGGTCTGTGTTTGACCACACGAACGCAGCCTTAGCTAACCTGTCACCAGCCGGGGAGGAGAGGGTAAGAGACGTCTGAGCAGCTCTGCCATCGCCCGTGCTGCCATGGCACCACGACACAGGCACCAGCAGCAGCGCGCCAGCTCGGGGCAGGCAGGCTGAGCCGTGGGACAAAGCCCAGCAACACTGAGGTTCCCACAAGCAGGACTGCAAAGAAATCAAACAGCTTCAAATAATTTTGTGGTAGACTTCCTAGGGGCAGAGCTGCCAAACTAGCAGTTCTGGGGAGGGCTGTGCGAGCCAGGGATCTTTGCAGGTCTGCACTACTCCCCAGGAGAAAACGATCCCTGGCCACCTGAAAATCCAGCACAGGCTGCTCCAGGCAAGCAACCCTGCACAGAATGATTTTAGCACCATACAGCGTATTTCCATCCTTCCTAGACTGTGCCAGCTCTCTGCACCACAGCTCCAGGGGCTGTGTTATGCCACGCTGGCACTAGAGAAGTTTTCTTACAGAAGGGTAAAGGTTTCTTAGGACATTCCACACCGCTTTAAGACTTCACTCCATCTTCATCCCCTTCCTTCCGTCTCCTCCCTCAAATTCAAAATCTTATTCTTAGAAAGGCATAAAAAGACAGTGACATTTTTTCAAAGCACTTCACACTCCCAGCCCTCCCCAGCTCACAGAATGAACACCCCACACCCCTGAGTACAGCCACGCTCCCCTTTTGCTGCAGCCACCTAACAGGGAATTCTGTACTCAGGGTGGATGCACGGGACGGGAGTTTCTTTGGACTACTACCAGGAAAAAAAATAGCTACAGAAATGCAAAATAAACCCTACTGAGCAATCGTGGGAGCATAGTGATTCAAAGACAAGCTAAGCAAAATTCCAGGTTAACGAAAAAAACCCCACACCATTTGGAATTTTACCTGGTTTTCTGAAATTTTCAAAACAGCATTTCACGTCTGCACAGGTGGCACATTCATTTCAGGTTTCAGTATGTATTTAAGTAGTTCCAAGTTGATCAAGGTGGTTTAAATTACCAAGTAGAGTCACCATTTAAACAACCAATTTTACGTCTGATTTTGCAATTATTTTTTTTGTTCTTTTCTAAAGAAAGGTTAATTACTGTGCAACACGAATGAACAAATTGTAAGACTAACTAAATATGGACTCTGAAGACCATTTCCCAGGGACAAAGGCGGTCTTGTTAAGAATAGCGGGGGATGGAAGGGAAGAAGATGGCTTTGGACTGTTACTGAGAGCACGCTGCGCTGGCTTGCCGTAACGGGAGGGACAGCCCCCAAAGCTACTGCTGCAATCTTTGCTTACCCCAACCCAGAGTTCAGGCACAAGAGATGCAACAAGTGTGTGGAGTAACAGCGAGAGAGAGAACCAGAGCGAGCAGGGTGGGAGGGAAGCACGGGCAGGAGGGGGGCACAGGGGCAGCTCACACGAAGGGCAGTGTAAGTCACGGCAGGACCAGCACCCACAGCCACCTGCCCCATACCCGGCGGTGGGTGCCCACCCCGATCCCCTCCAGCACCAAGCACCCACCAGCCCGCACCATCCCGAAGAGAAATATGTGAAGGACTTTTTAGGAATCTCTGAAATGTCTCAGGCTGGGAGGGAGTGTTTAATCACCTTTAAATCACCTTCATTACGCAGCTGGGGCGAGCATTTAATAAAGTCCATTTAGCATTTACTGTGTTCTTTTATGAAAAAAACAAAAAGCAAACAAAAATACAAATTAAATTAAACCCAAAACAGTTCAACCATTTAGGTTAATTTTAACTTTTATACTTTAAACGCACAACAGCAAAGGTGAGGTCTATTTCTGCAGGACCTCAGCCCCAGTACTGCTTCAGGGCCGGTCAGCTTGGGGATTAAAATCTCATTATTCCCTCAAATCCTTCCACAGATGTCTAAGTTTTAGCTTTCTAGTTTTTAATTCAATTCAGAGTAAAATCAAATGCTTTTTTTTTTTTTGCATGTTTTACATGGAAAATCTTTACTATGTTTGTTTGTTTTATGTAAACGTTTTAAATTACTTGCAACTGAGAGGACATGTTTTTGCAGGGGTGGTTTGTTTATTTTGTAAAAGTGGCCTTTCAAGATCAGAGAACCAACAGAACCTCCTTTTACATTTGGATACTTCCTCAGTGTCTCAAGAAACTGATCAAATACTACGTCAGAAAACCCACTCTACTTTTTCATTGCTGTGTGAGAAAACCCCCTTTAACACTAAGCTATAGCTCCGTTAGCCATACAAGCCCAATTTCTTTCCTCTGGTGTTGGCTTGCTTCTTGACCCAGTAGCTACTGTAGCCTCCTTGACCAATAATTATTACCCAAAAAGGAGATAACACACTAAGCACACTTTTTTTTCAGTCATTAGAACCAAAGATGACTGCGTATCGGCTGCGATCCTAAGAACAATTTGGGTAAACTTCTCTTTCAACTCTTTCACCCACATTCACGAAACGCTCAGTGTACACACAGAGCTGAACAGCGCCAATTAACAGCTGATAAGCAATAACTTATTTTGTTATGGACACTCAGCCACACGCCTGGCCTTTTGCCATTGACCCCTCTCACGGTGACACATCAGAGTCCCACGAAGCCTGCCTGAGTGTCCCTCTTCCACCTCTACCCCAGCGATTACTTGTATCTGTAAAGAGAGCCAAAGTCTATCTCAGTTCTCCAGAACTCTGCTTTAAGAGGCCTGACAGAAGAGCCAACCTTCACTCCCAGCACACGGGTTCTTCACCCTGTAAACCTCGTGACCCCAGTGCCAGGGCCACTTCCAGTTCACAGGCGTTTGAATTCCAAGCTGAAGACCCTCCACAAATCAGTTCGTGTTGGTTCTCCAAGTTCCAGGCAGGTTCCAGTCTCAGTCCTACAGGCAGTGACCTACAGCCACGTTCTGCGGCCCTCTTTGCCTAATACTCCCTCAGGTCTCCTCCAAAGCTTGTTGAAAAAGGCTCCTTTGCTTTCTCAGATTCTCCACAAAGTCCTCCAATTCCCCCAACCGCTGTGAAGGCCCACAATCACATAACCTTACAAAGAAGTCCATCCTGTTATGATTCTTTCAGCAGCAAAAAAGAACACAGAAAGTACTCCTTAGCGAGAGGACCATGTGCTACTCTCAACTAGGCACCATCAAGAAAAAAAGAGCCTTCTCCACTCACCCTGAACTATCCAACCCCAGCATTCCTACCAGAAGGCAGTCAGAAGCTACAAGTTAGGCCTCTTCCCTCCCCAGAAAAAGGGGGGTTTGCCAATTTGTCTTGCTTTCAGTCACCTTGTGGCGCACACGTGCCTGAGGAAGCGCACTTGCTTCTCTCTCCAGATTTTCCATCACAGTCTTTCCTGACTAAGTCTCCCTCTTCAAAGAGGGAAGCTGTTGATTTCTTCAACCAGGTCTCAAAAGAACCATCAAGTACCATGAGACAAACACCACAGCCTTCCAAAAGCTGCAAGTTAAAGGCTTCCCTACACCAGACAACAGCCAGGGATGTTTCTCACTATTCCTTGCGGGAACAGCGCAGGCGCTCGCAGGAACCTCGCTTAGGCCATACAAGGGCTGATGCTGCAGAGCAAGAATGACGGCAAGAGGACCCTGTGCAGGGGAACAGTAGCCTCTGAATTGCATCTACTGCACTTCTGAATAGCCTCAAAATATAAACAAGCTCTCAAAATCCCTTTCTTTTGTCTTCATCTGCCACCGTGTTGATGGGCTGTGGCTCCATTAACCCAGCCTTGCAGAACAGCTTCCAGTTAATCCACCTTTTCCATTGGCTTTAGCCCCCTCCCCAGAGCTCCCCATCCAGTAGATATTCACTCTAAAGCTAAGCCAAGCCATTCAAATGCTAACGTTTCAGGGCCTTCCACACTCCTGTTTGCATGCAGCAGGGCCTCTTGTAGAAGAAAGAGCATTCACTTTGGGAACTAAACCAACATAATTATAATTGCTCTACAAGTCAAAGTCCTACAGATCCCCAGACTGGGAATAAAGCAAGTTCTGCTCCTCGCCGACCCTTTGTCGGGGAAGGCATAAAACTGCACTGCAGACTCAAACACCCATTTCTCACCAGAGGTTCCAACACCTGCAGAAGAAAACTGACAGCTTCTAAAGGTGAGTCTGGTCTTCTGGCTCCCAACTGCATGCCATTTTGGCCTCCCTAATGGAGAAACAAGATGAAGATCCCTCAAAATCCTGGACGTTGTTATACGTTAGAGTCCAATAAATGTTTTATTTGAATGTCTAACCAACATTCAGGATCAAATCCCAACTAAAAAGATGAAGTCAAAGACTTTTCCACTCGTTAAAAAAAATGCCACTTTTGCAAACGGCATGGAAATACTGTATTTCTGTCAAACTGTATTTTAATGGTGCTTAGGTCTTTATTTCCATAATTTAGGAACAGTCATATTGTTGCCCTCATTCTTCAAAGTATTATTTGTGTCGAAAGGAACGTGTACGGAGGGAAGGGTCTAAATAGCTTGATTTTAGAACAGGTTTTGCAGAACAATCATACCCAAGTTTGCTTCAGAGGTATGGACATGAGTCTTACAAACGTGTAAAATGCCCACACGAAGACAGAAAACACCCTATTGTTCAGGCAAGCTGGAACACGTTACTCATTTAGATTATTCTCTGCTAAAGGCTGATGCAAACGTGCTGGGTCCACAAACACACGGAGAAGTGTCTACGTGGCATTTCTGGAACATTCGTAAAAGCCGAATTGACAACCAACTAATGAGAGGTTAAGAGAGGGAGCGAAAGCAAAGCCAAGGAGCTGTTTAGGGATTTTTAAGTGCACAGTCCCAGCAACAAAAGCCAAGGGGCAGGACCCATGAGAACAGACATGGAGGAAAGAGCGATCTGTGACACACTGGAAAACCAGGCAGCCCCCAGCCGTACCCCGAGGGGCGCCCGGACCGGTGCCGCACGTGCACGATGCGGGAACCGGCAGGTAGGGGCAACACATCCCAGGTTTCTTCAGAACCTTGTAGGTGGAGCTCTTTCTTCTATCCCAGCGACTTGAAATAACTTGCATGTTTCTTTCTGGACAGAGAAGGGTTCAAACTATGCAGAGATGTTGGAGGCTAGCCAATACTGCAATGATTTAACCCTCAGCATAACCGCAGAGTGCAGGCGCACCTCCGCTCTTACATAGACTCGCTCTTTGGTTAGCCAGTCTGGACAGAACGGGCTCCTGAGCTGCACCAAAGGATTCTGCCCGAGAGACAGGAGAGCTACATCAAAGGCAGACCCTTCGCCACCTCTTCAGCGAGGTGGTTCCACACCACATTCACGCCTAGTTACCCTCCAGATGAAACGCGGGCAGAATGAAAATTGCCATGCAAACATTCTTTGTACCATCAGCCCTTCATTTAGGCTCAGGATGCACACAGGTTTTACAGCTCAGTCCAAAAGTACAGGTCAAGTGGAATAACAATTACTGAGATCAATGCCCAATCAGTAAGAATGAATGTCCAGAAAAAGAATTTCAGCTTAAGTTTTCCAAATATTGACGTTATTTTTCCAACGTAATCACAGTCACCAAAAGCACACTCCCACCCGTTTGGGTTTTTTTTTGTCACGAGCGTCAGCACTTTTTTCACTAGCCAAGAATAGATCAAAAATACTTTTTATTATCATTTAACTTGAGCCAGTATTTAAGTCACATTGAAAACAGCTTTTTTAAAAAAATACATAACTTATTTTAATTCTACTCCTAAGCTATGAATTAGCTGATCTAACACCCAGACTAGTGCACTACAAGCCGCATATCTTTTCATTCTGACAACTGAAAATAAGGAGTCGCACACATCATACTACTACAAGACTGACTGCCACATAAAATCCATTGCCAAACCATCCTACAGCCTGGGATTTGTCCAGCCCATGCAATCAAAATCAGTGTTTTAGCAGGCTGCTCCACAGAGCTGCAGCCTCAACAGGCAGTTACACTCGGGCACCAGCGAAGAGAGTGATTTAACGGATTAAAAAAAAAAAACAAACAAAAAATATTACTCCTTATGAAGTCAGGAACAGTTTCAACGTGCGACAGGGACATGATTTTTACCAATAACGAACAACTGCAAGGTACCATCTATCTTTCCTCTAACGTAGCACAATACAATTAATTTATTCTCTTAAACGAAGCCATTATCTTTTCATTTTATTTTCTCTTAAGATTCAGCCTTAAAATGACTTAATTGTTGCAGTCCACCCACACAAACACAGAGACAACTTCACTGCAGCGGAGAGCCCTAAATAGCGCAGCCTGTTTTAGGCTGACTAATACAAACACGCATTTTGTTTAATTTTACATTTGTTCCTAGGGAGATTTAGATCCCATCTCTTCTGCCTCCAACTCACTACTGACATCGCAGGGAATGATCCGCCCCAAAGGGATGAGTAACGCAGGCAGATCGGCCAGCTCACGGAGGCCAGTGCTAGCCACCGTCCTCACAAGAAGGCAGGACGGGCAGGCGGTAGAGCCGTGGCACGCAGAACTCCCAACATGTGTCTGAGCACGCCCCGGTGTAACAACCTGGGCCAAGAGCAAGCAGGGAAAGAAACCTGCAGGAGCTCTTCCACACCAGGTCCACTCTGGCACCGACAAACCGGGCGAAGGCACGCTGCAGACAGCCCCGCTCACAGCCAAACCCAACGCACCCACGACGCGCTCCAGCAAGGCAACAGTTCTCACAAACCCAGAGGGAGCACACACAGCCCTCCCATCTGCCCAGCCACTCACGCCCTCAGAGATCCCTCCTCAGCAGCAGCAGCAAAAACAAACCAACCTGGAATTAACCTGGGTTAGTCTGTCTTGCCCGCTTAGTTCTAAGTTTTACCCAAATTGATGCCTTACCCAGTCCAACACATGGCTGCAGAGATGCCAGACCAGGAGAAAGAACAGCACATGGCAAGGGACAAGCGCCACCACTCACCTCCCTGGCATTAGTAGCCAGGGAAAAGGCTTGCGCAACCACAGCACTGCTCAGCCAGGAACCCCAGGCCGTTCCGAGGAGGCTGGAGGGCCTGCCGAGGCACACCAGCTCATGAAAGCAGAGATCAGCAGCTTGCAGGACTTCAAAAGGAAGCCACTTCTAGCCTCCAAGCTATCCGCCCAGCCAAAGCGGCTGCCGAAAAGCTGCCAACCTGCTCCTATTGTTACAGGATACCTGCCAGACAAACAGCAGACCTGCAATTAGAAGAGGTGTGTGTTGGCCTCTCTTCTGCAGCTTATTAGCAGAGAGGTAAGGTTTGCAGTCAGAACAAGAAATGCCTGACCTCCAGTGAGCCCAACTAGTCACAACTGCTCTGTAAGACGAGGAACAGGTTCTCCTACCAGTTTCTATTCAACTGAGGACAATCTGTGGCTTCAGCATGCTGAGAAGAAATGTTCCAGGTGCTTAGGACAGAAGGTTAAGAGTTGCAGCACCATCTCCTCCTCCATAAAAAGGCCTAGATAACAGCTGTTGGCGTCCCCCTCCACCACCTCCATCTTTGTTCATTTCAGACAAGGCAAATGAAGGGTCTAAAGCCTGCCTTGGACCATCATCACACTGGAGGTCTTCTGTTTTGACAAGCTTTTCCTGATCAAGCTGTAGTCTTCCCTTTCCTAAAACAGACTTGACGCAAAGGTCATTCTTCCACCCTCCTCTGCCCCTCAACTCCATGCTGCCCATTCAGAGGTACATTCCCAAGCCCAAAACTACATCTGGACAGCTGTGTTTAATGGTCCACCCACAGACCTACAAACATATCCAATTCCTCTCTTTAAAAAAAAATAGATAAATCTCTCTTGGATGTCCCACTGCAATCACTCTATAGCTTCAACAGGCACCACGCAAAACCTACATTTTTTTAATTTTAAACCTGCTGACTACTGACTACACACGGTATTCCCCATTTCTTACATCATAAGAAATCATGTAAAACCATCACTTCCCATTTACTGGAATTTCAATCGTGACTTTAAGACTTCTATATGTCCTTTCAAACACTTCTCAGCAAGAGTCAGTTAATTTAGACACGCTGTACCCACACCGTCTCACAAAGCTTTGCAGAACAAGACTGAGCCAACCTCATGTAAAACTAAAACAGGTCCCAAGCACAGACAAGCTGCCGATCTGAAGGACAATGAGTTATCCTAGTTGCTTAGAGGCTTATGCTGCCTTTGTACTCAAAAAGAACAGAGCACGACCACTTGAGATGAGGGACGTTGATCTCGGGGGGTTTAGAGGTGTTTAAGAGCTAGTGGCACGCTAATTTGCAGGCACAAACAACACAAAACGTGTTCTAAGCAGAGCTGGGCAGAACCCTCCGTCCGACAGGCGCGGGACCCAGCACGCTGCCTGCCCTGCCAGGCACAGCCACCACGCCACAGAGCAACGCTCACGGCCAGGACTGGTTCAGCAAACAAGGTGGAGCCCCGACAGCCAGGATGAAATGAAAGAGCAGATCAAAAGAACCCCGGTCAAAGATGGGATCATATAATAACCGGCGAAGACCGTGATGCAGCACCTGACGTTCACTATGCACCGGCAGATGAATCATAAGGTCAGTTCTGGCCTTCCAGAGGAAAGCAACCACCTGAACTGCAAGCAAAGAACACCATCATTCCTGAAACACGTTACTGCTTTCTTTCACATAAAGAAGTGGCAATGTCCTTATTTCACTAGGAATATCGGTACACTCTTGATGTTCCCCCTAGAAAACGGCTAGCATCCCAGGGAACTCTCCTCCAAGGCTAGATTCAGTGCTACCTTATCATCATAGTTCGCTGTAGATCTTGTTGGGAGAGTGAAATTTTGAGAGCACGTACTGAATACCAGTAAGACTTCAAAATGCAAATCACTTTGCAATAGGAACCTGCGAACACTGAACCATATACATGTAATTGCACAAGACCACATTTTGGGGAAGGGATTACCCACCAGCTGAAACTGGGTCACACACATACTCTTGGTCCAATGTAACAAAAGCCTGTTTCGTTACAAGTACTCATTGCTATTTACCTACACTTTTATGCTCTTGAAAGCATTAGTCTAAAACTGTGTTCTGGCTGCAAACATGGGGAAGAAAAAAGGAATTTCCTGAAAGCATTTCCATGGAATTCCATCAACTTCATAGCCAACAGCATCTTCTAAATTCATGATCCCAAAACACTTTGTAAACTCATGTGAATTCACCTTTCCAACGCTACTAAGAAATACTATCATCCCTTATTTTACAGATACACAGAGATATGTAAAAGATGTAAATGAACTTATGTCCTTAACGTGTAGTCACTGAACTTGCCTACAGCAGGATTTAAAAGGTGCATTTTTAGACAGTGTTGGATACCTTTGTAATTAACATGCTCTTAATCTGTCTCAGTCTTGACCACCTTCAGGTCTCAAACCAAATAGACTATCCCCCAATGCACGTGCACACCCTCACCAAGGCCAACCTGCAACCCACCCCAGTGGGTCTCCATGGACTCTCATACACAGAGAGGCTGGAAGAGAGCAATTACCACTCAGAAATCCACCACATTCAACACCACCACTGTCATCTTCTGTAGCTCTGTGGAGCTGCACAGGTGAGTGGGCTAAGTTTGTAACCCGTTTATACACAGTAGAAAAGAGATACAAGAGCAGACATCAAGATGCCCATTTAAAAGTTCAAATACATAAGAACGCAAGTGAATTCAAACAGCTTTTATTTTTTTGGCAGGGACAAGGGGTCTAAAAGGGTGCCTAATTATTTTACAACAGCTGTCCCTAGATCCTATTTTAGCATCAGGCTTTCATTAAATTTAAGCATGACTTCAGAGTACCAGCTGGCCAAAAAAACACCCAAAAATCAACAAAAAACACAACCCACCCACAACACCCCACTGGTGTTGTTTTCCCCCGCCTATGTTCTCTTCCCACCCCAAGAGCTTCTTCTCTGCTGAAGAGCCCACTGCCTTCTCCCTTCCCAAGAAGCACGCAGCTTCTGAAAGAGCAAAGCAAGGACAGAGCAGGGGTTGGGAGAAGGTGTTTTAAACGGTTTTTACCCCTCTCCAGACTCCTGTGCATCCCCCCCAAACACGCTATTTGATGCCTCCACCGTTGCTGCGTCCGGCAGCTTTGGTGTGACTCAAGCCTCTGTCCCTTCCCTGCTGGACACAGACAGGAGGATGACACCATGTCAAGTTACCTTGCCCCACGCCTTCCCACCTCCCCCAGCCCTGGCCACCAGTCCCTTTGTCTTCCCTTACACCTGCACTGGGACCTACAGACCGCGGTCAGGCTGCTGACAACTACGGCGTGATCCGTTAAGAGTAAAGAAGAAACCCCCTCCCTAGGCTTGGAGAGACAGAACATTTCATCTGGAGAGCTAGCCCCAAGGATAGATAAGCTCTGCAGGAAATGGCTATATTTAGCCCTCCCCTTTCACCTCAGCTCCTCAACACATTTGCACTCTCCCACTGAAGAATCTTTCTAAATGGTGTCAGAGGTCACCTCAGAAGAAAAAAATGCAACCAACTTAACACACGTTAATACAGGAGAGTGTAAATAACCATCAGAATATCAAATACCCAGCTACTAAGGCATAAAAAAAAAATTCTCATGTCTCAAAGTGTGTTAAGTTGTTAGCTCCAAGAACACAATATGGCCAAAGTTACTTTAAGAGTTAAGTCCATGGAGGGTGAGGCTGAAGTTCTGCATGCACCATCCAGGTCTTCACAAATACTTTTGTGAGTAACTAATGCAGCCACAGTATTCTCTACAGAGAGTATAAACATTAAGTAACAACCTCAACAGCTACACAACCAAAATATTTCCAGTTTCCTAATGTGCATATAAAAATAAGTCATGAGAAAGTGAGTTAGCAACAGTTACTGTGCAGTGGAACTTGGGCAGAGGCGGTCAATGATGTCTCTGGAAACATCAGCACCAGGTCAGGAGGATTTCCCTCTCTCAGCCTGTAACTTTGAAACATGTTTTAAGACTTAAAACTAAAAATATATAACACAGTTTTCATCCCTCAGACTCTCGTTTAAATAACAGCTTCACCTTCTATAGTTTTGGCCTAACCACAATTTAGGCCTGTAAAAGCTGATTATTTACAAACTGAAATGGTTGAGGGATGATCCAAGTCACAGCAACAGAGCTTAAAGTTTGTCCTGAAATGGAGACAGGAGCAGACAAACTGGAACACCCCTGTCATTAGAGGGTAAGAAGACAAAGCAGAGATTTACAATCAGTAACTGCTCCAAGTCCTGTGCCACTGGGCAAGGAGCAGCACCCCCGCCTCCCAAGCAGAGGAATGCAGCCCTTATCCCAGCAAACAAAATACCGAGAGGGAAGGCAAACCTCTCAAAACGTTGCACACACTTAACACCTCCCAGGGAGAGCTCAGTGCATACAGGAACTTTTTGTTCCCCTAAAATAGATCCGTAACACCTCCTCCAAAAAAGAGTTACGCTCATCAAAGGAACCAGACGTGCACTTGAGAGCTTTCCACATCCAGGATTTCAGCTTTCGCCCATTTCAATCTCAAGGCAACCCAGTACTCTTCAAAGAGCACCAGACCTTCACAGACAGAACTCGGAGAGCTTTTAAAGTGTCTGCTGCATTCCAGGTCACTACCGTTTCTCTGAAGATGAAGTATAAGGATCATAGTAAAGATCCTATTACAGGAAACAAAAGAAAACTGAAGATTTAAAAATAGACTCGTCATTGCCCACAGCAAACTGCTACAGCCACAGGATTTCTCTTAAATGAAAGGCTGAGATCCGTGACAGATGAGCTTCAAGGCATAGCATGAAAACACGTGAGAGAGATTGGGGAAAAGAACCTGTTCCCTTCTGAAAGCTCAATGCGCCATTTCTAAACCGTGTTTTTATACAAAAGTGCCAGTTCTGCAGCTCAGTCCAGAATTTTAAAGCTTCCACTTCATGATGCCACCATTGACACCACTGTCTCGATGATTTAGTCCCTTCAGCACGCCCACACAAATGCCTACTCCTTCAAAACCTGATGATGAGGAGTTTCTCTCTCAATTTTGGGAAAGAAGAGTGGTTCAGCCCCAGTTTAGTGCAAAAGTACTGCTGGAAACAAGTTATTCCAACACATTTTCATAGACTAAGAGTTGGAACGACTGCCCAGGCAGCTTCCCCTACTCATGCCCCAGATTTCACAGACCAGCATGAGGTTTCAAAAGCCTCGAGGTTAACATGCAGGCCCGAGCGGGCTAAAGAACGACTGCCTGCTTCCAGCGACTGTCTTGACAGGAGGTCAGGCAACAGTCCTGCCGTCCCCTTTGTCTCCCCCCGAAACTCAAAGCTGTGTGGCTGTAAACAAGCAGGCCGGCTCAGAGCCCTCCTGATCACCGTGCCAAGCTCAGTGGATGGGCAGGGGGAGAAGGGCCTTTAGCAGATCAACACGCTCAGGGGACTCCGGCCTCTAACTTTCTCCTACCAAACCGCTGGCCACCAGCACACCGACACCGCAGCGCCTGCAGACACGCGTCCTGATGCAGCACAGCTCCGCACCTCCAATTTGGGTAAGTTTATGCAGTTAAAAAGAAAAAAAAAAGAAATACCCAAATGGCAGTGGCTCTCCGCGGGCGCGGCAGCTCGGGCTACCGGAGAACGGAGCCAGACGTGAGCCACCGTGCGCGTATTCTGCGGCGGCCGCAGGGAACCGCAGCCCTTTGTGTCTGCTCCCGCAGCGCAGAGCCAGCTCCCCGGGCGCGGTGAGGCCAGAGCCCGGGCGCGGAGCGGAGCGGCACCCCCCGCCGCCACCGCGGCCGCCGGCGAGGCGAGTCCCTCCAGCGCCGGGCCGAGGCCGCCCGCAGGAATGCTCCCCCCGGGGTTTTACGACGCTCCCTCCTCCGCGCCGGGCAGGGACGGCGGGGCCGGCAGCCGCCGGAGCCCGGGCCGGGCCTGCCGCGGGGAGGGGGCGGGTAGGGCCCCTCCCGCCGCGCCGCGGGCACCCGGCTCCGCCGGCCGCTCCCGCGCTGCGGCTCCCCGCGGCCGGGCACCGGCGGCGGCCCAAGGCGGCTCCTCCCGCAGCCCCCAGCCCCCGCCGGCTGCACTCACCTCCTCATGGCGGCGGTCGCGCTAGGGCCGCGGCGGGCCGGCCATGGGCGGCGGGGGCGGCGCGGCCGCCGCGCTCTAGGCCCGGCGCTCGCCCTGCCCGCGGCCCGCCCGCATGCCCGCGGCGGCGGCGCTGACAAAGGGGACGGCGCGGCGGGCGGGGCGGTGGGGGCGGCGGAGCCCCGCCCCGCCAATGGCCGCCGTCACTCCCGGCCCGGCGCGTCACTTCCGCCCGCCGCGCGGCGCTGCGCCCCCTGGCGGCGTGACCGTGCGGCGCCGGCATGAGCGTGTGCGGGGGCGGCGGGGCCGGGGGTCGTGCCCGGTGCCGTTTCGGCGCCGTTACCGTGTGACCCAGCCCCCGAACGGGGAGCACCCCACAGCGTTCACTTGGAGCGGGGATTCAGCGGGTTCCTCCCGAAGTGACAGATCACCCCGAGCCGGCCCTGGGGGACGGGACCTCCGCACCTCGTGCCAGGCCTCGGGGAAGGGCGCCCGCAGCCGCCCGGGGCCCACCCGGGAGGCCCCCGCTGTCAGGAGGGACGTCCCCGGTGCTGGGGGACAGACGTGCCGCTGTCGGGGCAAGGGGAGCGTGTCTGCACCCCAGGGGCGGCAGGGCCTGAGGTGGGGGAGGCACAGGGACGTGAAACCTGAGGGAAGAGGAAAGCACGGACAGCAAGGACTGGGCTCCACTTCAGGGTGCATTAAGGCTACCGTGATATAAACACCCTTATTTTGATTGTTTCGGGTTGACCCGTGGTCACTGTGCCAGTTGCACCAAGTAAACGTCACTGGAAGTTCCTGGAAAGGCACGGCTGGCTGTCTAAGGGGGATAATGAAGCAGATTTCCAGAAGAGTTGCCTCTAATTACTGTCAATGGAACACTTAAATTATCGTATGATGGATTAAGGACATGCAAACCTACATATTAAACAAGGCTGAACGATTCTGAGCAGACTGACTACACCAGAAACTCACAAATAACATTGGCCTGGTGCTCCGCACACCTGCCTGGCTTCAGTCCCCTGACACAGGCCGTCCCTGCGCCGCGCCGTGTTCCCTCCGGCAGTGACCCGACGGCAGAGCGCTCGGCAGGCAGCGGGGAAGGCGAGTCCCACGGCACCAGCAGCTCAGCCGGTGTGAAACCGTTCTGTCAGGTCTCGTTTGTCAAACCCTGTCTGAAACATTAACTTTGTTCCCAAAGACTTGGGGCTTTCTGAGCTGTTAGGTGTCCCTCTGCGATCAGCACAGGGCTGCCATCATCACCCCAGGCACGCTCCCGCCCAGGAGCATCGTTCTGTGCTTACAGCTCAGCCAGACCGTGTTTGTTTTCACAGGCAACGCCGCCATGCACAGCTCTGCTGCTGACAGACGGCAGCCCAGTGGCCTTCAACAGCCCACAGCACACACCCCGGGCGAACCGCAGAGCTTTCCTTCCCAGTCCAGGGGAGGCAGACCCCAAAGGTCTGCGCAAGGACAATGGCAAACCATGTTCTTGTGACGGCAACGAGACCCCCGAGGCTGCCTGAACGGGACTGCAGCTGTGGAGGCAGCAGGGAAGGGGTTCAGGCCAGAGGAGAGGCACGCTGCGCCCTGTGTCAGTTCTCCTACATGACGAAGGACATACTTTGTTCTTTCTCTCAACACTGCACTTCCCAAGCAGTGACATGAGCATCAGTGAGACAGGCAGTGAGGGCCTAAGAGGCATGAGAACAGAAGACATGGAGACGTGGCATGAGTCAGGCTGGGTCAATGTGGGCAGTAAGCACGGCGGTGGTGTCGGGGTGGGAAGCGAGTGCTGGTTCCCTGGGGAAACGGCAGGTGCACAGAGGGTTTGGGACATGCTCCCTCAGAAGCTGCTTTGTGCGTACAGCCACTCTCCAAATGGGGCCAGGATTTGACTCATTATGAGTAATAGGAATGTTTTAAACAGAAAATAATACTAATTCCCTTAAAAATACAGATAGGTCTACATTTGGCTCAACAGTACAAGACCAGTAATTTTCCACAGTGTACTGCCAAATAACTGAATGTGACATTCAAGTAGCTCATGTGTAGGTGTTCCTCAGGAGAAAATACAGCTCTAACAAGGGCCATTTTCCAGAAGAGAAGACTAAAGGTTGGGTATCTGCGTACAACTTCACAGAATCTAAGCAAACAGCTAGATTTCCAGCAATGCCAAGCTTCCCTTGAGGCTCCACAGGTGGTGCTGACAGCCAACACTTCTGAAAATGTAGCTGCTTCTTTGCAGCCTAAAGCACTTTTGAAAATAGAAGCCCATGTGGTTAACAGAGCTCATAACAAAGGGTGACATTGTTGGATTAAAAGCCATCTCCAGCTAATGACAGGGTGCAGGATTTCCAGGCGACATGACAAACTGCACGGGCTAGAAACACTTTGCATGAAAAAGTTTCTACTGGAGAACAACATGAGCTTTGGAAACTGTCGTTTTCTGAGTAACCCACCCAGGGCTTGCGAAGGGACAGCTGCTGCTCCGTGCTCCTTCAAAGCCACAGAAGGAACCAGCGCGAGAAACTGGTGTTGGGACTCAGCAGCTCCTGCCCACAGCCTCACGTGACTGGATCACGTACAGTTTACATGCAGCTGATTTTTAATTAATAGTGGAGATGAGGGAAGAATTAGGGTAGTGAAGTAATCCCAGCCCAGCTGACTGCACAGGTGTACAAGGAGCAGAGCATGGTTACATTTGGGGTCTTCCAGCTCACGGCAGAGTACCTCTTGTAGCTACTCTTCCCATGCCAGTGTACGGTCTGTAACTTTTTCCTGGGTGATGTTTGTGTGACTCAAGGTGTAATAATGGCCTGTCCACACAGACATTAGAATAGACCCATTAATGTTAATGCAAATACCACGTTCTTTAGAAGTATGTGGGCCCCAGAAAACACCTGCAAGCAGAGCACGCCTTGTGCTGTGGAGCAGGTTCACCCCGTCGTCCTTCCACGGAGAAAACTCTCCCACCCAGACAGCGAGCGCAGCAAAAGCAGGCTTGGGTTTGCAGTGATTGCCATGGCAACCTGCGCTGTGCTTCATGACTCCTGCCTCTGGAGCAGGGGAGAGCTCAAGCGAGCACTCCACAGTGCTCTGCGAGCATAGGAACAGCTCGCACAGTTCCACGATGACATAGAGGAAATTTCTGGAGCCCTGAGGAGTTGTTGGACCCCGGGCCAGTCACCTCCCTCAGTAAAATGATCTCCCTTTGGACTCATCTGTCTTTTCAGCTGAACGGGAGATCTGCCATTCCCACGACACGGCCCCGACTTGGCACACGCCGCAGCCAGACACTGCTCGGCCCTCCCCGGGCGTTTCTGCTTCAGGAAAGTTTGTGGGAAGTTCCCCGCGCCGGCGCAGCTCCGCGTGGCCCCTCGGTCGAGGCACGGGAGGCTTCGTGGGGCAGGGCTGGGGGGACCTGCCCCGGCCGGGCTGCCCCGAGGGGCACGGGGGGATGGCTCAGGGTCCGTACCGAGCCCAACCAGGGGGCCTGTTCAGCAAAAAACCCCACAAACCACTATTTTTCCTTCTGAAATACACAGTGAAAGATATTTTTGTTAAAGTACGTGAAATGAGGCTGTACATGAAAATAATGACCTGGAGTATTGCCAAGGTGTTAAACTCTTTTAGCATTATTCAAATCAGTACATAAAGACTTTGCTTATGTGTCAGAGGTGAGCTGTGGTACAGAAATAATAATCCAGGTGACCTTCCAAGCTGCTGCTTGTCATTAATTATTTTATTTTGCCTTGGGGCAATTTCTAAATATATATATACATATATACATGCAAATAAGCAAATCTTCCAGTTGTAACGTAGGGACGGTGACATCACTGCCCCTTCCCAAGCGCACAGCACAGCGCCGTTCTGAGCACAGCTGCTGAGAAAACCCCGGGAAGCGCTTGGGTTTGAAATTAAAGAGCTTGTTTTAATATTCAGCGGTGACAAATCTGGCTGAGCGTCCACGTATTTCATCAGGCCTCTGTGAGTCAGGCGCGAGTCACACAAGGAGCCGCGCTCGGGCTGCTGGAGACAGCCGGCGAGGCCTGTCCCGACAGCTCCAGTGCGTGCACAACTCCCATTAACTCCTCTGAGATTTAATTAGTGTGAGGACGGGACGGAGGACGTGTGCTGCCCCAGCTGCTCCGCAAAGGGCCTGACCCCCAGCACCTTCCTTGATCCTCCTTGTTCAAGTTCTCACATCACACACACCTTCACATCTAAACCCCACGGACTTTGGTGGCATCAGGGCGGCGGGTGCGATGAGCACGGAGAGGAGAACCCAACTCCAAGTAATTAACAATAACATATAATTGCTACTAATTCAGTTTTACACAAATTACGCAGCATTATTAAATTAAGCAAACCAGTCCTTGCATCTGAGCAGTAGCAGCGCAACTCATTTTCGTTCCAGTTTTTAAAAGAGCGCCGGTAATTAGTCCCCTTTGCCTTCCAAACCCATCACATGCAACGTTTTGTTTTTACCAAACCACCCACCAAAAAGTGTTCGGGTTCTCCAATTGCAACGATGCACTTCACACGGCTGCGCCGCTTCTCTCTGCTCTGGGTGTTTAGGAACATCCGACAGGAATTTATTGAAACTATGTCAAGAAATAAGCAATTAAAATCGCTCCCCAGCCAGGTGGAGACCTGGTGTGCCAACTTTCAGCCCATGAGAACTCTTGCAGGGGGGTCACGGGGCACGTGGCTGAGCGTGGCACGTCGGGGTGGAGAAGCCAGCAAGCGCTTTCCCATGTCAAACACCAAGACCGTAACCTGCGAGCTCTCCCCTGCGGCCGACAGCGGTGCCACGCTCGGTGCCACGCTCGGTGCCACACTCGGCGGGGTTCTCCTGAGCGATGCACCAGCCCCTTCGTCCCCACAGCCGAGGCACCATGGCCAGGCCATGCCCCCTGCCCGCTCCTGCCTGCTGTGGGCGTCCCCAGCGTGCCCGGTGCCAGCCCTGTGCCCCAACGTCCCCACGGGCACAGTCGCCCCCTTCTCCGCCCGCTTGGCTTTGCAGAGTGCTTTTTTTGGCCTCTGCTTCTGTCATCTGGCATTTAAATGTAACGAGATCTCTCGTTGCTAACATTTATAGCAGCAAAATATTTAAGTTCCAGGGCTTGTGGCAGATGTTATTAACGTCCTGTTGCCAAGCCCAGCTGAAGGCTCCCCAAAGCCTCCTCTGCGCTTGCTCCAGGTCCGTGCCAGCAAACGGACGGTGCCCCTGGCTGGGCGGGGGGTGGTGGCGATGACGATGTTCCTGGCGGTTGGAAAAGCCTGAAGCAACGTCAAAAGTCACCAGAGAGTCTATTCTTCCTGCTCCTGTGTTACGCTTTGGGTCATCCCAAAGTCACAGGTCCTGGACACCCTGGACACCCTGGGGGTTATGAGGAATAAAAGAGGCTTCTGATCCTTACGGTCACACCAAGGAGCTTGACATGGAAACTCCAAAGGCTCAGTCAGACAATACAGAAAAAAAAAAAAAAAAAGATTTTTAAGCCGCCAGGTTTTTGAGCCAGTCTCCAGATCTGTCTCCTTGCGGTCCGAAGCTCCGGGGTCAAATCGAGGGAGCCCTCGCCCCAAAGCAGGCGGCCAGCCTGGGCTTCCCACCTCACCGTGCGCTGAGTCGTCTCGTCGCCTGCACCACCCCTAAAAGATCCACTCTGGGACGGATTTCTTCAGCCTTCTGCTTGGAGGTCGTGGCCAGGCTCTGTGCTGGAAAACCACGCCGAGTCTTTCGGAGCAGCTCTTGACCCAAGTTCTTCTGTTCGAGGAGCAGACACAGGGAAGAGCAGTGGACTGTAGTCACCAAATCTGGACCTAGGAGTGAGAGGAGGTATTGGATGTGAGGGCTTGGCCCTCCCTTTTACAACACCTGCCAAGCAGAGGCCGCGATTCAAATGCCTCCAAAGCACAGGGGAGCTCAGAGCAGCACAAGATGGTCCTCAGCAGCTCCTCTGAAGTGTGGGCTGAAAGGGGTGGCAGCCTCAGTGCGAAGACAGTCCTCATAAATCAAGTCTCATAAAGCCGGGCATCGTTTTTATTTTCCTCTCCAACAGCTGATTAAGTAGCTGGTGAAGGGAAGACGTGTAATTCATCGTCTGACTCGGGATGAGGAACTGAAGTCTGCTCGCTGTGATGCTTCTGACCAGCTGGAAAGGGAAAGAGGGAGAATGTTACTATTGGAGGTGGCAGAAATAACCCGGCAGCACATCAGAGGGCAGCCAGCCTAGCGCGGCTGAGGGCAGCGTGTGCTGTGAGGCGCTGTTATATTTTAAATAAAGCCCTTTGGAAGGTCCCAGATTTCTTCAGCCCTTCTGTGACTGGCAGGGATGAGGCTACGGCCTGACTTAGGTCCTTCTCTCCTGGACGAGCTCAAAGCGACACGACAAACCCAGGCCAGGCAGGATCGCCTCCGCGCCAGCGCCTGCCGAGCCGCTTCCACACAAGGTGGCACCTGTCTCCTTCCCTTCGGCCTCGCTCCGGAGAAGCTAAAAGGCACCCGAAAACACTCTGAGAATTAACTCCTAGCAAACAGGATGCATAATCCGTCATTAACTCACTCATTAGCCATCTTCTCTTCCCCAGGCACTAACGATCAGGAACAGAAGCAGATCTTGCCGCGGTCAGCGCTGGTGTCCAGCAGCAAGCAGCAGGCAGGGCCAGTGAGCCGGCACAAGCCCAGTTGGCTCCTGAGCACCCAGCTTGGGAGCCCACGGGGGGCCCTGCCCTGCCCAGCCACCCCCGCTGCCCCCGCCGGCCTGGGACACCCCCGGCCCCGCGTTGGGCACTTCGTGTCCTGCTGCACGTGGGCAAAGAGGCTCATGTCCTCCCAGATCTGCCCTGCACTTTATCTGATGGAGCTTCATGTTTTGTGCCTTTAATTTTAAACCACAATTAAGGTATTTTAGAATATTTTTCCATGCATGGTGCTGGCCAGGTATAGCTCTGCTGGCATATGACGTGCTCTTGCACTCCAATGCAGGGTGCTGCAGAGGCCTGCCCTCCCCTGGGGGCTGCTGCTTTTGGTCCTGACCTTTCCACACAAAGAAAACGCAAAATATTGTGACATATTACAAACACAGCATAGCTAGAAATAGCCTCTTGCGTCAAGTAGAGCGACAGTAACACCGCTGTGGCCTGGCTGAGGTGCCCGGGCTGTGCCAGGTGAGGTGCCCACCGCCTGCGCCAGCGGGATGGCCCAAGTCCGGCAGCCCGATGTGCCCACGCTCGTCCCCGCTCCAGCCCAGAGCTGTCCTGGTGCTGGCAAACCCCATGGCTGGCGAACGCAGGGAGTTAACTCCCTGCAGGCTCTGTCTAGGTGAGCAGACTTCAGAGAGCAGCAGAGTTATAAAGGAATGACAGAGCACAAACACCGTCCTTGCCAGCAGCGCCAGTGATTGCCTGTCCTGGTACTCAGTGGAAGTTGAAGTTTCAGGATTTCTCCTGAGATCAGAGCTGGGCTGGGGCAGGGGCAGCCTTTTTAGTGTATCAAAGCACTGTGCTTCCATTTCAACTTTCCGAAAACGGCCCTTTCTAACACAAAAAGAAACATATTTCAAAGTAAGGAAGCTCGTACCTGGCAATCTAGACATCAGGTTCTGCAAGTGTCAGCTTGGGACGACGTTAATGAATCATTCTTTGTTTGGCTGGTTTGCTGACGTGGAAATTCATCAAAATGGACTGTCTTCACCAAAATGTACTTGCTTTTGATGAATTGGCCTTTTACAAGGGGAAAACGGCCTGTGCAAAAATTGCCGACAGCCCTGGCCAAAGGGTGCTGCCGAGGCCCTTCTTCCCCCTGGCACACACCCGCTGCTCCTCGCCCCGGGCCAGCGCGAGTCCCTCGGCCCCGGGCCAGCCCCCAACCCCTCGGCACCGCGCGGGTATCAGCACCGATCGCTTTGGAAGTCACCCCTTAACTCAGAGTGATGTCTGCTGCACGCTGCCCTGATGCACTGCAGCCAGAAACCTGGTGTCTGTCGTGCTGCCAGACGGGCACGTCCCGGCCCAGGGCACTGGCTCGGTTCAGCGCGGTTGTCCCGTGCCTGGTCTGTGGCCCAGGGTTGGCTCCTGCGCGTTCAGGGCCCGCAGACAGGACCAGGCTCAGGCTGGGGCAGACGGCAGCGCCGCTGCAAGCGCCCCGCGCTCCCCTGCTCGCACCCCCCAGCTTTCAGGGACAGCGTCTCCATTCAGTCCCCACCCAGGGCTAAACAATAACCAGTTGTTCTGGCACCCAAGACCCCTCCCCAGCTGAGAAAGGGAACTGGGAAAAGGAGGGAGACTCGTGGGCTGAAATTTAAACAGAGTTAATAAAATAAAGAGAACCGACATCAATAGTAATGTTAACACAAAACACACAAAGTTATACTTAGCCCACACAGCAGTGGTGAAGCTCTCCAGGGATGGTGACCATTGAGGGGAGGGAGGAGGGGAGCCCAGAGGAACCAGCCCAGCCCCTCCCCAGCAAACTCCCATTTATAGGGGAGGTGCCGTTTGGGTGTGAACACACCTGTGGGGCAGCCGGGGCAGCTGCCCTGGATCTGTCTCCTCAGAGCGTCAGCACCTGGCTGACTCTGAACTGCTGGTGCCCTCAATCACCGTGCCACCAGCTAAAGCACAATGTGACAGAAAAGTGATTCTATCATTTCATCCCACTGAAGCCAGGACAGACGGCGTTATTTCTGACTCACCATTTCAGCACACAAAGCAGTGCAAGGTGAATTTTGGATCTCATGAACACTGGCAGGGTGTTGCTGCTTGGGAATCGCACTTCCTTCAGCTGAATCGGTTCAGATTTAAACCCATGTAAGTGAGGGCTGGTTCTGGGTCTGAGAAGTAATTTATCTAAATTCCTGCCTCGTGAAATGTAGCTAAATGTCTCTTTCAAAATCATCACAAAAATCTCACCAATACTTACCAAATGCTGCTGCTGCTGTGAAGGGAATTTTCACGTTCCTGAGTTGCAGGAAGCAGAATTCTTGCGCTGCAAATGGATTTGGACACAGGATGAAGAAATTCACAAGAGAGTGCTCTTTCTGCAGCTAAAACTGTCTTTTTTCCCAGCACACGGCAGCCGATACCGAGTTCCTGGGGTGGCTTATGCGTGTTTAACTAACGTGTGTGTTCTGCACAGCTGGGCTGGTGGCACGAGAGTGAATTGCTGAGATATTGGAATACAGACACACACACGGGTTGGTTTGTCCAAGGCTGCAGCTGAGGTCTGACCTCCCACGATAGCCCTGACTCGGACGGGGGCTGGCCTGGGTGACCTCCTCGGTCCCCTCCAGCCCGGCCATCCGACAGCTCAGCGCTCTCCAGGAGCTGCCCCACCGAGGTGCTCCAGCGCCCAGGTCCTCTGATGACAAATTCATCCCCAGCACCCTCCCACAGCCCCGCCAGTGAAATCACTGCGACAACCTCCCCTGCCCTCCTCGGAGGTGGGGATACAAACCTCTTCTCCTCCGCAGCCGCCAGCCGATGGGCTCACGAGGGGTCTCCCGGCCGGGGGATCCCCCTGCCCTGTGCTGCTCCCGGCAGCGCTCTGCAAAGGCCTCTCATTCCTGTCATTACAGCCACGGCTGTGGCAGCATGTCATCCTGCACCCAGGGACCCCGCACGCTGTGCCACGGCCACTCCGCACGCCAGCCAGCGGGACCGGGTGACACGGGCTGGGTTATCGCTCTTCTTGAATGACTAAAGCCACTCGCCCTCCACCCCACCCCTCCCACAGCACCAGAGATGCCCTCAGCCCAGAAATCCCTCGTCTGTTCAAGGCTGCAGCGTGGGTACGCAGGGAAAAGCGACTCCACCTTGTCCACGACTCCACGAAACATTCCTGCAATGAGTGTGCTCAGTGCTCAGCCCCTCCGGCACAGCAACAGGGACCTCGCTGCAAGACAGCAAGAACTGCGGTTCAGAATAGCTACAGACATCAGGCAGCTGATTTCTGTCTGAAATAAATGGGTTTATGACAATGCTTCACCTCAGGGGAAAACATGTCCTGACAAGCTGTAGTTACTCGCGAGCCCCGAGGACTTGTGGTGGCTGGTTTCTTCAGAGAGTGCTTTACTGGCTCCTCCCAAAGCCAGGAAGAGATTAATGCCAACAACAAACAAAGCAAAACAAGAACCAGAGCAAGCAGTTGATAAACACCGACATTTTCCCTCCCTGTCTGCTGCTCTGGCTCCGCAGCACGGGGAAGGGCAGGGGCAGGGGCTGGGGAAGGGCAGAGGGTTGGCACGTAGCCTTGTTTCTGTCAGGTGAAATCTCTCCCCGGTGCTTTTCCTGCTCCTTCACGCCCGTTGCCAGGAATCGGCACTAGAGGAACACGCCAGACATCGCTCAGACTGTGAACGTGCGGGAGCGCTCTGCTCCCAGCCCAGAGCCGCCGAGGTACCAGTGACACCGAGGCACTTGTGTCTCTGCCCTGCAAAGGCTGACGGCGTTTGTCTGGTTTTAAAATAGCATTTAACAGGGCTGGAGGTGCTGGATGGGTGCAGGGGCGCTGGCTCTCCCGAGCTCTCCTCTCGCCCAGAGCCTGTCTAGGTTACCATATGTTGCTCTGCCACACACTTCGTCGTGCTTTATTTGTCATCCCTCAGCACATATGCTCCCAGCTCTGCTGCCTGCCGCTCAGCAAGGCTGAATTTAGCTCTGAATCACTCACAAACACACACTCGCTCGGGGCGATGATCTCTGCTTCTCACCATCCTCACCGCCCGGCCCTGCCTCGCAAAGGAAGGAAACAGGGAGGCAGTGGGACGAGGTGAGCATTGTCGCTCCCTTTCAACTGGAAATCTTTTTTCTTTTCTTTTCTTTTCCTGCAGCCTCTGCCATGGCAAGCAGGAGGGCAAACCGTACCTGCAACACACGAGTCGCCCCACAGTCGGTGGGTGAGAGCAGAACAGCCACGCTTGGGTGCAGGATATATTCAAGGCCACCCTAGAGAACAACCACAGGAAAAATAACCCCAAAGGAGGAAGCCAAACGCGAGGGACTTTCTGTAGGGGCCAGGCAGCGAGCTGACCTGCGCGGAGGCAGGTGCTGAAACCTGCGCGGCTGCAGTGGCCACCGTCCCTTCCCTTCAACATCAGCTCTGGGAAGCCACAAGCACAAGCCAACTGTTTCCCTCAGTGCCATCGTGTTTATTAAAACGAGCCCTCCTGTTCCTTTTACCTCGAACACAGCAGGGGCAAACGCCACCCAGCCCACGGCTCGCAGGATATCCAGCTGACGCCTTTCTGTACCACTGGCTTGTAACACTTATTTGCTTCTATACCCTGTTCTGCAATTTCAAGGGTTTGGCCGCGTATTTGCCCAGCAAAAGGCTGCCTCAGTCACAGCAATTACCCCCCCGCCCCGTTAGCGAAACAGAACCTCGTCGCTGCCGGGCTGCTGCGCCGGGGAGCTCCGCTACGGCCTCAACTCCTCCTGTGCGCCGGGAACGAGCACAGGGTGGTTCCAGACCGGCACCGAGCGGGGCCAGAGAAAGGCACGGCCTGAAGCCGGTGTGGGGGGCGGGACGCCGCTTCCATCCCCAGGGACGCACAGCCCGGGGCAGGATCGCCGCGGAGCCCCCTCCGACAAGCCCTTGGCACGAAGCCCCGGCCACGGGGCGAGCGGGTCGGTGGCCCTGGCCCTGGGCGGCGGTGGAAGGTGAGTCGAGGTTGAGGGACAGACCTGCCAAAACAGCCAACCTGGGGGGAACCGCCCCGGGACCCCGGCACCTGCTGGGGCAGCGGGGAGCGGCCGCTGCTGATCTTGGGAGCTGCACAAAGCCAGAGAGCGTATTTAACCCCCCGCAGAGCCCCTTAAAACCTCCTCCGAGCGCCAAAGCCCAACAGCTGAAGAAATAGCGGGTGTTTTCCTTCCCCTGCCCAGAGTATCGCTTTCCGCTGACACCGGGAGAGCCACGACAACCAAAACAACAGGTTACTCCGGGTGGGTAACAGGGGAGGGGGTGAATTTGTTTTAGAAAGACAAGAAAAACGTTCTCTGGGTTTGGTTTAAGCCTTATTTATAAAATCGAGCTGTACTGGTACTTAGTTGCTTTCCACCTATTAAAGTGGGCAGAAGGGGAAGGCAAAGGGGCTCCTGCTGCCTGCAGAATCTGCATTTAGCGTGACCTGTCCTGCCAGGCGGCTACTTGGGGCAATAAAATATAAAATCCCAATTTGCTAAGAGCTCAATAAGCTGGCGCATACAAAACAGCACAGAACGTTACCTGCTGGATATTGCTGGCAGAGTTATGTTAAAGAAAGAGCCAAGGGTGCCATTGACAAACTAGATGATAAATATTGAGAAACGTTTTTTGCCAAATACGCCGACATAAGACGGCAGATGTCAGAGTTACCAGCAGCGATGGAGCAGGGAGGGGGACAGCTCGTGTGACAGCGGGGCTCTGACAGAAAGGCAGCAGAGCTGGCTCATCCCCGTCCCTGACACCAGGGAAGGGCCACCCCGCGCCCCGTCCTGCCCTGTCCCCACTCCTGCGGCACTACCCGGTGCCCCTGGCCCGTCCTCGCCCCGTCGCCCTGCAGCACCGGGCTCGGACACATTAAAAACCCGCACTTGGACTCGATGGAGGAGGACGTCCCGTGTCACTTGGCCTTGGGAACGGAGACGCACAACCTGCCACGCTGTTTGGGGACAGGAAGGTAAACAGGAGGTGCACAAGCGAGGCAGCCCCGCGGGGCTCTCCACCCCTCGTCCCGCAGCTCCGCTCTGCGGATGCTCCCACCGGGGACGGGATCTGGCTGCTCGGCAAAGGGACTCAGCGACCTGGGGCAGCCCGGGCAGGGAGGTCATCTGTCCTTGCTTGTTTTGGGCAGAAATCCCAATAGAAAACCATCCTTTTAAAAACCTGTAGTTCTGTAAAATCTGATTTTATATTGGCCCCCACGTCAGAGGAAGCATTTGCCCAAAGCATCTGATCATCATCTACTGGAGACAGGGGAAAGAGGATGTTGGGATGTCGTATTTTTGGTTGAGACCTGCTGTCAAAACCAGCCTGTCACGACCACGTCCCTCTTCCATCTCAAACAGCGGTGCGAGGGAAGGGCCGCGGGCCCCGGGGCCCCCTGGCACAGCCACTGCCCTGCACTGCTGGCAGCCCGTCGGTGCTGCCCCTGCAGCCGCACGCTCGGCCCCTGGAGCATTTTTTCTTCTAATATGTAAAATTTATCCTTTTTCTCCCTGACTTTATGGCCTCTGTGTCATCAGCAGTGCTCACTAATTGCAGTCGACACTGTTGATGGAATAAATTAAACGATGAGCTACTCTAACATCTGGGTTTGCTTTGCTGTCAGTAGGAACACAAACGGCTTAAATTTGCTGAATTATTTTGCATTTTCTTGGCCTGGGACTGACACCCAGGTGTGTGCAGCTGTACAGCTGTCTGGACCTGGCGCAGTCACAACCCTCAAGGAGTAACAGTTTGGTGTTAATGGTAATTCCTGGTTTGAGACCCTCCGTTGTTCTGATGTCGAGGGCCCGGCACCCCGCCGCGCTCTCGGGGGAGACGTGTCCGGTGCAGCCTGACGCTGCCACGCTACAACTGGACCTTGGCACCTGTTTGAGCTAAAAAGTGCCAACACGCTCGTGTTTTACACCCAGCTCGTGCTCGCTGGCGGCAGCCCGGACAGGATGAAGGCGTTTGCCCAGGTCAGTTTAAAAAGCATCGTCCTGAAAACGCCCACGGGTGTGTTGTGCCCAGCCGGGCAGCCTGGAAACGCAGGAGGCAAAGACCACTTCCCAGCACGCGTGAGCTATGAAATGCTGCTGGAAGTACTACATTGACACGAGCTCTGAAGTGAAAATCTTGCTGCTTTATTAATTACTCTTTAAGAGCAGCAGAATTTTTGGCACTGCACAAAGGAAGAGGCACGTACAGGCCGTGCTGGTGGGTGCTCACACCCCAGGGCTTGGTCTGGCCGCCGTCTCTTCAGGCACAAGATCAGTCTTAAATGTGATTCACAGGGGATGGGTCACAACAGAGCTCACATCTGGTCCCTCTGACAAAACCAGACGGAACCTGACCGACGGAAAAGCCTGAGGGAATCGATCTGACAGGATCCAAGGGGAAAAAGCCCGTGAGTTTTGCTGTCTCCCAACCTGGCAGCAGTCGTGGCACAGCCAGAAGCAAAGCCAACGCTGAGCTCTTGGCCCGGCACCAGTTCTGCGCCGATGCAGAAGCTGTCAGCCCCCAGGCTCGCCCCTGCGAGGGGCCGCGGGGCCGAGCACGCCACGTCCCCCCCAGCCCTTCGTGCACAGCAGCTGCCAGCAGTGCATTTTTGCAAGTTGCTTGGAAACACGAATGGACCCAAACATAGCGCAGGGAGGGACACAGCTTCCTGCTTTGGGTATTTACAATGGGAATAAATTTTTTAGGCATCGGCAAATAAGCCAGGCTGATGTTCCAGAATAACAACGTGCAAAAAGCTTTCATGTCTAAAGGACGATACGAGCCTCCCAGAGCATCAGTCTCTCAGGCAAATGGAAAGAGACAAAGCAACACGAAAACTGCCTGCGCACATCACATCAACCGTGCTTCTTCACACACGCTTCCTTCAGGTTTGTGAACACGATCGCAAAGCCAAAAAAACGTGAGGCGTTGTTCATGGGAGAAACCAAACCCCACACCCCCAAACACCTTTTGTTTTTAAAGGTAGAGCTGAGAAAAGGGTGGTTGAGCGATGGAGCAGAAAACTGAGGGGAGCACACGCGGGAGCGCTGGGCAGAAAGCAGAGGCTGCCTCGGGAGCCGGGATTTGCAAAGCAGGAACCCACCCGTGGTCCTTCGCGTGGGGGAGCTGCTCCAGTGTGGGGTGAGGAGGGGCCGGGAGGCGCCGGAGAAGCGCAGATGTGGGTTGTCCTCACTGAAACTCACCACCCCAAGAGCACAAGCAGGACACGACGAAGAATGGAAGCCAGCACATGGTGTAAGGACAGGCAACACACGGGGAAGGTCTTGGAGCATTCGGCCGTTGGGATGCGTTTGTGGAGGGGCCTTTCTTGCAGGAGAGGCACCATCTGCGCGCCTGATGGGCTGGTCCCCAGGGGTGAACGCCGGCTCTGTTGATAAGAAGAGCCTTAAAAGTTTCAAGGGGAGGAGAAGAGCATTAGATGCTTTACCCAGACAGTCTACAAAGACCCTGAGATGTCTCTCCCCCCTCAAAAATTTACTGTTGGCCTCATCAGTGGAAAGGGGCAGCAAAAGAACCCTGTGAGCTCGCTGCAGTCACATACCTGTCACCTGCCGCAGCGTCGCGGGGAAGATGTTTTTCTCCTCTCTCCTCCCACCAGCACAGGATGGGCATCCCTTCCATTGCCATCATGCTTCGTGAGCTCACCAAACTGCTGCGCTGTGCAAAACACCGAGACGTTACTGCTACACGGGTCGGCACTTCTGGAGGCTGAGGTAAGCTGCCCATGGTCTTTCTTCAGAGCAAAAAAGGTATTAATAAAAAAAGTTCTCAGCAATAGGTGAGTTTTACTCACTAAAAAGAACAGCCCCCCAGTCACACGTGTATCTACAGAGGCTTTCCTGTCGTGTTGAAGCCTTGCAGCAGGTCACAAGTGTGATGAGCTCGGGCTGAGCCTCAGCCTTCGTTTTCTCAGGGCTCGAGGCCGGGTCTGTGTGATCACGGGCACAGCGGTGTTCGCCTCCTTCGAGCTGCAGCCTGAGCAGGTGGTTCTGGAGGACGTGGTGGTGCGGAGCACCGAGCTGGACAAGGACCTCGTGGGTGAACTCCTCGCCTGCAGCATGGACATTCCCGACCTTCCCACGCTCAGCAGCCACACCGTGTGCACCTGTGACTCCTACAAGGTAAGACGATCTTTGACTGTCCTTCCTCCCCCCAACATAATGCCAAGTCTTTACATTCTTACATAGGCAGAACTCTCTCCGAGTTATTTCCTACAACAAGATTGTAACTTCAGAACTCCCAAACACTCGGAAAACGTCAGGAAGCCCGCGACATTTATGTAAACAAACGTTGGCTACTCGGGAACCGTTTCCTTTGCAAAATTAAACTCTGATTGCAGAGTAGATGAAACGTATGTAATAAATGAAGAATTAATAATCTGAGGACTATTTATAAACCTTTGGATCTGCTTGCAAGTGTGACCATCTGTGTGTTGCTCAAGGCCATGTTTTATTTAAACAAAAAGCTATTTGAGAGGATTAACAGTAGGAAGAGCAATAGAATGAAGCGCCCAGCCCGGGTCGGCACAGCCACAGGTATGCGTTTTGCTTGCATCAAGGCTTTACAGCCTGCGAGAGGAGTAGCTGTGCCAGGCACGGCTCTGCTCTGCGGGCCCAGGTGCGGCTCAGGACAGCCAAAGCCCCCCCTGGAGCCAGGGGAGAGGGCTGGGATGGGTGCCCAAGCCTGGACCCCACCTGCACGGTCCCCCTGAGCTACACGATAACTCAACCAGCACTTGGCTCTGGGATACACGGTTTGCTGCCCTGAGACAGCAAACTCCACTTTTTACAAGACAAGGAAATTGGTTCCTAGTTTCCATTCCAAGATTGCAGATTTTAGGCTCAAATATTAACCTGACGGGGGAGGAATCCCAGGACAGGAGCCAGCGCCCTTCCAGAACGGAAACAAAATCACTCCAGTCGCTTACCACACAATCTAACCCACCATTCCAGCTCAGTTCTGCCAAGCCCAAAGTCCACTTACGAAACTTCTGTACTAACAGCAATGTACCTTAAATCCCTTCTGAAAATAATTTAAAACCACTCCAGGAAAATAAATATATTTTAACATTTTGCCTGATTCGGTAGGTGAGGTTTGCTCTGCCGTAGCTTACAGAAACGCAGTCCAGGGCATTAACTCTGCAGGGGACAGTGAACTCTCTATTTTCTATAACAGTGTCCAGTGAACAGACTCTTGTTTTTCTTATTTGCTTTTAGCTTAACGATGATGATGTTAAATGGCTTTTCTGCTGCACACCCTAAGCTGGACACTCTTTCAGGGTTTCTGATGAGTCAGTAGTTTACTCATGATGCGTGTCCTTGGTGAGCTCCTTTGCAAAATACTGACCATTGCTGCAAAGCCCTCTGTTCTCAGAGGGGTCAGAACTGGCATCGTAATCACTTGTGTTTTTCTTTTTCTATAAATACACACATAAACGTGCATATAAGCTCATGTGCACGGAAGTTGGCACAAACTTTTAAGTTTTTGCAACAGCTGGATACCACAACAACTGACCTTGTGCTAGTTGGGTACTTGACTTTCAGGCACTGTCTAACATTTAAGCCACTTTTCTGACTACCAAAATTCACAGACAACTCGTATATCTGGAAACTGAGTAACTTAATTTTCACAAAGAAGTTTTTCTCAGGCTTTAAAAAAATCAGATTGTCAGTCAAACTGCATACACTGGCATAAAGGACAGCTGAATTCTGAACCGCTTTCATAAGTGCCTTGGTATTTATAAAAGATGACAAGCCAACTACAATCTGAAAAGATTTTGCACCACTGAAATTATCTTGTAGATCTGCTTTTAAAAGCAAGGAAAAAAACAACATCAACTGCCTTAAGTTTGGGGTCTTCTGTTTCTGGGAAGCAGTCTAGCAGCCAAGCTGGTCTCCGACAGAGAAGCAAAGCAATGCTGGTCTCCCCTGCAGGAACACCCAACGAGTTGTGAAGCTGGCCAAGTGTGTTTTAAAAATAATGAGATACCAAAATGAGATACCAAAATAAAACGCACAAATACACACAGACTGTAATTTTAGCACAAGCATGCAAAAGCTAACTCCCGAAGTCGCAGGCTCCCACGGCTCCCGGGCAGTCCCTGTAGCATTTCTCCCCCCACTGAAATCACTTCAACACTCAGACTGTGCTTGCTCTCGGGAGCCTGTCGCACCAGCCCTTCTCCTGCCTTGCTGGCACCCTTCTTAGAGCCTCTGTCTGCTGCTGAGCGTGTGCCCTCGAGCAGCCAGGCCAGAGCAAAGCCCCCTCCCCGTGCTGAGGCACCTGCTGAGACCAGCCTCACGCCCCAGACTTTGCCCATGTTACTGTCAGCTGGAGGTGTGAAAACTCCACACTGCTCGTCCCCGATTGCAAAACACTTGGTGCAGAGTCGCTGAACATGCCAAGAGAAGAGGGGCTGCTCCCGGTGCCCGGGAGGGGCCGGCACACTGTTGGCTGAGCCGGCACCGCGGGCAGGACACGCACGGGCCCTCGCTGCCCTGTGCCTCAGCTTCCTGTTCTGACAGTGAGGAACTGCCGTCTGTTTCACAAGGCACTGTACGTATGTGATCCATTAACACCTACAAGGCATTACAATATTACATTAATGAAGTGCCTATAATTATCTGGGTACAGAATCAATGAGGTTGGAAGAGCCCTCTGGGATCATCGAGTCCAACCATTGCCCTGACACCACCATGGCAACTAGACCAGGGCACTAAGTGCCATGGCCAGGCTTTTCTTAAACCCCTCCAGAGATGGTGACTCCACCACCTCCCTGGGCAGCCCCTTCCAGTGGCTAATGACCCTTGCTGAGAAGAAATGCTTCCTGATGTCCAACCTGAACCTCCCCTGGTGCAGCTTGATACACAACTATGGATGTTCAGATCTTTCTGATACTCATTGTCCTCATAAATTTTTTGTTAAACTGCTCATTGTAACTTGCTTACATACCTTTTACACTCATCTTATGTAAGGCTTGAAAATATAATCAGTTACAAAATGAAATGACATCAATTTCCCTTTCTTTTAATAAAATCATATTCAGTAGTTTCAGCTCCAAAATAAAGATCCCAGACCTGAAATGTTACTTCTGATTTATAATTTATGCTGAAAGACTAAACTGCAATATGAAATTGCATGACTGGTTTGCAGTAAATTGGTTTCTAAATATAGACAAAGGTTAAGTTTCTTCTTATAATAATCAAGGAATAATAGAAACATTCATGATAATGAAGATTTAATAATTAAAAGAATCAGATTCTCAAGAAACCTGGCATGAAAGTTGTGGGATGTATTCATGTATCATAATATAATCTAAAGTGACTGTTCTGCAAAGCTATTTTGGATTTATGCTGCCAACTAAGAAACGGAGTTCCTACTCCAGATCCTGTATATCCCACTGGCCTGTAATGCCTGTGGGAGTCTTTCACGCACAGGTGTCCCATCTCCCAGTAAAAAGGGAGATGGGAAATGACACTACAACAGCCCACACCCACCAAACCTCTGTAAAACCTTCACCAGGGCAGGTGCAGAGTGGTGCAGCACTGCACGAGAAAGGCACGTTGGTTTTTTGAATGACTGGACACGCTCACAACTAAGCAGTTCCATGACACAGCCTAAGGGAATTTATTCAAAGTTTTCACATTATGGGCCAGACAATACCCCTGCAGGTTCTCTCCTCCTGCTGTGAGAGGTGCTCTACATGTTAAGAGCTGTAGATTCCATATCTCTTCTTGGAAGCTTCAGTGGAGGAATTTTTGGTAAAATCTCTTTTGCATAAAGTGTTTTAAGAAGTCCAGCTTCTCGAAGAGCGAGCTCCACACGAAGTCTGGGGTCAGAAAGGATCTGTTAAAATAAACCACAGCGATGATAAATAGAAAGAACAATACTTTCCTCATACACAGTGTATCTCACAGGTTATCTGCGGGTGTATATCTTGAAAAAGTTTTAAAAGACAGAAAATTATGGTCATAAAATAAAGCCTTCAAAAGCAGGGAAACTGTGAACAAGCCTTATCTCACTGCACATCTCTTGTACCACACCTCTCCTTTACCGAGCTGAGAAGCTTTAAAATATGTTAAAATGGGAAGTGCTGGACAAGGTTAGTTATAGACATCATTACATGTCAGCTTATTCAGTGCTAAAAGAGAGCTTTTATGCCATAGAATTATATCACAGCACTTCTTCTGAAAACATAATTTTCAAATTCCAGAGTGGGAATAATTTCAAATGCAGAGACTGAGCAGATGGGGAACAGGAAGGGAATCAGAAAATCCTCCCTTATGTTGCTTAATTCCATTTGAAATCGAGCTGGCACTGTCCTCAGCGACCTGAGGGACCTGAAAATAGGAGTAGAGTTACTTCAGCTTCCTGCTTCATTTACACCTCACTGGTTTCTTCTCCTTTAGCCCTTGCATATCACATCCCCACTGATCTCCAATCCAGCAGTAGTGTACAGATAGTCAAGGTACTAGTTTTCAGCTTATGAAGAGATTTGTCTGTGCATAATCTTCCAAGAAAAAAAAATACCCCATAATGAAGTTACCTGTGACACAGCTCTTTTGTGTACAGTCAGGAGAACTTTTATGTTGAGTCAACTCACTTCAAATACTTAGTACAGCACTAACTGGAGCAGGTGGAAAGGAGGCACTCTTAAATAAATGCATAAAAATGTAAAAGGGGTGAGTCTGGAAATGAAGAAAGAGCACCCAGATCAGCCGAAGCGCCCAGCACACACGGGAAGTGCCGTGGTCCATGTACCCCGTGTCCTCTCCCAGGGGAGGCGATGGGAGGTGCTGCTCAGGAGAGCCCAGGAGTCCTGCGCTGGACCTCAACGGACCTTTGTGGTCCACTCTTGTGCTCCTCCAGCATCCACACTGGGTCAGAGGGATTGCCCCACCTCTAAATGCTTTTATTTTTACACACATTATACCCTATATTCTACTGCTAATACTGCTATTTAGGATATATTATTAATATTACTATCATATATCGCTATTACGATATCTGTGCATACAATAAGCCATACAGTATGACTGCAGAGAGTTACCTGCTGCTCACTGTACGTGTGCAACTTAAACAGGGGCTTCTGAAGGTCAAACTCTTCTTTGGCTCCAATGCCCATCCGAGCTCTAGACGCCACTGTATCAGCCACTGCTCTAGCTGGATCTAATTTTGCAACAACGGCAACCTAAAATACATGATAGGAAAATAACAATTAGCTAAGGTGAGAAAAGGTTCTTATGCTGCAAGGGAGAGGCACAGCATCCTCAGCTCTCTATCAGAGGGTGACACAAGCTCTGATGTTCAAAACCATTATGCCACAGATAACATAATTCTTCGGCGTTTCCTTAGGTGCGTCTGTTTTAACTGTTTAATTTCCTGTGGTTCGATCAGTATCAGAGATTCTCTCAGACTATATTGTGCAAGAGTCAACACCTTTTTTCCTTGCTTATTTTCTTTGTGTTAAAATATTCAGATATAGGCTAATACTACTTTGGAAAACACAGAAAGATACATGAGCAAAATAATCAAAATCAGGACACCATCTGAATGGCTGAAACCAGAAAAAATATATTAAATTGTGTATGATAATTTTTTTTTCATCTTACTAATAAAATGTCATCTTTGTATCTACAGGCTGTCAAAATATACAGCCTGGGTGACTTTAGTAAAGATTTTTTTGTTTTTTTTCCATATGTAACCAAGGGGCATATTTTCTGAAGCAGTATTTCATTAGTGTGAAACACAGAGAATAAATATTGGTTAGAGAAATTAACAAAGTGGGAACTCTACCATTCTGGTGAAAGGCTGTTCTAGAAGCATTTTCTGCTTTGGTAAGAGAATGGGGTCAGTCAGAAGAGAATGACAGATCAGGACTCTCAACCAGCCTCTTGTAAAATCTCCCACAAAAAACAATGGCTTAGAAAAGATGTAATAGTTATTGTTAAAAATGCACTGACAACCTAAAATAACACTGTTAATACTGCAAAATATTTACTTGAATCAGATTATTAAAAATAAAGCATTATTGACTGGAAATGAGCCTGACTTCCACAGTTTATAAAATGACTGAAATAACAGGCCAACGATCCCTTAGGTTTATTTATTCCTGGTATGCTCAGCTCTCCCACAGAAGGTGGCTTAAAGTGTTTGACCTGTTATATTTTTCTTTCTTCTTGACTTTGTACACCCAAATGCTGAAGTGAAAGCACTTATAAGCCACCAACAGTCCACAAGGGACTACGAAGAATTTCCCTGGCATGCTGACTGTCCTGGGATGGTCAATCCTAAAGCCAAAGGACGTGCTGGAGGTGAGGTCAAGGCTGCATCAAACACCGTATTTTTAACCACGGGTAGTCCCGGGGAGAAAGCTGCTCCATTAGTGCTGTTTAAATTATCTGAAATCAAAAGGGTTTGAAGAGCACCTTTTCCCCCTCCCTTGTTTTCCTTTGGCTGCACATTTAGGCTGCAGTTCCTGGAGTGTAAAGAATGTGAACTCCGGATTTTTCCTTTTAATCTTTGGAGTTAAAAACAAGGAGATAAGCTACAAAAATATAAAAGAAGGTAAAATTACTCCTCCAGAAGTCAGCAGTAGAAAAAAAACCCAACACTACATTTACTATGACCAACATTAGCAAGCATTTTCTGGGTCCTTTTTAAAATAATGTGTAGAAGTTTCACAGAGAGTTAAATCTCTCTCTGAAGAGAAGTCATCCAAGGTTTGCAAGTTTTCAGAATTTAAAAAGAATTTATATTACTCATAAATCTTGCCTAAGACTCAAGACAGGCTTAAGATTATTAAAAAAAAAAAAAAACAAACAAAATTAAAGAGAAATGGCATACAACCCAGAAAAAATAGCGTCTATCTATTTTCAGATATCAACAGCTTCTACAGTGCAATTTAACATCTTAACGTTCCTGTTGGCAGTCACAAAGCACACGGGGTTTATAACATGTCAGAATTACTGTTCCAGTCAGACCAGAAGCACATTTTAACTTCTTCATTTATTTGCCTTTGATAGATTGTTCTTTTTATCTTTCCTGTAATATGACAGTATGTGTTTGTTTCATTACTGTATATGAAAATACTGTATCCAGGAGATAAACCCACCTGCTGTCGGAGTGCTTCAAGGTATTTCTCTTTTTCCTCCTCTTCACGTGCTTCTTGAAGGGCCAGTTCCTTTTTCTCCAGCAACCGTTTTTCTAGTAATGCTTGTCTAAACTTCACCCTGCAAAACAGCACACGTACACATGGAAGAAACCTTGGTCAAGTGTCATTTTAAATTTCTGTTAGGACATTTCAGTTTGAGAACTAGCCTGATGTTTTCTGTATCCACCCAATAACAACACAGCGGTTCATCAAAACACCTGGAAACGCAAAAAAATGCGTTTTCATTTGAATGTGTTATTTTTGTTGGAGTTTTTTGGTTGGGGCTTTTGGGGAAGGGGGATGTGGGGAGCTGTATTTTTTTTATTTGTTTTGGGGCTTTTTTTGTTTGGTTGGGTTTTTTTAAACAACTTGGCTAACCTTTCAGATTTCATTTCTAGAACACAGATTTTCTCTACCGTGCTTTATATAGCCCTGTTACTCTTTTTTTCCCCCCCGTTTTCTTTGCCAAGAAGAAATGTTCTCTGACATCTGTGCATGGCAGAACTCTTTCCTATAACCCTTTCCACCAAAGGAAACACATCACTCCCGATCTTGTCACTGAAAGAAGCAAGAAAACTTGAGAATTACATCCTCCTCCTAAAGGAAAAGACTGGAGGTTAGCACAAATAATCCTGAAACTTTACTGACAGCACTGTTCTTGCTGGTCAACTATTCACACAGGTTTTTAAAGCCCTGATAGTACCACCATGACCATATTTCCTAATAACCCTCAGTCCCCTGCCAAACTCTTTCTCATGAAGCTGTAGGATATTGCTTGGTACGTCACTTTTAGTCCTTACACAGGAGTTGCCGTTGCTGTGCTTTGCATTCAGAATTATCCTTCTCTCGCCCTTCAGATTTGAACTTGCCTTTAGAGAAATGGAGAAGAGCTGCTTCAACTACAAGAAAACATGTATTTTTATTTTCTTACTCTTGAAATTTTAGTAAGCTCAAAGGGGTGTATAACTTGTGCTATAAACTGCAAAAATCAGAACTAGACGTAGAGTTATGTTGGTAGCTAGAAAAGACCACAGCATCAATAGTTCATGTGTTCATGACTTGTTATCCTAAGGAGATCATCCCCTGGCTCATGCTGGAGAGACCAAGGCCAGCATTAACAAAGATTGAGTTTCATTGTCAGAGGGCAATGGCAGAGCTATGAAATCTACACTCAGGGAAGGCAGGAAACCTCATAAATACATATTCAACCGTACATTGTGTTCCTAATTTGGAACTTTCTTCCAATACTTTTTACACTTGGTTTTAAATGTTCACTTGAGCTTTGATTTCACAGCGTCCCCATCCAAATAAAGCTGTTAATTCTCTTTCACTCTGTTATACTTAATAATGTTTTAGCTACTATTTCTTCAAAGTAAACTTAATTTTATAGAAAAGTTTAAAATCAAAACGTCGTAATACTCAATTTTGACTTTAAGTACGACAGTAAGTAACAATTTTAATAAATCATCAGCTGAAAAATGAGCTTAGCTGGTTAGTTTCAGTAAAGTTACCTTTTTGAAGTATTGTGGGAACACACTTATCTAATTTTTGATAAGCATAATTTCATTAAAACTCTGCTTTCAGACACTGTCTCATAGGAAATAATGAACTTTGTTTATTATGAAAACTTAGGAAAACTTTAAAAAATTGTGTTATAACACAGATAGGCTTTTTGCCCTATATCACACCTTCTCCTGTTCGCTGTTGGCAGTTGAATACATCTCACATGAACAGCAGAAAGCATTATCTTGGTGGCTAAGAAGCTCTGCTTGTGTTTCACCTGTGACAGCCTGAATTGATGCACACTGTCGCCAAGGCACGAGGCAGCTGGGAGAGAAACTGCTTTACACACTAATTTGAACATTTCAGCAGTAGCCACCGGTGCTAAGACACACACCCAGCACAAAACTGCAGCCACCTAGGAACTTCCAGACCAAAAAATGAGATGTCCCATCAGTTAAATGTCTCCACAGGCAGACAGTCACTAAGCAGAGGAGCTGTAGAAAGCAAATTTGGACTTCGTTACTTGGAATCCTACATCCAGTTTTAGGTGCCTTTAATCCTGTTCTTTGGTCTGGTCATAGCTCTGGCTATTCACCATCTTGCAATTACAAACACAATACAGATTTTAAAATGCCTTATACTGTACTTGTAGCACTACAGCACCTAATAACAGCAGCATCTCTCTGCCCTCCTTTGATTAATGTTCCTGAAGGCACTGAAGATGAAGAGCATCAAGTAATTTCAAAGAATTATTAACCTCCACAAACAGTAAGCATTTTTCTTTTAACTGTTTTATTTTGTACAGTATGACAATTCTGGGAAACATAATGCTAAGCATTTACCAACTTTTGATTCATAATAGCCCGAAGGTGCGATTATTTCCTCCCTACATTCCTCAGTGAACTGTCCCATTCCCTTATATTTTATTCTGCAATGTCTATTAGCATAAGAAAAGAACATTCCCTAACCGTATGGCATGGTGCAGTACACAGGTTTAAAAAAAAGTCATTTTTTTCCTGATCAGTTCTGCTGAAAACTCAGCAATTAAAGTATGTGCGTTTCTTTTGCTATGAGCTAAAGTCACTGCAGATATGTTTAAGGAAAGGTATAGATATATTTGTAACATAAAGATACAGACATTTAAATTTAGCTGTCAGCAAGGTATCGTAACAAAGTAAGATCAAAGTAGTGTTTCCCACAGAACGCTTAAAGACCAAGTTTAATATTCTAATTGCACTTTAACCCTGTTTTAGTTACATTTCTGGTCCATGCAATTGTGTGGCTCCCTGTGATTTGAAAGCAATTATAACCAGGCTACATACAGGGTTCTTCATGCTCCTCTGTGACAGAGGAATTCCTCTGTGAAATCAAGTACTTCAACAGGTCACTGAAGGCCACGTTCTGCACCAAGGACTTGGCAAGGATTCAAAAGTTAACAGGCTGAAGTCCTAAATTACAAACAGGTGACGAGCATCTACAACTAGATGAGAGTTTAAGACCCTCTAAAAGAATAACAAATATCTTTGAGGCTGTTAAGTGCCTAATGTGCTCCTCTCGCTTGCCTCTCAAACAAAACAAACCTGATTATAAATAATTTTGCAAAGTGAGAATGTAGAAGGTCCTGTTACCCAGCTACAACTACAAAAATCACGGAGGGAGCTGGTTTTAACGTGTGCACCCTCTCATGATTACAAGTTTAGCACTTACAAAGGTCTAAAACTTTGATGGATATGAATTAATTGAAACTAACAAGTAAATTGCATCCAGGATACAATCATGATGCAACCTTGGTGTATAGACTGGGGTAACTGCCAAACAGGAAGAAAAACAATTACTTATCTCACTTTATTCTAATTTAGAAAGCTGGGAGATCAAAGCAAATTAGATTATAAGAAGTTCCTATTGATACTATAGGTATTCACATTTCATTTCTTTTACCTTTCTCTGTCTTTAACTGCTTGTTTAGCCATTAATTTTCTCAATTCCTCCAGACGTTGTAGATCTTTCTCTTCCTGTTCTTGCCACTTGAGCTGTTTCTCAGCCCAGTACTTTTTCACCTGGAGTTTGAACAAAGACAGTAAACAAAATAACAATCATTCACAAGCCAAGGCAGTGAGAACAAATAAAGAAAAGCATTAAGTTAAAGAAAATCCAGGTTTGATCTTTTTAGAATAAAAGGTATATTTTAGAACAGTATGGGCTAACGAAAGATTCACTAGGAGAATATGAGGGTGTGGAGCCCCCACAACAGAAACAGTACATCAGACTGTGGACACTAATTTGAATATGATTTTCAACCACAAACTGAAGACTACCACTTCCATTTGCTCATTGCCTTCCTACTCTGCCATCAAAACCTCCAACCATGCTGCTCAGGTGAATGTTCCTTGAGCTCAAGTGTCCCAGGTCAGCTCAAATGGCTGGAGCCAAGCCAGCCCAACTCCCTTTGGCTGGTGGAGAGCCTGCTGAGGCACGGGAAGCAGCATCTGGGTGCTCCTCATGAAGCTTTTCCAAAGCCGAGTGAGAAAGGCAGGCCTCAAGCAAGACAGTGAAACCTGAGCAGGGAAGTTTACCTGGAAAGATGAGGGGGTTTTGGATGCAGAATGAGGAATTGGGATTTAAAGCAAATATGGCTGAAGTGAAACTCTGAATTCTTCATTTGAATGAATTCTACAGGATTCAGTCCCTAAAACCAGGGCAGCTCTTCAAAGACAACTGGTGGAATTTGCAGCAAGCTTGTAATTCCCACCTTGCCGTGACACACATTGCAAATCACAGAATCATTTAGATTGGAAAGGACCTTTAAGATCATCGAGTCCAACCGCTAACCCAGCACTGCCAAGGCCACCACTAACCCATGTCCCTCAGCACCACATCTACACGGCTTTTAAATCCCCCCAGGGATGGTGACTCCACCACTGCCCTGGGCAGCCTGTGCCAGCGCTTGACAACCCCATCCATGAAGAAATTGTCCCTGATCTCCAATCTAAACCTCCCCTGGCACAACTTGAGGCTGATTCCTCTCGTCCTATCGCTAGTTGCCTGGGAGAAGAGACCGACCCTCCTCGCTACACCCTCCTTTCAGGCAGTTGTAGACAGCGATAAGGTCTCCCCTCAGCCTCCTTTTTTTTCTCAGAATGCTTTTATTCAATATTGTTTGGAATACTTATTTACGAAATAAAACTCTCTCTTTCGCAATTATTCCCTTTCTCTATTCCACATTGCCTGAAGGCTTTCTCATAAACTCACTCTAATTGGGGGCCAGTGGATATTTCTGAAATTCCATATTTAAATATATAGGAAAAAAATCTGCTCTGCCGTCCAATAGAGCAAACGTAGCACTGGTATTTAAGATTTTATGTCATTTTACCCACTCTCAGGGTTGGAAGTGCTTGACATACCCTGCCTAGGCTACAAATAGGTAGAGTGTGGGCATTTCTTCTATGCTCATCACAGATATTTTACAGATTCCTCTTGCTGCCACAGAACCCTCACCAGACAAGCAGCTGCAGTATAAGGGTAGTAGCCCTTTCAAGGATCATTTTTATGTGGATTTCTGATTTTCTGTTAAGGTGAAGTTTAGACTTCTGCATCAAAGCCATGTCCCAAATAGTCACCACGTAAATATGTAGAATAATGTGACAGACTTCTGACATCCTGCAACGGTTAATGTCACCGCTGTGCTCCAGGCCCCTTTCAGGCCCTCGTCTCGCTGCCCTGCAGACAACACACCGTAAGGCTCCTCTGCTGCACTGCAGCACACTGAACTGCCGCACTGGAAGCCTTCATGGTCTGTGCCACGATGCTAAAAAGCACAAATCTGCACGTTAGAAATGCAGCAGTGCCTCTGCGCTGATTCTCTGTGACGCGGAGATGGCTACATACACGGAGCTGTGTTCGCCTTCTTCTGGTTTTTGGAAGGTAATGAAGTGACACAAGTGGTGTGTCAAAGCAGGCAGCTTCACAGAGAAAAGGGCAGCAGCAAGACTCAACTAACCATTTGCTCATCTCTACACTAATACTCAATACAAGAACACGAGGTAGTGAGATCAGTTAAAGATTTTAAAGGCAATTGTACACATTCACACATGTAAAAATGTATAAAAGTTTCTCATACTTTCTCCTTCTCCTGAGCTCTACGAATCAGTTCCTGTTCTCTCTGTAGCCTTTCTTCCTCATCTTGCTTTTCTTTTCTCCTGGCAGCTACAGCAGCTTCTAATTTCGCAGCCTCTTCCTGCTGTGCTTTCCACTGCAGAACCTGCAAGAAACGGTTGAGAAGACAGTCCTGCAGCAGCCTGGTGTGATACTGTGATCCTGCCAAGCTGAGACTGGGAAGGAAACCCGTGTCATCCATTCACAAACTAGGATTTATAATCTTATCAGCAATACACAATCATTCAGTAAGCACCACCTTTCCACATGTTAATGTGCAATTTGCAACTGACTGGCATAACACGCAATAAAATCACACATGAAAAAATATCAGGCAATATTGCCAAAACCATCCCAGTAACATCAGATCTTAAATTCCCCTTCAGCACTGAGACTTTCAAACCCATGTAAGTTTCTTAATGACCCTGTGGATGAATGGAGACCAACTCTACCAGAGCAGAGCCCGCTCGCATCCTTCAGCTCAGGCATTTCACAGAATCACAGAATGTTAGGGATTGGAAGGGACCTTGAAAGATCATCTAGTCCAATCCCCCTGCCGGGGCAGGATTGCCTAGACCATATCACACAGGAACGCGTCCAGGCGGGTTTTGAATGTCTCCAGAGAAGGAGACTCCACAACCTCTCTGGGCAGCCTGTGCCAGTGTTCGGTCACCCTCACCGTAAAGAAGTTTTTCCTCATATTTATATGGAACCTCCTGTGTTCCAGCTTGCACCCGTTGCCCCTTGTCCTGTCAAGGGTGTCACTGAGAAGAGCCTGGCTCCATCCTCATGACACTTGCCCTTTACATATTTATAAACATTAATGAGGTCACCCCTCAGTCTCCTCTTCTCTAAGCTAAAGAGACCCAGCTCCCTCAGCATCTCCTCATAAGGGAGATGTTCCACTCCCTTAATCATCTTCGTGGCTCTGCGCTGGACTCTCTCTAGCAGTTCCCTGTCCTTCTTGAACTGAGGGGCCCAGAACTGGACACAATATTCCAGATGCGGCCTCACCAGGGCAGAGTAGAGGTAACAGCACTTCGCTTCCAACCGGGACTCGGTGGAAATAACGGGCTCCAGTGACAGAGACGTCACCTTTTGTCAGCTTTCAAACTGTGCAAAGTTAGTCTCGGGTCCCTGCCACCTGTGCAGGGGTTGTGACCGGTGCCTGTCATGGTCTTGTACACCTGACGTCGTGCCCTTCGGAGGGGACAGGGACGCCAGCTGCCGCCCCGCTGCCCGGCAGCCCTGGGCTGGCGGTTAAGCACGTGCAGAACACGGCGGGGACCAGCCCCACGGCACCTCTCGTCACAGGGCCTGCCACGCTTCTCAACCAAACGTGCCGGGGCAGGATGGATCCCGCAGGTCAACATGCCAGAAGTCCATCCTGACACTCTGCACTAGTTAAACAAGACCTGTCCTCAGTAACCAGTAACGGGCAGTGGCTGGTCCTCAGCGCTCCAGCACGCCGCGCTCGGTCAGCGGAGCCCCGCTGCACCTCGGTGTTGTCAGGAGCAGTCGCACGCTCGGCTGTCTCACGCTGGGTTCAACAGGATTAACGACGTCTCTGCTGGTGGCTTGCCAGCTCTTTTTGCGATGGATTTGTCAAGCGCTAACAGACTCCGCACAGGAACCAGCATTTCAGCCATTTCTCACCTGGTTTTCTATACTACAGTAAGTACTTTAACACCAAGATACTGAAATACTTTACTTATACTTTTCCCCCACCTTTACTGCATTTCACTAGCTGTGTGCACAGACTCTAACAATTCTTCTGTTCTGAGCTTGTGAAAGACTTTTGTTCAGAAATCCAGCGCTCCCTCTGCTCCGAGGTCCTCTGTGAGCTGCCTCTCTGAGTGGTGTGTTTGCCTCGCTGCTTTGCTTCAATAGCCATTATATTTTGTTCTTTGCACAGTGTCTCAACAGACTACACACTGCTGTGACTTTTCATGTACTGCAGGCACAGCGACAGCATGAAAATAACATGAAATTTTACAGTGGTTGTAAAATTAAACTCTCTTTACAGAAGGATTTAAAGCCAGCTTGTTAAAGAGATACTCTGCCTGTAATGAATCCAGGGGTACAGCCTAACCAACAGTTACTTTCTCTCCTGCAGCCTGAGGTTATCTTTAAAAGCTCCATGCAGTTTGCCACCATACCCAAGCATAAGATTAACTGCTACAGTTAAGCAGTACAACAACGGGCGGGCAGCGAAATGGAGCATAACAGCTGAGGAATCTCTGTGTATGAATTTCCATACTCTTAATATTTTGCTATTTAAAAGGGACTACCTGATGCTCAACTTCCAACGTTCCTACAATCTAAGCTTTTCAAGAAAGCCCACTGTATTCATCAGGTTTTCCCTCCAGAGGCAGTATTGTGCAGATCTGAAGAACAACAGCAACAAAAAACTCCTGAACACTAATTCTGATTCACTAAAGCAGTAATCTGGGAGCACAGAACGCACAAAAAAAATTAATGTGTTCTTGATTGCATTCTTTAATTCCTACGAGTGCAAAAGCAGAAGGGTAGAGTTTACTGTGGCAACAGTAAAAGTTCTGTTTAAATATTAAAAAAATCCTAGTAGTTAAACTAATGTTGAGAATACCCTGACTAGATCCCCCACTGCGTGTTTCACAAAGCAGCTTACATTTTAGCAGTACGAGCGCTGCCAACATAAAGTTCTGAAAGTTTTTAATTACAGCCAGCATTTCAAGCACATTTCACAGCTCACGTATTATTAGAGGAGTTTTGCCAAGTGAATGATTAAATTGCTGTGCTGAACAGAATGTGTACATTCCTATTTTCAGTTCATTATTTCAATACTGCATATTGCAATAATGTAAAGTACACAAAAAAGTAATTAAAGTAATAAATTAGTTCTTTCACTCCAACATCTGAATAGTAATAATGTATTTACCATGTACACCATGCTACAGACACATCTCTTAATGACAAAAACAATTTTTGAGAGACTTTCCTTGGGAATTCCCATTAAATTAGCACGCAGTAACACAGCACCACGTAAGGTCTTTAATCAACGCTGACTGAGGTTATAAACAGATCTTGAGGCTGCCGAGGGTGACCCAAGAGAGTTGGCACCAAGCTCCTTCTAGCAGCTAAACTGCACAGCCAGGTAAATAGGAACAGGACGACTGGCGGGTGTAGAGAGGGTCTGCATGGGGAAGGTCAGGCCAGGAGTAAAACTGGCCTCTGAACACTGAGGCCAAACTAAAAGGATACAAACTGTCCGGGAGGAGCGGGGTCACAAATGACTACACAGAGCTCCAGATCCGCATTCTTGCAGGCTACACTGTGCTACGCTGATGTAATGAGCTGCTAGTATCCAAATTCTAAGCAAGAATTCCCAACAATGATGGGATAAAGGCAGTGCTGTTTGTCACAACTAAAGGCGTAAAAAGAAAATTCTGATATCCCCCCCGGATTCTCTCTAGCTCCCTCCTTCAGCCATGTAAAACGACCCAATCCCAACACACTTTCAGAATCTCCCAAAGCTTTATTCATCTCTGAAACGTTTCTGCACACCTTTCCTTATTTTTATTACAGTTTGCAGGTTTTTTTTCTTCTTCAAACTGTTCACAACTGACTCTAAGAATGCCTGGGAAAAAAATTTTAGAGGGTGTCTTCAAGAAAAATAGCTTCACAAATGAAGGTGCTACAATAGCAAAAGACGTACAGCAAAATTTGCCTGAGTACGCTGAGGACACGTGCAAGAGAAGGCTAGTGCAGCGCTGCGGAGAGAGCCAGCAGCTCCGCGGTGGCGTCCCCATGCACCTGAAAGCAACAGCAGCTGCAGCAGTCAGGGCTGCACGGCCAGAAATGTTGAAACGTGACTATGAGATGACTACAAATTAAATACTGTTTAGAGGGATTCAATAGAAAAAAATCCTAAGCATAAAACAAGGCATCACAGAATGCATCACTGGTCATTCAGAACCACGAGATAAGCTCTGGAAAGGATGAGCACCAAATTGCACGGGAACCCGCTCCCTTTCCATAGGGTTACTCAGGCTAGAGTCCTCTAGGTCATCGAGGGCTTTCCTACAGCTACTTGCACTGCTCTCACATGAAGCTCAAAAGAAAGAGGGAGCTTGGAATTGACAGAGCCCAAAAGCACAGCAAGAGATGTCCACAGTTCAGATAGCCAGACTGATCTGGTTATCAGGTAGCCAGGCCTAGCTTCTCTCCTGTCTGACCCTCCTCCCCAACTTCATTGCCTCATCGCCCTCTTCTCTGCCCAGCTTTTCTGCCCTGTTTCCTGCTGAACATGGAATTGAGAGTTATCCTATTTATTGTAAATCAGAGGTATCTCTTCATTTTTCCAGATGGAAGCCACAAGGCACAGAGGGGAAAAAATACCTCTCAATTGCAAGTTTGGATTCAAACCATGTCAACCATGACATTTTTCCTTCACGTTGTTAAGAAAAGGACTGCAGCCTCAGCACAAGCTGGTGACCCAAGGAATTCTGCTTCCTGAGAAAAGGCCATTTTAGAGCTATGCGCTTCTAGTGTGTCCTGAAAAACAGAATTAAGCAAAATAGATGTAAAAGGTGATTAAGTGATAAAAAGTTATGGGCTAAAGGAACTACAGGATTGCAACATCAGGTCTGCAGTAAGGATATTCTTCTCAGTTCAGTTCCTAATGGACACATCATCCAACCAATGATGATGATTTAATAAATTTGGCAAACTACTTCTTTCCCTACACAAGAGAAGGTCATTACTTTTTATCTACTGTAGAACTGGCTAAGGAGCACAGTCAAACTGAGATCACTAGAAGATTAACATGGAAAACTCATTAAAAGGTGACTTTCATTACCAGCAGTGTAGCCTCTCCACTTGCAATATAGCTTAGTCATTAATATTTCAGATAAAAGTAGTGCTTGCTGATCTATGTCTCTTGCCTGAGCAACTCCCTTCCATTCCAAGGTGGGAAAAAAGGAAAGATTTTTAAGAAAAGAGGGAAGGAAATGTAGAGGAAAATAAAAATTAAAGACCTAGTCTCCCATAGAAGAACAAGGATTCACCCAGATAATTTCTATTAAGATTAATAGAAGTAAAGCACATAAATTCCCCTTGGGTTAATGGGATAGTAAATCCCTTAGACTTAAATATTTTATAAATGGAACAGGACAGTAGAAGTCTGTTACAAAACTAAAACAATTTTTTTAAGTCACTAATACAGATATGTCTATTCAATGACTACTAAAAAGTAGTGCATTCCATTTAGAAAAAAAAGTGTTTTCAAACTTACTTGTCCTCACCCACAGTTTCTCATGACAGACCCTACTCGGACTACTCAAACTTTTAAGACTTTCTGCTACGGACTAGGAAGGAGGAGATGAATGCATGTTGTAAAACACTCTCATCTCCAGGACAGAACTGCTACAGCTCTTCCCAGACAAACACGTGAGCCTCGACAGTACTTGCACAGCATCCCTGATGCTCCCAGGAAGCCATGGCTGGACACACTCTTTGTAGATGGTTTGGGCATGCATGAGAAGGGAGGTGGTGGAGTCACCATCTCTGGAGGGGTTTAAGAAAAGCCTGGACATGGCACTTAGTGCCCTGGTCTAGTTGCCATGGTGGTGTCAGGGCAATGGTTGGACTCGATGATCCCAGAGGGCTCTTCCAACCTCATTGATTCTGTGTACGACATTTAGGGAACACCGGACCTACTGGTGACATACACTGAGGTGCAGTGCTTTCAACAGCTCTCAGCCACACAGAACTCGCAGCACAGGTACTGGAGAGCACACTTACGCTTGCACAGTGGGCATCTCATGGATTTCTGCATTTCCAGTTAACGACTGGCTTGCCAAGACTTTGGAAGTCACAGGCAAATTTTGCCCCAACAAAGGTGACATGTCCAAGGAAACCGGGATGTGTAGTAGACCTGCTACTGATGTATAATTGTATCAACTGAAAACAGAAAAAAACCCCACTAATCAAACCCACCACACAATGAAATGTAAAATATTAACAGTGTTATTCTTGGAAATAAAATAAGAATAAAAAGCATATGCATATATTCCTAAATGGAAAGATAATGAGACGGGCGCCTCAGGGTGTGAATACTAGAGCTTATAAAAGGGAAAAATTAAAATGTATATTAAGAACAATTCTCTGGAGTCCAAAATATTACAGGGCAGGGAGGAGTTTGTCAAAACAATGTGAAAAAGCCATTTTTTTTTTAAACTTAGAGAGTCCTAGAAGGTCCTTTTTTATATGCATCATACATATTGTTTTCCTTTTCTCAGGTGTCAGTAACCTTGTGAGCTGACAGGAACGTTTAAAACAGCAAACGTGTCCATTACTACTTTACTGTGGAAGGAGGTTCACATTTACAAGGGGGGCTTCATATTAAATATCACGATCAAGGAGAAATATTTAGCAAGAATCATTGAATTCAAGAATTTAGCAAGAATCCTTGCTGCTTACACACTTTGGTTCATGTGCTGGCAGCAGCAGCCCCGAGCTGTGGTGATGAGCTGCCATCTCCTGCCAGTGGGTTAAGCCACCCGCTGCTCAGACACGCCTGAGGTGCCGCTTTCCCAGCAGAAGGAAGATAATTCTCCTAAGAAAACAAGGTTAGCATGAGCTGTCTGCTTGTCCGGTTATCATCCTCAGGTAATTTTGGGGATCATGGGACAATTTCAACTAAATTTGATGGATTTGTTTCAACGGGCACAAACTGAAACATGGGAAGTTCCAGCTGAACATGACGAGGAACTTCTTTGCTGTGAGGGTGCCAGAGCCCTGGGATGGGCTGCCCAGGGAGGGGGGAGTCTCCTTCTCTGGAGATATTCAAACCCGCCTGGACGTGACCCTGTGCTTGGGGTGACCCTGCTTTGGCCGGGGTTGGACTGGATAGTCTCCAGAGGTCCCTTCCCACCCCAGCCAGGCTGGGATTCCGTGAGATAAGCGTACGTCTCAAACATACTTAAGATCCTACAAGCTTTGATAAACCAGCAGCCAGGTAAACGAGCAAGATACGTCTCAGGCTGAGGCACCACGTGCTCCTCTGATGGGTTGAAGTTTTGGGGTGCAATGGGTTGTTTAAATGGATCTCAGAGCTGACAAGTCAGTCCACGGTCTCCTGCCACGCAGGGTGCCCCCACAGCCCCTGTTACCAAACCCCTGCAATTTAAAAAGGACAATTATTTTTTCAATGGTAGCTTAAGATATAGAGAACATTTGCTTTTTACACACTTTATAAATTGGTTTATCAACTATTTCTGTGGTGTGTGTACTGAAAGAGTGAAGTTACAAGAACATTTCCACCTTTTTATTGTGACCTTACAGCTGCATCACCATAACAAAGAGCTGTGACCTGGAGGTAAGAAAAAACATTTGGGATGGTAACCCCTTAAATCTGCTGTGCCCTCAGACAAAATGTTAGGTAATACATTGTGAGAAGAGTTCAGCAGAGAGTTTGACAGACTCAGAAATAACATCATGTGCTAGTACACGTGGGGTACAGCAAAAGGGGGGGAAAACTGGAGGGGCAAAAGGGAAAGCAAGGAAACTTTGCAGAGACAACCTCTAGATGTGCTTCAAGCTTAGTGCGTATGAGCTTAGTCTGACCCAAAAGCCGTGTAACTCATCCATGCTGTGCTGACCTCAGACTAATAAATCCAGGTTCGTTAGCTCTGGATTAAAAACATGCTACTGAGTCAGAGTTGGCTCATCTCTGGTGACTTTAAAATCTTAGCTATTTGCTCACACCCACTTCGGAGAAATACTGTAGCACCCTACAACGCTTAAGTTCACCACATACCTCCTGAATTAGTAGCTGTATTTAAAATGTAGGTTATTAAAACTTCCTTGTATTTCTCATATCCAACAAATGAACAGGTCACCTCAGTGGTGACTAGGCAATGCTTCTGAAAAAGAAAACTCTTCTTTTAAATATCCCACAATTTAAATATTTATTTTTTTTAAAGTTTCCTACAAAACGATCAGATTATAGTCAAAGTACTAGATTTGATACCTATCCAGACTTTTTGGGGTTTTTTTTTACATTCAGTTGTAATATTTCAATGTTGATCTCCTGTGGCACTCACATCATCCAAACCAGTGACTTGACTATGTGCTGAACAGGGAGATACAACTTTTTACCCCTGAGTTCACTGACACATCCTTTCTTCTTGTTACACAGGAAGGGAGAAGGAAGGCAATCTGCAACATGCTTTATATGATTTGCAATATCCCAGTTAATCCCACCTAACTCTTTTCCTTTTGAAATTAATTTATCTTAGTTTCTGCCAGGAGAAAGAACGCAAGAGTTGCTCTCCAAAAATTCACAATGTGTTGCAAGAGATTTTAGCACTGGAGTGGGGATTAATCCTGGAACAGAGAAAGAGAAAAGATTTAAAGGCAGGCAGGCAGGCACACAGCTTTATGCTAGGAGGAAAAAACCCACCCTATGCATCAGACACAGGAGGTTCAACTCTCCTTTTGTCTGCTGTTGTAGGTCTTCCCTTGAGTGTCCCTCTAAAATTGTTTTATATGAAGATAGAAAGTACTGGATTATAAATATTTTAAGATGAATTCAATCGAAAAATAATGTTTTGAATGCATGCAGATGCCTTGACTGAATTTCTAAATATTACAGCAAGTACTTCAGTCCTTCAAACACCAACTGTGAAGCAGCACCTACTAACCCTCTCTCACTTCATTACTTAACCATCATGGGACACAGAAGAATTTGCTTCTCTGTGTTGTTTAGCAAGGGGAATTTTACACAGAAAGAGAAGTTTTTTCCACAGCATCTGCTACAGAACCCTGGAGGTGGTTCAATCCCCACAGAATAAAGCACACCAAACGTGAGTGGTTCTCCGTCACTCATTCAAGGTGTAAGCCCCCATGGTTTTGTTTTCTGTTTTCCCATGGCAAACAGACGTGTTAAAGAAATGTCCCAGCAACTCTTCCTCTTTAAGAATGTCCAGTATATCCTCACTGGTATTATCCATTTCATGTTTTATTTCACTCAGATGACTACCACGTGGCTACCTGAGCTTCCCGAGCTGCTCCAAAATTCCTCCTTAGAGACTGATTTGTGTTAAGGACACACATTGATCTTCTCTGAGGGGGAACATGGAATAAGAATTTGAAAGTCCTTTCCTCAAGTAAAAACTGCTACAAACACTAATTTAACTTCTCTGCTGCTTTGCTTTTTAATTGTTATCACCTCTTCTCAGTCACAAGGCCTGTGCTCTCACTGATGGCATAGTTGCTTCTAGTGCATTTAAAACAGCTTTAACCAATGTATTCTTTAGTCTGTTTGCTGTGCCTTTGGTTTGCTGTTGTCAGATGAAAAGAACTGTATAAAAGTTAGGTGATATCATGTGGTTATTGCAGTAAAAAAAAAGTATAGCTTGTCACATATGAATATTTTCTCTTTTGCATTGCTCAATCTGTACGACGATTAGGAACAAAGTAATTTTTACACACAGAGAAAGAAAAACTATTTTTAAAAACCCCACAAACTCAAAGAAACATAGAAATTTACAGAAAGACATTCCTTTTAAACCAAATACGTAAAACAGGCTAAATGGGTTACTGACCATAAGTTAAATGAAAGGTGTCCTATTTGGGGTCTAGTCTTCTCCCACTCTATGATCAACAGCTCCTTAAACAATCTATTTTGATTTAAATGTATTTCTGCATATTCTGTCTGCAAAATGGATCTAATGAGCCTTTGCATTTCTAGAACTTCTTACACATACAGACCTTACAGTGTGTGTATGTGTCATAACTTCATTTTGCAGCTGATGTAAACAGGCACGTAAATGCTATGACTTCCTCTGAGACGTGTTGGGGTAATAAGGACATCTACACCTCACGTTCGGGACACAAACTCTTCACGAGCATACCTAGAGTCTACTGCACAGCTAGATCATTATAGCAACACATTTTCCCTCTGGGAAAGAGATACAAGTCAGATTTCCTTATGCTAAACTTTACAGAAATGCAAAAAACTAAGTTAATTAATGGCCCAAAAGAAAAAGTTGTACAACAGCCCTGATGCCTGATTTCCAGCTCTACACTCACTGCGTTAGGGACAGATTCTCTCTTTACCCCATCTTCTGGATCCTTGTCAGGGTGGGTTTTATCAGTGTACATTAACTCACTAGATGGAGAGTTACTTTTTACCTGGTAGCTGCCAACAGCCACCTTCCACAGCAGGACACTCTGTAGTGGCACACTTCAGAAGTGTAGAAAGACAAGCCTGTAAAGTGAACTATAACTGGGTGAAGTACGAGTTTTCAAATGCGTATATCCACTGAATGCAAACAAAGCCCAGGGATACATTCAGAATAATTTCTTTGAAATCCAGCTAGCTCCTTGCCCAGTTTCAGCTTCCGTCCTCCAGCCCTTCCAGCTGTAGAGCTGATCAAAACAAGGTCGCAACGATATCCTCCTCTAATGAAAAAAATGTACCTTTTTCATTCCTCTTTTCTGGGAAACAGGTGAGTTGTTTTTGATCAAATGTTCAACCTTGTAACAGAGCCACCTTTGAAAGCAACCCTTGAAAAGCGTAGGCCTAATAGGCTTAAGTTTCAAGCGGTTCCAGGTTACTGGAAACAGGAGGTCAGAATCCAAAACCTTTCAGACACCATTCAATGCATCAATGAGAATCTTCAGCTACATGGAGACAACGTAAGTACTCCAGCATTGCTTGTTACCTTCTTGTGGGGGAGGACAGAAAAAAATAAAAGAGACTGACTCATAAATTCACAGTTCTGGACTAAATGGCCTTTCCACCTCTAATTGTGCAGATGAGACACAGCAATTCCAGAAAGGGAGACCTGGGGAAAAAAAAACCCAAACGAAAGCCCCCACCAACTCCGGAGATCTGCTCCTTACCCCCTTGGCTGCAGGGAAGCCTGCCCCAGGAGCTAAACTGAGGCACTCCCCACTTGGTCAAGCCCAGACAGCTGCTGACCCTCAAGTGCTCAGATTCACACCTTCCTACGACAGGCGGCTCCAGGAACAGAGGACAGCAGGTTTTGTATTATCACTATAGTGAAAAGCTGGCATCAGTATGAAAAATCTGAATCACAGTGCAGGTTTACTGTGTTGTTCTACTTGTAGAAAACCCAAATCAAGTGTTTAGTATTTCACTGAAAGGTAAGGGTTCAACGGAGATAATGTTGGCAAAGTGAGAATAACACCCCAGGTATGCTTTCAGGTGTTAATTTCTGTGCAAGGGGAAAGTCACAGAGAGCAGTTTAAACAAATCTGAACATGCCTTTTGTGCCCAGAAGTGTGGTTCCCCTTACAAATGCCTTCGGCACCAACACCATAACACTTCCCTCTTGTGTCCAGGCTCCTCCCATTTTATCCCTTTCTCTTACCAAAAAACAACCCAAAAAAAACCCTCAAACAGGTATTTTTATATTTTTTCACCTCAGAACACAGTAAATCACACCTTTCAGAATATTGTGAAATCTCCTAACAAGTGTGAACGTGTTATGGGATCCATTTTTTCAGGCCTTAGAAAGCATTCTTAAAAACAAACAGAAGGACAGACAGAGTCATTGTTTCTGTGAAAACAGACAGGCACTGATCTAGAAAACTGGTGGCAGTGATGATGAATGCAACACGTTTCACTTTCACTTCTGAGGATTCTGGTGTTCAAAGCAATGATGAAGTAAGCCTCACACAGTGCAGACACCAATCCCACTTCATTGAGGAAGAAACAGAAAGACAAATATTCTGTGATTTGCCAAGGTTACGAAGGAACCCACGGAATATGATGCCAGACCTCTACTCCTGTGGCTTGCTTACAGTCTGTCATTGTAAATTGCAAAACAAACCTTGCTCTCCAATGCTGAAACACTGCTCAAGCTCTTAGATGGTGCTCAAAATCCATCACAATAAATGCGATCGCAGTTATACAGAGATGGTACCCACACCGTGAAACTCACAGTAAGGCCTAAAGCATGCCAGGTAATCAAATTCTCAATCAAAAAAAGACAATTTAAGTTCAAGAGTTGGTTGAAACACTAACAATGATCCTTATTGGTAATGAAACAGAGCATCTTCAGACCCATTTGCAAGTCGAGCTTCACAAACATACTGATCTCTGCCAACAGACGGGAAAAAGCAAACCATAATCTAACTGTCCAAAACAATTCAGTCAGGCCAGGAAAACAGGATTATGACAACTACCTTCAGTTAGTTTTTCTTCACTTAAACACTAACTTCATTTTGAATTTACCAGTAAAAAACAATTTGCACGTTTTGTTTCAGATCTATAACTGCACCTACCTTTGCTTTCAGGTTAGCACAGATCTCCTGTTGCTTTAGCCTGGTGTTAGCCAGCAGTACCTCTGTCTCATGAGCAGCACAGGCTTCAGCAGCGGTCGTCACTGCCTTAAGCAAAAAGGCTTTTCTAGCTCGAGCCCAATTTAATATCAGGACCCTGCGCTGATTCCTAATGAAATTGTAACGATCCCAAGTTTTCTCATAAACAACCTAAAAAAAAAAGCATTTCAGAAAGGTTTAAAAACTATGCATTAATAAAGAATAATTCTAGACATTTTTGCTACCCTTGAATATAATTGGTTTAATTATTATATCATCAATATTCCACAGTTTGGGGCCCAAAAGCATTCTGTCGGGTACGCCGCAGCCTCCCAGCACCGGTAGGCAGGGACAGCACTCCAGCCTTCTCCTGGTCACCTGCACCACTGGCACTTCAGTGCCCTCGTGTCCCACTGGTCTTTTCTGAACCACACTTTTGGAATGGGAATAAATTAAACGCAATGGTCCCTTCCTGCCCTAAAGTACATAAAGTGCAAGTAGGTCCTTTCAATACATCTTCAGAGATATCGAGCACTTTTAGCAAGATGAGGCTCTTCGTAGCAAGTTCTGACCTACAGAGAAGCACAACGCCAGTTAAAGCAGTTGTACAAACGCAGTACACAGGAGAACTAGCTTCACTTTTTCTTTCCTAACAGGAAATTGGCAAATAGATTTTTAGCTTGCCAAGCAGCACACTGCCACCACCAGTGTCACCACCTAAGAAAAATGGTGAGCGTTTGAACTTAAACACACCTTCTTTGGCCTTATTCAGTGAGGTTCCCAAGGACACTCAAGCTCCAAGACGTGGACAGAAGTAGTAACAGGTAAGGCTGCACAGACTGAGGCAGCAGGGTCTTGGACTCTTATAATCCAAACAATACAAGCTACAGGGATGAAGGAGACTCTAGAGATGGCTGTCTGTTCACAAGTGTCAAGGGGATGCTAGCAAGCACCTAACGCTAAGAAACTCGTGAGCGAGAAATTGGGTGGAGAGTTGGCACTTCCACAACCAGATCTCTCTGATGGGCTGCTACTGGATCAAGCCCTCAGTGGTTGTCCACTGGTCCATTCTTCAGAGGGAAGAAGGCACAGAATGCTCTAAGTTTAGTGTTCTAATGTAACACAGACGGTTTAAGAATAGATTCTTAGTCCTGTTTTAACATTTCGCTATTTGTCATGCTAATATCCATACTAAGAGACATCAATTCAATGCAGAATTATGATTTTTAACTTTAGAATTTTTAAATGAACCTTCAAAGAATTAGGGAGACTCATTAATAATGGCTATGCTTAAAATATACCTACATTGTACAAAGCACCTAATTATTTAGCCCAGTTCTCACAGGCCAAAGTTCTGAAATCCCCAAGAACTTTATTTTTGGTGAAACTATGCTAATTATCAGTATCACTTCACTGTCACTCCTTTGCACTAGACACCCCTCAAATACAAGGAAGTAGATGGTCTAAAAATACAGGCAGAGATAAAAAAAGACTCCTACTTTACTTATGACATCCTGAAGTGTTCTGGCCTTGAAATAGGTTTCTCTGTTAGCTGCTATGTGCTTATTCACTCTCGAGTGTAAAAGGAATCAGCAATCAATTTGAGAGGCATTATGCATATAAAAATAGCCTCTCCCCGAGAGCAGGAGATAACTTTCCACTCTTCCTGCTATATGTGTGCCACAGACCAATTAAAATAACTATTCCTAGACAGTGTGACAATGCTATACATCCCCATAAAAAATAAAAATACCAAGAGACGCAGAACAGCATGACTTAGCTATAAATCTGTGCAGCAAAAGGAACGCTAGCAAACGGATTTTGTGAGTTTGGCTGTAAGGGTATGTGGAATTACAAAATCTCTACAGTGCTTATCTTGAGGAAGTGACAGGTTTTCAAGTTCACGCATTTTGAAGACAGGGACATCCCTTCTTCATTGTGCAGGATAAAATTTATAATGAAGAAATTTTAAAATAAAAAACTTTGATAAATATTCTGTATTACAAATGTTCACTGCACGATTTATGTAAGAATTTATATAATTGATCTCATATGTAAACCAACACTGACCAGATCCCGCCTGGATTTGTGAGGAAGGTATCTCTGCAGCACATCGAGGTACAACATCCTCCTCCGCTGAAGATCACTTGGATACTGATTGATAACAGTCTGGAAAACCCACTGATCATCTTCACTCCATCCAGTGTCCCTAGAGAAATGCAAAATGATCAGCCCCAGTATAACGTAACATTTGAAAAGCAGGAGTTTGGTTCTAGTCTATTTTTAAATATCTAACCTTTCAGGGGGCTCACAATCCCTAACCTGCAAACTGGACGTTGGATCAGAGCTGAGAAATTTGAATTTACCTCAAGAAACAAAGCAAACCTATACGGCTTTTCTAATGTGACCATCTGTTGTGCCTTCACTCGAGCGAGTTGTTCCTCTTCTAACCTGGCTTTTTAGTGGGGAATGATATTGTGCTTCTCAAATGCGTTACGTTAATGAATGGTCACATCACACGGAAAAAGCACTGTGGAAAAGGACAGAGATGATCAGTCTCGACCACTGAGCACTAAAATAAATGATCAAAATGAAATGAAATTAAGTGGTGACACCCATATGTAGCTAAATGAGGAACTAGTTTAAAAGCAAACTTCTGACAGCCACAAACTCATCAGCAAGGCGTAAGATTCACCATTTATTAAAATAGAAGGTGTAGTAATCACTACGCATCCTTGTATTTCAGAAAACTAGAGTAGCAAGAAGTAACAGAAGAGAGTACCACACGTTTGGATTTAGGAGATCAGTCTTTACCCTCAGTCTGAGCTCTCGGCCTTGAAGGGATTAACGTCAGGCTTTTATTGTCAGCATTAATGGACGAGCAGCAACGCTGAGTCAGACCAAAAGGGCTCTCTGTCCCAATGACCTGTTTTCAAAAGTGACTAAACACCCAGGGAAAATTAAAAGGTGGCAATCTATGACTCTACCCCCACCAAATTCCTGCGGGCTCCGACTGTTTGCAGCCCTCGGACTGCCTGAGCCAGCACTGGTGTCTTGGTATTTAATAGCCCTGCATTCAGTAAGCTGTTAGAACAGCTTTATGCTCTGTGGGTACTTTTTCTGTGTTTTGGTGGGGTTTTTTGAATAAATGTTAGAAGTTACTCCTGTCTCTTAGGCAGACAGGAGGCCAGGCAAGGAGAAATCACATCCTACCTCCTTCATGCACTCCAATAACATTATCACAGCCACTAGTGCTACAAACACACCAAACCAGAGCGCTCTGCAGTAATGATGTTTGTGCTGTACACAGAGAGATTCTAGTCGTCAAAGGGGTTTTTTGCAGGAAAATATGAAGCACTGACTCCTACCTGGCTTGGTGTGGTGGTGCTTTTGAGTAGCTTATCTGTTTATCAATGGAGTGAAACAGATGAGACACATAGAAAATTAAATTTAAAAAGGAATTTTCACAGGAAGCAGCATCCGTCCCAGGCCAAAGAGCATACACTGGCACTTCAGTCTTGGAGACTCCTTAGTAGGCTAAAATTAATAAAGTTGTGGAAGGCAAGAGTTTTCCCTCTACAATCTTACATGAGATAGATATATATTATTCGTACTTTAACACCCATTTTCCTTTATCTTCTTATAAACTGTGTGGGATATCCGACAAACTATGTCCAGGACCCCCAGCTGTTTGCTGTTAAATCCAGCCATCATGAACAGAAATGGAGGTGGCTTCGAAGCAGGGCAGAGAACATCTAGCTGCTGTAAGAAGATCATTTGCAGCGACTGACAACTGCCAAGCAAATGTTGGAGACAACACAAAAAGTGGAATTACAGGAGCAAAAGCAGAATAGCAATGAAAGTGTCTCTTTATAGGCGACTGCTTAAATTTCCCATGATGGGCAATGAGTGTAGATGTCTGAGCTGAGTTTTTTTGACACATTGAGTCTAAGGAAGAAACAGTGCCCCGGGAAGTGAGATGGGGCTAAGGAATCCCTCAAAGAGGGAACGGTTGCAGTAATAACCTCCAAGCTGCAGGCCTTGGGCAGCAGACACAGCTCTCCCAAGACAAGAGTCCCTGAGCTTGGACACGGAGGTGGCGTTGGAAAGATGAGCTACTTCTGCAACATCTACTGCCTCTGAGAAAAACATCTTGCAACTGATCCTCAGAAATTAATGTTTTAAACTCCTCCCTTTTCTCTAGAGGGACCTTTTCTATGAAATCAGTTCATTTATTAATTTTAGAATCTGTGTCATAATTTGATATTCTGAAGTATATTAATAACTTTAATGAACAAATGAATTCTTCTTTGCTATGATTTAAATCTCTCACTGCAACTGCTCCTACTGATGCTGAACTGAGTGAGTGCAAAAATATTTTTTCTTAAGATAACACCTAATATTCTTCTCTTTCCAGTCCCAATATTTATTTGTTTATTCGAAGGAGAATCACAAAACCCTGCCAGCCTTTACTCAGACAGAGTACCAGCAGTCCTAAGAAAGTGTTTACTAGTTCTTGGGTTGGATTTTGAACTCTCTCTTGTACTTTCTGAAAGAAATCAGTAATCCTCTTCTGTGAGTCCTGATACACCTAGGTATGGTGCCGTCTGAGCACGTGATTTTAGTGACAGTAATGAGATAATTCTAGGAGTTGACATTCTCTTTTGTAACAATCCACCTTAGACATTTCTGACCATACAGGTTTGTGAACAAATACAAGTCTTCTGCCTACAGGAAGAGTACGGCAGAGTAAGATACGTCTTGGTCAGGAAACATTACACCATGAATTTGAGAGCAGGGAAGACCACAGACAGGTTCTGTGGCCCGAAGGCCAGCCTGGTGACCTCCTCTGCCTCCGGCACACACAGGCAGATGCACCAGCCTCTGCATCCATTTCTGCCTCCTCTATCTATCTCACACATGTCTCGAGGTTCCCTCCAACTGGGGTATTCCTCTAAAGGCCAGCTAACAATGAGTCTCCACACTGCTCAGGAACGAGATGGAGAAATGAAGGTTTGGGGAGCAATCAGCTAGAGCTAGAGCTACAAGTAGTTCATTGTAAGCGGGGACGAGCTGGCTGCCAATGCCCTGGTTTGTCAGCTGTGCCAAAATTTGTCAGCTGTTCACAGACAAATAGCCAAAAAAAAAAAAGCAGCATGATCCAGCCCAGTGTATTCATAACCATTAAATGCAGAGAGAATTCCAAAATATCCTGCGTGACTGAACTCAAGATGTTAGCTCACTTAAACTTCAGTAAATTCCAGACAGGAAGATCTCACCTAAAACGAGTTTGGAAAGTGCCAGCACATTTTACATTAATATTTAAGCTAATATCAGGTTTTTCAGCATCAAGATATTGACAAACTTTTACAAGGGTGAATGCATGACCTGGATTTTAAGTGTAGTGCTTGCTTTTCTTGTACATACCGTTCTCCTAGACAACAGTACAATCTGTATTTTGTTTCGGAACTGAAACACAGCAATTGTCTGGTGTTCAACAACCCCGAGGCAGCTGCTTCCTTTGAAACAGATTTACCCAGCATTAATCCCTGGCTTTCCACATTCTAAAGAACACAGACAGCTCCGAAGGGAAGCTTCCCTCTCACCCCGTAATCCCCACGCAGCCTTTGCAATAGCACGTACACTCGATGCACTGCTGTCTTGTTGATCTGCAGACAGACATGTTAACAGCCCCGACTATTCGTTATGTCACTGCTGATTGTTGCACCAGGAACATCCTGGTAACAGGCCTGAAAAGAGGAACTGAATTTACTTGACTTACTCCTAATACCCCATTCATTTGAAAGGATGCTGCAGAGGATACAGCGCTGAATATGCAACACTCCGTTCATCCTTCAGTTATTTAATTAATTCAGACATCCTTGGAAACTGGAAAAATATAATAGTGCTTAGAGAATCATCAGCTTTAACAAACACATCAGCTCCAAGTCCACAATTTGTGGGACAACTCAGGACTTGGGTCTTTCCCAAACACAAAAATTTGTGTCTTAGCAGCAGTAAAAGAAGTGAAGTTAGATTATAAAACATTGTAATCCTATATTATGCTTGAAAAAAACCCAATTCTTCAGTTTCTAAAAGCAATAAGCACTGTAATGTGCATCCTAGTAGGAGTGAAAAGCACACAAGGAATAGAGCAGACCAGAATGTTGGCTTATTCCGAGTTTTCTTCTTTGGAAATTCTATGCACATTTTGCAAATCTTCTGCTCCAGACATCTGAACAGTTACACAAAGAGATGTGTAATGCCAGAAGACTCGTAGTAACTTCAGGTTTCTTTACTGTACATTCAAGCATATGATGAGAGAGGAGGAACGACAAAGAAATAATCCTCTGATGAAGGGACTAAGTTACCATGTTATCGTATAATCATATTGTTCTACTGAGCAACTTCTCAAATTACAAAAATTAGAAAAAATCTTTTGCAGGAGAATGTTTGGTATCTGCGGGTACAGAGCAATGACAGTAGTTGCAAAGGTTTCATTAATGCTATATTAAACAGAGTAAAATGTAATATATTAATTCCTTCAAATGTGTTCATGCCTACAACTGAATTTCTTTCCTTCACAAATACGGTACTTTACCTTTAAGTCTTGATGTTCCTTAATTCTTAGTGCAAAATTAGCTAGCTCAAGACCTAAATTAAAACTTGGTGTATGATCGATGAAAATACCATGGTAGATTTTACATTTTTCAACTATTTTCATAGATTCTGATGTCTACATTGATGTTTGCCTACTATTCATTAGCACACTTGCTTTGTGGTTCAAGGCCTTTAAATTTATTAATTTTCACCAAAATTGTGTTGATTATAAACTTTAATACAATTTTAACTAAAACCACTAGAAAGACTTTGTGTATATTTAATGATTTAGTATTTGTCACAGATTTTCTCATAGAGGTTGTTAAAACTTCTTCTGTAACAGCAACTGTAACAAAATATCAGAGACAGCAGCAAAGGAACCGCTATAAATTTGCCACTTGCTGCTTAATAAATGCTATGAATATGGGAAAGATCAGGACAATTTTTAGTAAGTATCATGTTATAATAGCTAGGACTTTACAGTAAAAAAAAAATACACGTTTCAGGTAACAGAAGAACCACCTACAGAATATCTGTACAATTTATAAATGGATTATAACATCCCTTTCTACGGGATCCAACATCTTGAGCCTGTTTCAGCACCCCCAAACTCATTCAGCAGCAGTGGCAGAAGATTTAAGTGCTGCACGTAGGTGCACATAGAAAAAGAGGGAGATTAGAAGCAGCATGTGATTGTTTTACCAAAGAAACTGAGGGACTTTCCTGCTCTCCCCAGGCCTCAAACACTTCCACTGACCTTCCTATTCTCAGTCTTCAAACCTGATGCCATTCTAAGCCAGAGGAATATCAGTAGACAGCAAAAAGAAGTCAAGGCTGGTCCAATATCTGCACCTCAGTATCTCCTGGACTCCAGTTAGCCTCGGCAGAAAAGCTGAGCTTTACACTGTTAATATACAGGCATGTTACATTTCTAGATCATTATGAATAGTTGTTCTTTCTATAAACCTTTTCATTTACAGAAAAATCTCTCCTCCTTTAAGTTATTCTGAATCACAGCCACAGATGTTTTTTTACATTTCTTTGTGCTGAGAATTACTGCAGTGATCCAAAATTTGTGAAAAGATTGGACCTATTTGTCTGCCTTATAGAGAAATACATTCTAGATCTCTCTCAGAAAGCCTGGGCTGTTCTGACACAAATTTGGCAGTGTAATTACCACGCAGAAAGAATAATTTCTATTCATACAAAAGCGTGCGAAGAGGACAATTGATGCACACCAGATTGTTGGTTCTTTAATCCACAAAACATTTCGCTGCTTGTTTCAGATGAGAGCTTTTGAGAGGAGTGCCTCAGTTCTCTCAGCTGTGCCAACAGCCACCGACTATCTAACCCCGGGGAGCTGGGCACTGTGTTCTCTGCGCTGCATAAACCAGCACCAACTCTAACAGCAAAGGCAACTGCAGGATCTACAGATTACAAAATACATCATAGTCATTTAGTTTATACCCAACAACAGAAATGCAGACGCAGATGTCATTACCTATATAAACCTTCTAACTGTTGATCAGTCTCTTGAAGCTCAGACCAGTACCCGCTTGCAAGCTTTTGGTACTCATTGATAACTAAGCTCTTCAAATCGGGATAGGGGCATTCCAAAGACAGTAGTGCTGAAGGAACCTCAAGGAAAAGTCCATTTTTCTCTTCAGAAGAATACGCTAATGCCTGTGATGAAAAAATGCTACTCAGCAGACTACTCTGCGTTATATTTTCTCTCTCAAAAAATTGCTAATTAAACTCATAAGGAAAAGCTTACTTTTGTTTTATAGTCTTCAAGTTCTCTTTCCAAAGCCAGACTTTCAAGGATGAGGAATTCCAAAATTCCCTTCTGTTGCTTCTTCACAAATTCGATCTATTTCATGAAATATGTTACTGTTACTTCTTGATCTTGTTATAATATGAAAGCTCTTGTTTGGAAACAAAGAGCCTGATTTCCAGTTCTACACTGCGATGCTTTTACAGATTGCAGTGAAGCAGATCTGCACTACTGCAAGTACAGAGGTTACTGGATACTCTGAATGCGAGTTATATTCTCAAAGTATTACATACAAATAGATGAAAATACTAAAAATACACTGACAATAAATTGTAAAAATAAAGTTAAAATACCAACCTGCTGTAACATCTCAACTGGATCGAACTTAGATTTCGGACAAGATTCTTCTGAGAGGTAACGCTGCATTTCAGACAGCCTGTATTTCAAGTTCTCTTTTAGTTGCCAGATAGGAACTACATAATTTGTTTGGTATGTATCCCGTTCCTTTGATAATTTATGCTCTATAGTCAAACAAAACATAAAGCTTTCTCAAACACACAAAATGTTACACAGCACTGTGCTTTCTAAACCTAAGTCTGTCAAGACAGGGATTTAAAAACTCAAACAAATAATCGAGATAATTTTGATTACAATAAATAATCAAGAACTGAATAAAAAATTCTTACCTAAGTCCTTCATATCCGAAAAAAAGTCGTGCTTATGGCTTTCTTCATCAAGAAAAGTCTTTATTTCTGCTTCTGCTTTTTGCCTGGAAGGTATGAATATGAGTTTTACAGAAGCTTTAATTTCTTATTCATCGAGTTTTCAAGAATGATAAACCCCAAATACTCTAATAATTAAGTAAAAAGGGGGTTTCTCTGCCTGGGAAGCTATGAAGGGCAGGACTTGGACAGGAAGGTGGTATGGAAGCAAAAAATGCTCTCATTGATCTGCTGCACATACAATACACAAGCTAAACAACAATATTAACAAGTGTGAACTCAATACACGTATCTAGAGACAGACTCTGAAGGAATTAAAAAGTACCTGAAAACTTCTGACACTCCTACAAATACATGCTCTGCAGATGTTCATAGGTCAACAAAACAGCTATGACATCATCACGGAGAGGTGTTTTCAGGTATTTTAATGTTTTCCTCACAATGTGCATTGAATTAAGTATGCCACACCAGAATCTCGGTGGTCGTCGTCTTCTCAATACTGAAGTATTGCTTTAACAATGGGTAACTTAAGATTCCTCAGCTCTTACCTGTTCTCACTCAGTCTTTTATGCTCTTGCCACCACACTTGCTGATGCTGTTTCAGCAGCGTTTGCTCTTTGCTCATTTTTGAAACTTGCTCCATTTTCTTAATCTGCAGGAAAAATTAAAGCTTGTATTTTGAGTCTGTTCAATAGCTTTAATCAAATGACTTCATATGGAAACTTAACTACAGAATGATGAACCTAAAAGCTTATTTCAAACCTGTGTTTTTCTAAAGAACAATGGGTTTAAATGTAACCAATTTCCATGAAAAAATTTTATTCCATTTCAAATCACAATTAAATGAGAGGAGAAAGTGAGAAAAATGCAGTCCATTTTCTTCTTTTACTTTTTCTCCTTTTCTTTCCCATCCCTATTTTCCCAGGAGGTAAAGGGCAGAAGATGAGCAGGAGAAAGAAAATACACTTTCTTACAGGTGGGAAGATGAAAGCGTGTCTTTCAAGAAAAAGAATTTCAAAATTGATTACTAAAAAAGAGTGCTTTTTCAAAATCTATCCAATTAAAGAGGCTCTGAAACTGTCTGAGGGCTTCACAAAAACATCGCTTCCAACTTCAGATGAAACAGAAACACGGTTTTGAGATAGACGGAGTTACTGCCTAAACTAGAGGAAAAGCTGCCAGGGGAAGGCTGACGAAGCCTCTGGCCAGCCAACAATGAAGGAAAAGGATCAGAAGCTGTCTGTGGCTGCCAGGAGTCCCTCAGACAAGTCAGTTTTCTCTCACGCTCCCACCACCACGACTGTCTCCTGGCCTCTCAGTGGATACTCAGGACAAAGCAGCACTGCAGTTCAGAACTGGCTCCTTTCCTGCTCCTCTTTTTGCTGCCCAGCCACCACCTTCCTCCATAACAACAGACCTCATCCTCACCCCAGCCAGCTTCTTCGAGTCGCAAAACCCCTTCTGATCCCAGAGGCTCCCACAATTCACACGCACACACCCCCTTTTTCCCCTCCCCGGACCTTCCTTCATGCAGATACACTAATCTACTGCAGAATGGTAGCAAGACAAGAAAAAAAATTTGGAAACTCTTGTCCTAGTTCATAACAGGGAGAAATTAATAAAGATCTCACTCCACACCTAGTTCAGGAAAGAAATGACATTCTGAGAAAAAAAATGCTAGTCTTCCCCTCGGCTCAGGGGGAAATAATCTGCTCTGTTAGAAATGCTTAGTCAGCTTTCCTGCCTGGTGAAAGCTGGACAAACCACACGTCATCCCTCTGCGTTCACATGGGTAAGGACACGAGAGCAAAACCCCTCCAGCCGTGTCCTCCGTGACCCCAGCTGGCTTCTCCAAGGGGAACGCCTCTGTGCAGCGCTCATGTAAGCACGAACCCCACCGCTCCGCGAATCACAGCCTCTCATCCACCCACCACAAAGCTAAAATCTTACTGTGAAACTAAATACCTACAACTTTGAAACTAGAAACATTTACACCTCTCACACAAATCTGAGTTTAACATATCTGGTTGAATACACCTGGTTTCTACACAGTCACGTAAGGAGGAACCACGACGAGAACGTGGTTAACCCATGGTGCTTCTGCAGCACACCTGCGTTAGCGGCATTATTTGGGGAAGAAGCTGCAATAGGTGCTCTGGGGAGGTTGGTTATGTGACTGAATGAGAACCAAGGGGTTTATAGGAAGCTGCATATGTGACTGGACTGTAAGAACGTCTGAAAACGCCTGTTTTATGCTTTCAATCAGTATGTCACAATGCTCTTGAATCAAAGATAATGCCTCGTTAATTTATTGCTTACATATTTTAACTTCTAAAAAGTCACTTATAGTTCCCTCTTGATTACCATTAGGTGCTTAAAACCAGACTTCAAACCCAATACTGTATTTAAAGTAATTTGAAAATACAGACATCTCAACTCAATTCCAAAACTAAAGTGAAATAAAAGTCGAATAGATCTGTACACAAAGTTTAATATGCTCTTGAAATTATTTTATAGCAACAGCAATGACATTACTGGACAACGGCTGCAATATTAGCTTTTTTCTGTATGTGCTGTATTTTTCTTTCTTAAATGGTCAACAGCTGATTTACCATTTGCTGCTTTGGTTCCACCTCACTGGAGGAGTAACCCAGCACTTCAAAATTTGGATAGCCTCAATCAGCAACGAAGCAGTAGTAGGTGGGAACACATTCTGTTCCCTGGGGAGCCTTCAGCGTCTATATTTTACTACCTACTGAGTTAGAAAACACTTGAAAAGGTGAAATACCAAAAGACAGATGATGAAAATTAGTTTAAAGCTTGAATGAATTCAGTAGAATTTTGCATTGCCAATCCATGAATAAATATCTGCCAGAGCTCTTGAAATACTATACTTACATGCATTAAAGGAAGCAATGCTATAAAGAAAGTATGTATTTTTTCTCTCATTCACTGTCACCCTGTTCTATTTTAAATACAAATTGAGAGGCTGCACAAACAACCCCCTTTTTTGTTGCAAGGCCTTCAGGGTAGAAGTGTGAACAAGTAAATTATGCTTGTTGGTGCTGGATATATTCCATTTACTAAGATTTAAGAAACGGCATCAGAACAAAAAATATGGTTATGTTGCTCTCCAATATATTTAATTTAATAACTTCTCTTCAAAGAACTTCTAAATAAGTTTTAGACACGAATTTAAAGGCTGACTTTTTTTTTTTAGAACTTTAGCATAATTCCATATTCCTTCAGCAAATTTCCCTTTGAACTCTGCAATCCTGTCTGAATGAAGACTGAACTATATTTCATACATGCCAAAGACATCAGATGACCAGGTCCCTTAGCCATCTACACAAGAACACTTTAGTCACTGCGTTTTGCATAGTTTCTGGCAGTTTGACATACGCTCTCCTTCAAAGAAAGCACAATTTTTTAAAGGGAAGCTCTTAAAAATACAAATCCAAAGAACGTTTCTGGACATCCACAGCTAAAACCACCACCCGTTTATTCCTAACCACCTTCCCCTCCAGCCCTGCCCCAGCTAGCTGCGATGTACAAGTCCTGACACACAATCCAGTACACAGGAACACCCACATCTAGGCTGTCCCATTAAAAACAAGTGCAACGCTTCAAATTCTGTTGCGGCTTAACAGCCACAGCGTGATGATAAGCTGCATGGAAAAGACCTAAACTCATAAATAGGTTTCAGAGAGTTTCTCTTCTCAAGACAAACGTCTTGAGATTAAAATATTTTATTTTCTGTCCACTGCAAAATCAGGACAAACTACGTAGTGTACGGCTGGATAAGAGCTGAGATGAGCCACAGTCTTCTCATACGTTTCGGTTTGCTGCTTAAGGAGCTTGTTCACAAAGATATTCCATGTTTTCCTTTGTAGGTAATGTTGGAAGCAATCAGAACCACACCCTCTGAGTGGCATAAAATTATAAAAAAAAAAATAAAAAAATTCATCATCTCTCCAGTGTTGTATGTAGCCAAGATTGATAAGCCGGGCGATACATATTCGTGGAGGACACACTGGGAAGCAAAATACAAAGACACTCAAGCATATAATCTTATAAAAGCTTTACCAGACCGGTTCTACCCACTGAGGTCTGGCTGCTACCAAAGCCACTCTGTGACTCCCCACCGCTGCAGGTCTCAGAGCTCACAGTACCCAGTGCAATCACTGTGTCACCCAGCAGCTGGTCAATCTTACTGGGACCTGCAATGCAGCCAAGCACCAGCAGCCAGCCCAGGCCCACAGGTGCTGAAGCCACCCGAGTTCCAGAGGCGTGCCCCAAAGGCACCTGAACGGCTCCACGCTGAGGTCCAACAGGACCTGACAGTTTAGTCGTCACGTCACACGAAAGCTAGACTGTGTCTCAGAGGTACCTCTGGAGGCAGAAAAGCTGGGTCTGTGCAGCGCTGAACCTGAGCTACTAACCCAGCCTAATCCAAACCTGCTGGCTACTCCAACGGCAAAGGCACCTGCGTTCCAGATAAACACGGCACCCGAGAGCTGACGGGGCATGAAGTAGGTCTCGTACCACAGTTCTGCTTTGGAATGTGACCCAGAAGAGACACCTTGATCAGCAGGCTAGCACCTTCTGTGTTTAAAGTACAGTTCAAAGTAAAAACTTCATTGATATTGTGGAAAAAGTACTTCTGTCTTTTTGGGAAGCAGAATCCACATATCTTTTACATCTCCGATTCAAAGAAATTCCACCCTTTGACTTTAACGTGTCCAAATCACAATAACGCTGATGAACTCTCACCTTTTGCTGAACACTGTTACAGTAATTTATTATCCCTATTCATTCTCAAATTCCTTGAGGCAGTGAAAAGAAATCTGATAACTGAATTTTAAAACCATTCACATCACAAATAATATAAAAATCATACCTTTAATTGGATTTTTGCAGATGCCATTTTTTTCGCCGCAGCGAGTTCATATAGATGTTTGTAGTCAACAGGTTTGTACTTCTGGCTGCAAAGACCATTTCTCACAGGACCAACCAGATTGTCTAGTTATCACATAAAACACATGCAGTCATTTCAAATTCTGGAGAAATATTTTAAGCGTGAGTCATAAAATGAAAGCAGCATAGACAGAAATGAGAAACAGTATATTTTAAATATTAAAAGTTTCCATAACAAAGAGATTGTTGGTTGGTGAATAAGAATTTGAAACAAACATAAGCTAGTAGACATTATATAAGAAACATTAACCATTTGCCTGTTTACAAAGAGTTTCTTTTAAAAGTTTTTTTTATCCGTGAACTTAAAGAATAATTCAATTTAAACCGGGTTTACTGGACAACCCAGGGGAAGTAGTTTTGCTGAAAAAGCATTTGAAGCCAATAAAGATTTAACCAAGCTGGTCTTTCACCACACAGTGAAGAAAACGTACAACGACCCCTTCAAGAAGGTTCATCGAGGGATTGCCCGATTCCCTGATCAAGTTACCTCAAGTTTACCACGGAGTCCTACTTTGAGCTCATGTTCACGTCCCTAGAACCCTCTACCTTTACTTCTCTTCCCCCTCGCCAGCTTCCTACCAATGATAACTTCCACCATTTCATGGTCACTTTAATTGAAAGCATATTATGCAACCGCTTAAAACTGGGTGAGGCAAGGACTGAGAAGACCAGCAGCCATATCTGAACGAATCCAGAAACCCAAGGCTGCAAACCCTGTCTGAACAAGATTTGCCAACAGAAAGAGAGAAGCACGCTCGAGGTAACCTCACATACAGAGCTGCCTAATATTAATGGACAGATTTTCCTGGCTTATTGGCCTGCACCAGACTCGCAGCAAAACAGAACTGCATTTCTTCCCCTCTAATCACCGTGTACAGCTGCCACAGGCAATCCCTTTGCAGCTTCCACTCTCTGAACTTGAGGGGATACACCACCCACAGAGGAAGGCTTCCTCCTTTCCTCCTGCTCGCCAGTCCTGCTTTCCTCTCCACTAATCCCAACATGCGAATTATTCCACCAAAGCAGTGGTATGCTAACAAGGCTATAGCTTTGATCTTGTATTATGACTCCTTTTTTTATTCTCTACATACCTGACACAAAAAATGTTCAGTAGTTTGATCCACTAATTCCTTCTGTTTAATCCCTCCTATGAGCTTAGCATGAATAATCTTGCTCACAGTTTTTAGGCCTTTAGGTAGCTTTGTTCACCTGTGGGCTTTTATCATCAATCCAAATTTAAAGTTCTCATCCCTAAGTCAGCAAGATTTGATGTGAAGATTTTTCCTCCTTCTTTCTGAGACTGCCTACATCATTGTCCAGCACAGATTCTGGAACAGCATTCCATGTTCAAGGAAGCACAAGTTCAGTCACCAAACCCTCTGAAAAGCCACTCATTCAGTTCTTCCTCCTGAGCCTACTACTCCTTCATCACTGCTCCCAAAGGCTTACAAGCTCTCCTAGTCTGCTAGGAGTCATTTTGGGCAGTAACCTCAGTGTCCACACACAGGAGCAGCAGCGCGTGGCAGCAGCTTCAGAGCAATTCCATAACACCTCTCATTCAGGCTCCCTGCAGGGAAATGCCTGGGAGATAAGGTAGCAGATGCATCCTGTCATATTCATTAGAAAAGAATCAGTAACTGTTACTAGTACTACTAAATGACATTAATTACTGCTGTTAATTACTAAGTACAACTCCTTAGTATGGTGCTTGCTGATCTCGTGATCTTTGAAAAGCATGATAGTGTGATGTGCCAGCATCAGAGATCCTCAGTTAATCCCAGGACAGCATGCTATGGTGCAGGGAAGTGTCAGAACAAAGGTGGGACACTCACCTTCCTGAGGAGATAAAGACCTAAATGTTTCCCCCAGCACCTGCTGCAGCGACCCCTCTAAACACCTGGTGTCGATGTTTCTGGAAATGTTCTACATGCATCGACACAGTCCTCGTGCTGCAGTCAGCTCTTAGCCTTGCCACTCCTCCTCCAGAGCAGGAATCGGAAGTTATTCCTAAATCATTTCACTACGTGGGTCTCTCACAGCACTTGTTCTGAATTCTGGTGTAGACATCCAGGGGCAGGAACCCTGTCTGGGGATGGCACTCAAACTGCAGTATCCTGACCAGTTTTCTGTGGTCTGTGTCAGCATTGTCATCTCCTTTAACTGCTCAGAGAAAGTACAGTTTGCTGTCCCTGTTTGACAGCTTCTATATGCAGCTATTAATTGCACAGAGTATTTCATAAGTAGTTTTATTCTAGATTGTGATAAAACAATTAAATTTGAACATGACAGCATACATACCTGCATCACTAATCCTATGAGTTGTAAGGACTGTTCCATGCTCTGGTTCACTCATTTTTATTTTTTGTATCTGTTGAGAAACAAACAGATGTTTTGAGAACACCAGCGTTGTGCATGCAATCTAAAAACACATTCAAAAATATGTATTGTTTTCTGAGGAGAGAGAACACATCTCACTAAAAATGTAATTAGATAGGAATTCCACGAGTTCATCTTTCATTTTAAGAGAGATTTTATGTGCCTCATATCATTTAGCAGCTCAGAAAGTGAAAACAAAATATTATTTCCTTGATGAATCTGCAATGCTGTCACATAGATCACCTATTTGCTCTGTGCTTTTCAAAATACAGCAATCCTGTTGACTCAAATGTGAGGTAAGTTTTTGAGCTGTTCTTTGCTTTTTAGACATTAAGCCTGAAAAGATCACTCTTTTGTTATACTTAGAGGCTGTTGTTTATGTATAGATCCCCATACACCCCCTTTCAGTGTATTAACTCTTCTCAACCCACGTCAGCTGTTTCACCAATGGTGGCTTAGTTCCTGGTGAGCAGCTATGACAGGCAGCGGGTATCAAGTATTCACATCATCTTGGGGTAAACTTGACATTTAAGATGCAATAAGATACACAATGTAGTAAAAAACTTTATCTTCAACCTCTTACTTTCACCTTAATTAAGCATGCACGGGCACCATCCCAGGTCTTGCATACAAAGAAAAGCAACAGATCAAAACAAGGTGTTTCAGTTGAACTGAGTCAACAGATGAATAATGCCAGAAGAGGGAGGTGATGCTCAACCAGCCTCCCCACAAACCCTTTCCTTCAAACCCAGCTCTGCCTTATCAGAATTTCCTACTCACACAATTCCACCCACTTTGTCACTCCTTTGACATTTCTCTGGCCCTACAGCAAGCAGCAACCCAGCAAACAGCAGACCAGCAAAATCTGTTAATGTGTGTATTGGGGAGTTATTTTTCTGCTGTTCTAGTGAGTTGAACCAGTTTATCCATAGAAATTCCACGGATGGCACAATGCAACAAGGAGGGAAGGAAGAGCAGCAGAAGCAACGGAACGGGAACTACCCTGACAGAGAGCTATTAATTTCAGTCAAATAAAAATGTGCAACTGCAACCAAAGATACTTCACATTGTACTTTCCCATGAGATATGTTTCTTCATGACAACGTTCTGCATTTCAGAATCATCAAAAACAGCTACGGTGTAAAAATCTGACCTAGATGGACAACAGTTTCATGAATGAGCTTCCGTTATTACTGCAAACAAATGGTAAGTGCAGTTGAAACTACAGCCACAACGGTCCACACCACTGTGCCTGTGGCCCAGTGTCAGTTTGGTATTAATTCTGTACACGTTAACTATGCAAGTTACGAGGCAAATAAAACTCAGGACCACCGAGCTTTGTACAGTGAATATTCCATGGCCAAACCAAGTAGAAAACAGTGAACACTCATTGACAGTGTGACATTTCTCAATGCTTCTTCATGCACATTCTTCAGTGTTATTTAACAATGCTGGAAACCGTCCCTTGAACTAAACCAAAAATATCAAAGCCTAAATGTCATCTGTCTTCACCCAAGAGTGACCATTCATTAACAAGAGGGACCTTTTCAAATTGGTTCTGAAAGTAATTGACAATATCAGTCGGTCAGAAGCTACACTGAACGTCATCGTCTGATCACAAAGACTGAAATTAAAGATACACGAGAGTAAGAAAATACAACAATACGTGAGGGAGTTAATTCCCTTTTTGAAAGATTAATGTCTGTTTTATAATCTAATAGTCACCTGTAAATAAATTCACAGTTCTGTCCCAAAGTCTTCACACTCCTCAAAAGTCACGGGAAAAAGAAAGGAAGAAAGAGGTTAGCACACACTTACTGTTGATTCCCTTTTTCCCTACTTAAAGCAATTATTTGGTTTCAACTTGTAACTATGTAACACGGCCAAATTCACCCAGACAAATGAGGTAATTCTCCATAGCAGAAGCAACTTTGGCCAGTTTGTCATGGTAACATTTTATCTATACATCAACTTATCTACATATAATTTTCTAACCGCATATGTACTTTGGGTGGAATAGATTTTTTTAAAAATCAAATTAATTACACATGTAAATCCTTAAGGTAGGGATTTACATAACAGTAAAGTATGGGATTTACCTTACTTATTTCTTCAAGATGCACAAAGACAGTTTAAATGTCGCTTCTTTTCCTCCTAAAGACAAAACATATTTTTCTGCTGCTTCTTAGAAAGCTGTCCTGGTTCTGGCTGGGATAGAGCTAATTTTCTCCTCGGTAGCTATAACAGTGCTATGTTTTGGATTTAGCCTGGGATTTGGTATGAGAAGAATGTTGACAATACACTGATGGTTTTAGTTGCTGCTAAGAAATCAAGGACTTCTCAACTCCTCATGCCTTGCCGGGGTGTGGGTGCACAAGAGGCTGGGAGGGAGCAGAGCCAGAGCAACGGATCCCAGTTGGCCAGTGGGATATTCCACATCACCCAACGCCACATGCCCGGTGCACAGCCGAGGGCTGGTGGGGAAGCTCTCCCGCTCGCTCTCCCCCAGGACTGCGGCTTGGGGATTCTCTCTCCTCCGGGATCGCCGGGCACTGGTCAGCGGGTGGTGAGCAGTCGCACTGTGCATCACTTGTTTGTATATTCTATCATCATTATTGGTTTATTTCAGTTGTCAAACTGTTTTTATCTCAGCCCACAAGTCTCTCTACCTTTACCCTTCCAATTCTCTCCCCCACTCCCCGGCGGGGCAGAGGGAGAGTGAGCGAGCGGCTGCGTGGGGCTTCGCAGCCCGCCGGGTCAAACCACAACAGGTCAACGACGCACGGGCTTGTCTGTCACTATTTCTTGGAGGAATCACTGGAAATCACTGGAACAAGAGGTGCTCAATCACCAACACACAAATCTTTAAGCTATAGGCTGATCAATTTTAAAAGGCATTTAAAGAAAATCCTTTTTATTCAGGTTGTTTACAAGTCTGTAAATTAGGTTTAGTTTAGTACCCTAGTGTCATAATTCCCTTACATTTCCAGCCTCCAAAGTCATCCCGGGAGGAGGAAGCAGACACATCATGAAATTCTGTAATTAAAAAAGGGGCCAGAGGGGGGAATCTTAAAACAAAGAGTGAAACCCTGCAAACTGGTATAATTTCCCATGGAATTCTACAACATTCAGCACCTTTTGGAAACTCCAGCACAATTATGTGACACAATCTTCCACTGAATTTATAGTCATTAAGGTTGACAAGGAAAACTTAAAACACTAATAATAAAAGCTCAAAAATTAGAAAAAAAACATAAGAAAACTCAAAATATTTGTTTAGTACTAGTTTTCAGTTATTTCTTCCTAAGGCTTTCAATGTGAATCACAAAGAAACAAAACCAGGCATTTCTTTTTCTTTGCTGAGTTTTACCCTTCCCTTGAAGAGCAAATCAACCACACACTGGAATGTAGAGAAAAGGGAAGGCATCACAATATATTGAAATTCTTTATTTTAAAGCTTTTTTGATTGACCAGTCTAAAACAGATTTTCATACATCTCTTTCTTGGAAAGACCACAAGCCATCACAATTCCTAACCTCATTCAGGAAGACATGAATATTCAATTGTGGCTTGATATGTCTATAACCCTACTGATATTCTTACTAACGTAAAAATGAAGAACAGCTGCCCCAAGCCTCTCCTTATGCCATCAGATATAACCTGTATTTACCTGGGGCCAAGAAAACAAGGGGGAAGAACCAACACCAGGATTCTGAACGAGTGTGACTGTTCCCCAGTGGGGCCACCCAAGCCCTGCAGATCTGCAGCACGGTTTTTAAACACCAGCAAGTTCTCCAGAGGGTTTTTGTACTACAGTTAATATCTACACAGCAATGTTGATTTTCCTCAGCAGAGATACCAGCAAGGCCACCACATTCTGAGATTCTACAACAGAAATAAATATGTCTGTATTAGACTTGAAGTGGTCTGCACACGCTTTGTGGAACCATTTGGACTTTTTGGGTTTGTAACAGCCCAGTGACAGCAGCAGCTTCAACCAAGTTGCCAGAATCCCTCAAATTAAGAGCAGGAAAATATATCTACAAAGGAAGACACGACATGGGATAGTCCTAATGGCAGAGTGAGACATCAAAATTCCTTGTAAAGTCAAAATGAGAGACTTGCAGCAATGAAAACTGGCTTTGCTTTGCCTGCTAGCACTTCACTTCTTGGCACCCACTTTCCCGGTGCTGAAGTTAGAGAGGGAATGCAGCGGGATACTTGAGTACAGTGGTACAAAACAAACAATTTACCTCAAAAGATTCTCCGACTCTGCTCTTTTCACAAGGTTAGTCCTTAGCAAGGGCATTTAAGCCCCCATCACCAGTTCTACAGCCTGTGTCCATCCATGCCAGCATCAGAGTAGAGATACCTCCCTTTGCTGTGGGCAAACTGCTGCAGGCAGCGTTCTGGAGCACCGCGCTGGCACCGGCAGCCCGAGGAAACCCCTGCTGATCTGTCTCCCCGGGCGAGTGGAACAACTGTGATTCAGCAGTTTCAAAGAGCATAAAATCTACTTCCATTTTTCATTCTTACAAGCATAACCCATGGAAAATCATATGTAGCAGAGTTTTTTTCTACTTCCTCTTGCATTTCCACTCTAGTTCACAGAAAGCAACGCAAATATATCGGGGTATTTTAGTTTTTAACCATAGCCACTGGATTTTGCATCTCAGTACATCTGGCAGTGCCTTTAAGCATCTTCATCCTTTTGCTCTTGAAGAGACCACTGGAATTCTTGCATATTATAACTTGAAAAGAGTAATTTCCACAATGCCAATGCTCTTGTTAAATTCTGAGATCTGTTAGTACTCCTCCCAGTTGTGGAGTCTGTATTAAAAGGGGAAAGGAAATCAATTTAGGGTGAGGCTTGGTGTATTTGCATCATAATGACACTTGGTGACTCTCATCTAACCCTATATGAAGGCAAAAATAACTTATTGATCAAAAATCGGGAGTACTTGAAAGCTTTAAGATGACTGGATCCATTGCACCCACTTCTCTCTAAAAAAACCTTTTATTGCTGTTCCCTACCCAGCTGCTGCGTTAGCATCGTTCTCCTGTAATACACATTTTGGGAACCATGATCCTAATCTGGGTCCATCTGGGCAGCTTTCAATGACAAGCTTCTTCCAACACAAGAAACGCGGTTCTTTTGAAAAGGATACTAGGGATACTGACAAGATCAGCAGCAGCAGAGCTACCCCTCCGATTTATTTCTTTATCCCTTCGGCAAATTGTTAACATCTCTTCTTTTACTGACATATTTCTGATTTAATGTTAGCATTTTAACAAAACTTCACATATTTGCCTTAGCTCCCACCCCTTTGAAAAGAGAGGAGGAGAGTACAACTGCGGGAACAGAACTGATGCAAAAAACAACTTACTGGCCACTTTCTGTAATTTTAGGGCTACTGTGTTTGATTAAATAAGTGCTTATTCCCTTCCAGCCTACCCATTTCTCTCTTCTGCAATGATGTCATACACTTGTATTTGATCTCAGCCTTTTAATGGACATTATTTTCTGTTATCACAAATTCAACATTATGGCTTCACTAAAACACTGACAACGAATGTGAAGAAGGTTTTGGAAAGGGCAAGATCTGTATAAACCTGTATTTTATCTTCAGTAACTAGAAAATGTACCAACCAAAATGATAAAAGCACTGCAAGTTATATTTATTTCTGCTTTAATGCTGATATATCTAAAACCCTCTTCAATACTATAAAAGTTCATCTAAGCCTGAATTCAGACACCCTGCTTCCAGGCTTTGTTCAAGCCTCAATACAGCCTCTAGGCTGGAAGTCTTGATGCATCTTAGAAACAAAAAGTACAAAAGACAAAGCAGACATTGAACAAAGCCTTTAGTACACAGAAAACTGTTCCCAAGAACGCTAAATCAGCTATGTCTACAACCAGCCATGACTAAACCTTTTAGCAGCAGCAGAAAGCCCAAGGTTTACCAACCCTGTTTCTCCTCCTGTTGATAATTTTGTATTTCACTACAATTCAGAACTCTTTTAGGTAAGAACAAATAAGACCTTTTAAAAGATTATGCCTCCAATTCGACTAAACACCTCAGTGCATTCTTCATGTAAACGCTTGTGCCTGACGTATATGACTTAAGTATATTCTTAAATATGGGAATACCAAATGTTAAGGCAAGATCCTACTCCCTTTCATCTAAATAGAAATTACCAGTGTCAGCCAGTGTGTCTGGAGCAAGCACAGCCTGTCCGATGCTGCTGCTGCTGACTCACGCCCAGGTAAGGTCCCAATTCCACAAGCACATGGGGTTAACCATTAACTCTAAAGGAGCCCAGATTTCACCGCCTCAATTCAACAAGTCATTTGCATACATAAATCTTTGCAGATTTGGGTCAGGAGTGTCATTTTTTCCTCAAAGCTAAACTGCTGCTAACCAACAGCAGGGCAAAATTACTGGGGGGGAGGCACAGCGTTTAACGATCTGGACACGCTATTTAAAACAAAACTTTTTGTGCATGTTTTAAACCAGTCAAATTATTAAATGCACAATCAATAATATGAAGCCACGTCAACTCCTCGCAACACACAATTTAACAGCACAATCAATGACAGTTTAATAGCGACTCATATTTTGTGCGAAGGAAGGGTGCTTAATCTCACAACAGCCGGTGTTACAATCCTGTCCGTGGTTCAAGTACATCACCAGTGGGGATGCACAACTAAACACTGACTTCACTGAAAACTTTGAATACAACATCAACGGGAACTTTGATCACAGAGTAGGACAGATGTTTCCTAAAACATCCAAACTCAGGGGAAAAAAAAAAACCAAACCAAAACCATACAAGTTCCTCATTTTCAGTGCTCTCTTTTGAATATCTGGAGATTTCTTAAATATTTTGTGGAAGTTTTTTTCCTATATTTTAAAGTTTAAAGGAAAAGTTAATAGCTTAGCTCCTGCATGTTTCCATTCAAAGAAGAGGAATATTAACATGCAGTTGTTGGAACCCTCTGACCCTAACTGTCGCTGGGGAAAAAAGGCAGAGAATCCCTCTCATTGTATGGCATGGAGTAAAAACAACAAACAAATAACCAGCTTCATCCTTTAATCAGATCCATTCTCTTCTTCTAGTTGAACTATCTGAAAATGGCACCCACCCAGAAAGCTTTAATCTCGCAGCAGTCAATCCTTTCCCCAGGAAGAAAATACACAGTATAATACTTTTACCATTCAGTGTCAAAACAGTTGCTAGAGAAGTGCCATAGTTTGATTATAATTTAAACTTGCATTCCCTAAAGAGAGACTAATCGATGTGTTTGCAATAAAGTATCAGAAATTGTACATTCCCAACAGAGACACAGTCCTTTTTCTCTATGATAATCTCTTTACTTCCTCATTAAGTAAAACTTAATCCAAAGTAGAAAGATAAATTTGAGTAACACTTAAAACCATCAGCTTCATGGAATGCTCCGTCACATTGCAAGGCGGGGAGGAAATGGCTCATCTCTTTCTGAGCATGTGCGCTACAAGAGAACTACTGTTCCCCCTCTGTCCTTTGAATATCCTAAGCAGCAAATCCAAGGTAAACTTTAAAACCACTTCATATAGAAAAAAAACGCAACAAGCAAATCAAAGAAAGGAAGTAAACTTTTTTAGAAGCTGACAAGGGACATAAGAAGGGTAGGAAATGAAGTCACCCGTGTCCACCACGCAACCTTGAATCGAGTGAGTCGGCTGGCGTTGCGTGACGTTGTTTTGTTCTGAACAACACACGCACAATCCACCGTCACTGACCAAACGCAGCCACTTCAAAGTCAGCCAGCTGCAGACAGCACGCCTGGCGATTTCAAAGCTTAACTGAAAGAGAGGGTGAAGTGAGAAAATGCTCTGATGCTTTCAGTAGTTAATTATTACAGAACTGTTTGGGTTGGAAGGGACCATAAAGATCATCCGGCTCCAACCCCCTGCCACGGGCAGGGACACCTTCCCCCAGACCAGGTTGCTCCCAGCCCCATCCAACCTGGCCTTGAGCCCTGCCAGGGAGGGGGCAGCCACAGCTGCTCTGGGCAATTCCTGGCATGTGGCTGGGCAATCCTGGACAAAATCCTGCTTTGCTGAGCTGAAGGCAAAAACCCAGAGGCATCATTTACAGACGTCCTTCTTGAACGCAAGAAATTTGCAGAGTTTCATTACATACTTTTTAATGTTATTAATGTTCCATCTAGCTTCCTATTTATTACCTCCATCTATAACAAAAAGTAACTCACAAATTAAACACTATGCTTCAATATATTCATTTGAAGATTTATTGGAAGAAGCCCACATCTCATTGCTGTCTACAACTACCTGTAGCGAGGTGGGGGTCGGTCTCTTCTCCCAGATATCAAGTGATAGGACAAGAGGAAACAGCCTCAAGTTGCACCAGGGGAGGTTTAGATTGGATATTAGGAAAAATTTCTTCACCGAAAGGGTTGTCGAGCACTGGCACAGGCTGCCCAGGGCAGTGGTGGAGTCCCCTTCCCTGGGGGGATTTAAAAGCCGTGTAGATGTGGTGCTGAGGGACATGGGTTAGTGGTGGCCTTGGCAGTGCTGGGTTAGCGGTTGGACTTGATGATCTTAAAGGTCTTTTCCAACCAAAATGATTCTGTGTGAGTCTGAGTTATCCATTATAGAACCCTACAATTTTCTCCATTACTTAAGAAATAACAATTGTACAGTTAAATTGACCTTTAACTGTCTGACTTGTAAAGCGTATCTGCTTATTCACTAGCCTATGAGGAAAGCAGGACATTTGTGATGGTGCAGTGAGCACTTTACCACTGCTGCTCTGGCATCCATCAAATCAAACGCTCAAATCTACGTCACTCATTTAGCACAAGAGAAGGAAAGATGCTGTAACAGAAAACTGCCATATGATCAACTTTCCCTTCATCACAACAAAGCACCTGGGCTTTGCCTTGACTCTTTGTGTTTCTCTTGCTCTGCTTTTTTTCTATTAATGAAGAGCAAAGCCAAAACAGTAGCTTGAGACCCTGTAAAGCGATTGATATTAGTGGAACAAAATATTGCAATTCATGATCTCTTCAGGCCTGCCAGTTTTGGAACCAAGCATTTCAGCCACCCATATAAAACCAATATAGTCTTTTTTCTTTTTTAAACCAAAAAAGACCTGATTCACATGAAGAAGGAGACTAGACCTAACAGTGCAGAAAAGCACTGAGAGAAGTAATTTTCTTGTTTAGTATTTCTTTGCTTAGTAGCGCCAACAAAATGATGCTCCTGGTACAAAATTTGACCTGCCTTCTAACTGCTAAAATGAATCAAATAAATTCTTCTTGCTTACACATAACGAGAACATTTATCTTCATGGTAAAAAAATAAATAAATAAAACTATCACCTTGGTAACTGAAGAAAATGCGTTCATCCTCTAACAGGTGGCACCCAGAGCTGTGCAAGGCACAGCACTTCAGGGTGAATGTGGATGGAAATTAAAAACCGCAGTATTTTCAGCATTCAAAATACATTTCAGACCAAAGTCACATTATCCCTACAGATCATTCCAAATAGCATAAGAAAACAATATCTGCCTGTTTATTTACATGTAAAAGTTTTAATGCCATTCTTCTTCCCATGCACTTAGACCTTCTCCTGAGGACTCTGCTCTGCAAGACGATGGCCATTCTAGCCTGGATCCAAGACAGCACACAGCTGCGTGTGTAAGCTTAAACACACCAAAGTATTTTGTAAAGTCTGGGTCAGTATTAAATATTCTTGATGCTATACAAATACACAAGAGGAAGTAAATGATTGTATTTCTACAAGAATTAGCATACATTGAAAAAAAAAAAAATGCCAAAACTGTGTAAGTAACCAGAACAGAACGTTCCATAGGACTAATACCATCAGCTAACACAACTTTCTGATGATAACCTACAAGCTGTAAGGTTTTACAGATGAAGCATCTTTTCGTTACGGTTTTCATAGAAGAAAAGGAGGGCTTCATCAGAACAGAAACTGTGCTGCTAGAAAAGAAAATCAGAAAAGAAAACGTGCAAGAACAGCAAGGAGGAAAGGACTGGGATGAGAGTGGAAAAGACTTCAGAGCAGATACTCAGGAGACTAAAAGGAACTGAATGCCAAGAGAAACTAAGGAGGTTACAGAGCTCCCAGCCTGGGGACAGACCAGTCAGAGGTAACCCAATGCGAGCAGAAGGGCTGGCTCTCAGGTGGCTTGCTTTGGAAGTGCCCTCGACTAACAATGGCCTCCTGCCGCCAGATGACCACGCTGGCGAGGGAAGGACTGACCATAGGTTCTGCAAAGAGCTGGTGTTGCAGGGGAGATGTAAACATCTCTTTACCCTTCAAGGCACAGTGGTTGATTGCTTGTAATCTTGCTGAACCAAACAGGCACTGGTCTCCTCACACAGAAGATCCTAGTTGCAACAGGCGTCAATGATGTAACGCCAGAGGCAGTCTGGTCTTACACAAAATAAGCACAGGCCTCCTTTTTTCTGATGACAAGTTATACCTACACAGTAGGCAAGGATTCAATTGCAATGGCTTCTTATCAAGAGGTGGGATACACACTGTACCACAGAACTGGGAAAGATGGATCCCATGTATGATAATGCAAGGCCAATGGAATAAGGATGTAATTTTACAGGCAGAGATAATTAAGGAGATAGACCTTAAAGGAGCTGTAGCAGAACAGCGTGTCCTATAAGAGGCATCACACCTACTAAACCATCAGACACTAAAATAATCAATACTAGGTAGTAGCAGCAGTTCAATGGAAGACAGGTCAAGAAGCTCAGGGTATGCAGAAGTCATCGAGTCACTCTGAAAAGAAAAATTACCCACTGAAGACTGGGCTTAAAATTCTGTACAAAGTATTTGGATTACTGTTGTTAAACCACAGCCCCTTTGCTCTTCAGAGAAACCAGCTGATGTGATTTTGTTTCCAGTGCTGCAAAATTAACATTAGAAATCTACGGTTTTCCGAATCATGACAGTTTTGTTTTCTTTAACTAGCTAAAGCCCAAATTTTCTCAAAGCAGGAAGGGAAACAGAAGTCCAGTTCCTTGTTTTATAGAATGAAACACATGACTTTAAGTTGTCCTCACCTTTTGCACGTGCTCCTGCCTTCTGTGTAGTATTTTAAATTAAAGCATTTCCACCTACATCATTTTCATGCTAGCTTTGTTACTGATGTTTTTTCTTTAGAAAAACCAAACCTGTCTGGAAAGGTTCACTGACCCGCTGCTGGAGGCCTCCTCCCCACAGCTCTGCTGCCAGACCAATTTGTGTGAGCATTTCTTAATGAACTTCAGGCAGAAGTCAGCTGGCTTAGTTTATACTGTATGGGCATGCAGTTTGTCTTTATCAGTGCTTCAAGAACATGTTACCCTGTTTCAGTACAGCAAATTTCTCCTTAAGCAGAGATACTTTTTCCTGTTATAACCTAGGAGAAGCTACAGCTTTCCCAGTTGCAGTGACTTGCATGTTTATGGCTGCACTTAAAAGCAATTCTGCATCAGTCCTCTCAGAGTTGAACGGATCGCTTCACAAACCCAGCTTAAGGTGAAGCCACCCAAACAGGGCTAAGAGCCACTGGGGTGGGAAAGAGGAACCTGAGCAAGCAGGACCTTGTGAGTTAGTACGGACACCAAAGGCTCTGTACCACCGTACCTGAAGCTGGCCTGGCTGATTTTGTCTGACAGTAGCATAGCTGGAGTCAGAGGAGAACATTTGTCCACAGCCTGTGAGATGGCAAACAAGAGGGACAGATCACTCATATGATTTAGAAGCCACTGCAGGTTATTTTGTCAGGAGCATTAGTATCATTCTGCACAGCTTTTGCCAGTTCTGCTAGGAAATTTGCAGAGTTATGTGCAGGAAAGCATTTGGCACACCTTCACTTGAAATCAACGCATAATGTTGTCTGATATCCTACCACAAAAACCACAGCGTGCTTGCCTGGAGCCTGTCATTTACAACCCCTGGAAACGTACAGTCCATAAATAAGAATCAATTGTCTTTTTGCACATACATTTTCTTTGTGGCCTCCTTATTCCTAAAGATCTCTAGATTTCAGTTCAAAATTCTGTATCCCTACTCTGATAAGGAAGATTACAACTTGGTAAATTTCTCAACATTTTTTCCAGGCCTCAAATACAGCCTAGTAAGGAGATGGGTAATATTTTATTCAGTTTGAGAATCACAGCAGTCAGGAGGAATTGCAAAGGATTTTAGCAGGCCTTCACCTGCCCTTGAGCAGATGTAAGTACTTGCATTCTCCAGAGCTGGTTTTGTTTGTTTGTTTGTGGGGTTTTGGGGGGGTTGGGTTAAAAAAAAAAAAAAGGTTGTTAGTTTCTACAAAAATTACTTACAAGCTTAGGACCTGAAAACCTACAGAACGGAATGACTGCTAATCACCTTTTCTTCATTGGACATCCCATGGGGCTTTTCCTCACATCCCCTCACCAAACCATCCGTTTGGGTGCTGCAGAGCTACCCAGCTTTGTTGGACACAGCAATACCCAAGAGCAGCCCTGACTCACAGGTGCACGGGGGTGATGGAGCCTGGTTTCGCAGTCAGCTGGCTTCAGCAGCAAAGCTCTCAGCAGGACTTCCCTTCACTGGGCATTCCCTCCTACCCAAGCTTAACCGATATATTGGTGCAGGATTCTGCTGTTTTGCCAAGAAAAGGTTACTTCTCTTAAACCTGAATCAACTCAGCAGCTGAGCTTATACTGTGATCCAGCAAGCTGCTGTTCCTCAGACCTCCGTTCTGCTGAAACAGGTACCCGGAGCAAAACATTCCACGTTGCTGCCAAAAGAGGAGGTCCCGCATTCCCTCTGTACGCGGCTGCTTGCCAACACCTTAGTGCAGGCGTTAGAGGCAGGAACAGCGAGCTAGATCAGGAAATTGATCCAACTAAAAAAGATAAGAGCGTGTGCTGTGGGGAGGTTTCTGGGGAAAATGGGTCGGTTTTCTCATCTAGCTCTCTGCACAGTTGCACGATCATTCTGCTGGCACAAGGAAAGCTGGAGAGATATGATGACAGGGCAGCGTTGTCCCCTTCCATTGCAGCTGGGCTTGAGCCAGAGCAAAGTGCCTGTGTAGGGAGAAGCTTGGTGATCACGCTGAGCAATTTGCAGGATCTAGAATCAAATATTCATACCTGAAGCTGCAAAGCCATGGAAGGAAAAAAATGATGAAAATGCCAACAATTTGGCAGTATCCAAATCGTTTTCTTCAATATTTTGTTTTCCCACAGGGAGAGAGAACTCTATACCCATGACAGAGCAGTAATTTTGAATGCCACCATCTGAAAGTTAAAGTTTCTGTAAAAACCCTTGCTAAAGCAGCAAAATGTCAGTCCACTACTGCTTCAGAAATACACCTCCTACTAGGTGCCACACCTCCCCAGTTCAACAACAAAAAAGCAGGAGAACATCTACTGCTTTTTAAACCAAATGAAATTACAGTTTCCAAATTACCCAAACTCAGTTGTATCATGATTGACTGAGTTGCCGTGACATCAACACAATGGCTTGGAGTAACTTCTGAAATCAAACTGTAGGTTTTAATGAGGGGGAAAAAACCACACATCTAAATAATTTCCCTTGTGAATGCTACACAGCTGCTCATTTGTTCAGTTAGCCTGCCCTGAGCATCACTCTCTTCTCCAGGTATTTTTTTTCCAAACCTTTGTAATTTCAGTACCTGTAAGAGATTACAGATAAAACAGGTAGCACTAAATAGTTTCCAGAAAAAAAAAAAAAGAGAAACAAAGGCAACGCTGTTTTTGTGACTGATATTTATCTTCATAATCCCACACTTCCAAGGATGAAGCATTCCGTGCCAACAGTTGCCACTTGCTAGCCACAGTGCCTGCGTGCTTACATCAAATGAAAAAGCCTAGGTAATCTTGCAAATAGAGAAATAATCACTAAAATTAAAGATAGGCATGCTAGCGTTCTGCAAGGACTGTGAACATCTGTGGAATATTAAAAAAAAAGACTGCAATTTGGATTAATTTCAGAATAGATTAAACGAAGCAGAAAAACATATTAACGACTTGAAATACTGAAGGAGCACAACAGCAGCAAAACAACCAGCAAATACCCGTTATCTAAATTGCTCGTCGAAAAAGCTGGAAAGCAAGAACAATCATTTTAAGAGATCAGACTTAAGGCTCATAAGAAACCAGGAATGTTCAGAAGGAAAACATGCCATTAGATTTTTATAATATCTGCAAACGTAATGGAATCGGTGCTTTCCAAATGACAGAGAATGAAAAAGAAAGATCATCTTACTTGCAAGTCGCATCCTGAAGAAGGTAAATAAAAAGAAACAGTACTTCTATGTTGCTGATCCTAAAATTGATATGAGAGTCCAAACATGTATTTGACAAAGACTACTATCAGCTAATGGAATAAGTAACCAAGAGAATCACTACACCACGCAGCTTTCTGTATTGGGAAGTTGCAATGGGGTGCCTTTCCATACCATATTTTGTCCCTCTTGGGCTCAGCACAGTCATAAATGGGTGGGAACTGATGGCCTGTGATACGCAGCAGCCAAATTAGATAATGTATTGGCTGCTCTGGGTGCCAAAACAAATGAAAAAGCTATGACTGTGTGACTAATACCAGATAGAATAAAGTAGCTGTTATTCACTGATAGTCATTCAATATATTTGCAAATCTGACAGGACATCAAAATATTGTTTTTAATTCTTTCTACTTCTACTGTGCCAAAACAAACTGGCTCAAGATCACTTTCTCCCTCTTGCCATTATTTCTTACCCTTTCTCATCTTGCCCCAGCAGCAAACTCTTAAATACAGAGAGCCCTTGCAATGCAGAGCTCTGCAGGGATATGGGGCACGTGGAACAGCCTGTTCCCAACAATGCTGAAGGTTACAGCCATCCACCTGGAACCACCCAGGATCAGGAAGGCCTGGAGATGGCATTATGCCACCTTTCAGTCCTGCAGTAGACTGTGCCTTCCATGGTCACAATAACATTCAGAAATGGTTCGATTTACCAGGGGAGGCAAGTATGTTTCTTCATTTTCTAAAAGCTGTTATCTGGGGAAGCTAAACCCATGTAACAATATCCAAATCATGGGTTAGAAGCAGCTGAGACTGATGTGAAGTTGATTCAATTAATCCAGTACACCTTTGGCAGAAGCAACCTTGCAACTAATGAAAGTCATTGCTCTCCCAGGCTCTGGGCTTTCTCCTCCCTTTATTTTAGATCTACTTACTCTGATTTCACATTTTTCCTTTTCTCTTGCTCTCCACTCTCATCTGACCCTTCCTCCTGTTTATCTCATTTCACCCTTGTTAGTTTTTACTGTTTCTGCTATTATTCCTCTGGCCTCCTGTTTCCTAGAAGGAGGCCACCATTCTGGTTTGGTAACATTTCATATCCACTTGACATAGTATGAATCAGGAGATTTTCAGGGCAGCGAGGAATCAAGACCCCTGTTTACATCTGCCAAGTGTTTTCTATTTGGCGTACGATCATACTGTAGGAGTTCCTACTGTATTAATCCATACAAATAGCAACAAATATTACAGAGATTAAAAATTATACCAATAGCCTACATAGTTTCCAGCACAGCAGGTTACATTCCAAGCAGGAAATTAAGAGAAGGGACGATATGAATTCTGAGTTTACAGGTGACTCTCCATGTTCAGCTGCCCCCTACTTTTCACCTGCAGTTCCTTTACAAACAGAGGGTAACGTCAGCACTGATTAAACCACATCAGAGCTGTCACGCCTCCTTATGCCAAGATAAAAATACGGTGCCTCCCATTGCACACTAAACTGGAGAACTAATCTGGAATGAAAAAAAAAAAACACCAGTAAAAATGCAGGTACCATGTTCATGGTTATTTTTCAGCAGGATTCCTACACACTCTGCATCAACGCAAGAGGGGAAGGGGTTGAATAAGCAGCAAGAGCTGCTCACTGAATTACACCTCAAAGCCAAGTTTGCCTGCAGAAGAATATCTGCAGCCTTCTTAGCGTGCTAGACACGTATCAGGAAAAGATAAAAGGCAAAAGCATAACAGAGTACAAGGAGAATACATGCACTTCTGGGAAGATTCAAGCAGCAGTTTGATCTTGGCTTCTTTCAGCCGTTTACAGTGTCATCGTCATATTAGTCAACAAAGCGGCGAGTGTCCTATCACAGCTGTAAAAGCAGTAGACTGGGAGGAGAGCAAATGGTATCAGTCAAAAAAACCCGAGAAACATTGGGAGGTTTTGTGTTCGGGATGGCCACATAACTCAAAAAGACAAGCAAGCATTTAACACACGTGGCAGGGGGTTGGAACTAGATGATCTTTAAGGTCCCTTCCAACCCAAACCATTCTATGATTCTACACGTCCTCTCACCCAAACCCTATTTTTAAAGTGTTTTACAGTATCTTCACATATATTGGCTTTTCTTTTCTCTATCTATAATTCTCTATGCCATAAACAGTTAGTCCAGTACTAGAAGCTGCAAAATGGTGACAATTTAGAACACTACAGAAAGCATCTTTCTCTTCTTTCACCATCGCCTTGACTCCCCCGGGCAGCGGCTGAGCGGGTTTAGGGGCCGCACGCCCAGCTGGGAAACGTGCCTCGCCAGTACCGCGGCTCTCCCGTCCCGGGCCCCTCACGGCCCGCCGGGACCCGCCGCCAAGCCCGCGCTGAGGGCGGCTCCCGCCACCGCTCCTGCGGCAAGGCCGCCCCTCACGGCTGCCAGGAGGGGCCCCCAGCGGCTCCCGCCGAGGGGACCGGCAGCGGCCTTCGCGGGCACCTCCGCCCGGGCACCCCCGCAGCGGCCATTTTGCAACCGGTTGCTCCAGCCACCTGCGCCCCGCCCGCTCCCGCGCCGCGCACGGACACTCACCGTGAGGTGGACACGGTGGAGCCGGAGGAGCCTCCCGCCCCAGCGGCCTCGCCGGGCAGACGGCCCGCCCAGCAGACGCTCCCGCCGGCGGCTGCCCCGGGCGCGGTGCGGGGCTGCCGGCCGCGTCCCGCCCCCGCCACGACCCCCGCGCGCCGCGCTGAGGGACGGCGGCGCTTCCCCTCCGCCGCCTCACAGCATCGGTAACCCTAGCAACTTCAAGTCGCGCCGCCATTGGCGGGTTTAACAAGGGCCAGTAGCCAATGGGGTGCCGCCCAGTGCCGCGCCTGGCCAATGGGCGCGGGCGCAGGGCAGGGCGCTGCGCCGGCGTCGCGAGCGGGGCGGAGCGGGGCCGGGCGGAGCGGGCGGCGGGGCTCGGCGGCGCCGGCGCCACCACCGCCACCATGGAGACCCCGGGCTAGGGCCCGCCGCGGCCCGCCGGCGCGCTGAGCGGGGCCGGCCGCGCCGCCGCCTCCTCCGCGCGGTGAGTGGGTGAGGGCCGGGGGAGGCCGCGGGCCGGCCGGGGTGAGGCGGGAGGCGAGGCGGCGGAGCCCGCCGGGGGCCCGGGGCAGCGGAGCCGCCGCCTCGGGCGGACCCGCGCCCGGCCCGCCTGCGCCGCGCGCTCTCCGCGCCCGCGCTGCCGCCTGGTGCCTGGCCGCGCCGCGCGGGCCCTGCGGGCGGAGGTGCCGCCGCCCGGCCCCTGCCCCGGGCTCCGCGCCGGGCACCCGGGCGGCGGAGCGCGGGAGCCCGGGGGCGGGCGGGCGCCGCGCGGGCAGGTGCGCGCGGGCCGGGCCGGGCAGCCCGCAGCGGGGGTCGCGGTGGGCCCCGCGGCAGCCGCGGGTCGGGGGCGCGGAGCCCGGGCCCGCCGCCTTCAGCCCGGCGCGGCCGCCTCCCTCCCGGGCGCGCCGGCTTTCCGCGGCCGCGGGGCGAGCCCGCGGCGGATGCGCAGCCCGGGGGGGCGCCGTGTGCGCGGGGCGGTGCGCGGCGCTGCGGGCGGGAGCCGCGCTGGGCCGAGCCGCAGCAGGCAGGGCCGCCCCGCCGGAGCGCGCACCGCGGCCGCAGCGCCGCGCAGCCGGGGGGCGCGGGGCAGCGCGGGGGCACGGCGGAAACTTCGGGGAGTGGCGGGGCGGGCCGGGCCTCTGCTCCCGCCCGGGCGGGCTCCCGGGCCGGCTGCGGGGCCGGCGGGACGCTCTTCCCCGTCCCGGGCGGCGTGCTGTCCCGCACCGCGGTGTCTCCGCGGCGGGCTGCCCCGTGCCCCCGGCTGCGCTCCGTGCACGGGGTTTAGATGTGCGGGCTCCCGGTACCCTCTGTGTGACCGTGAGCGCGGCGGTGCGTGCCCTCGGTCGCCGGGGGCTGGCAGAGGGGCCGCTCCGGCCCAGTGCGAGCTCGGCTGTCGGGGCTGGTCACCGCTTACAGCTGCGTTCCCCCGCCGCTGATCAGGAGGGTGGAAGCACGCAGGGAGGAGCAGCACCCGCAGCCTTTGAGCAGGTCTGGGTGAGCGCGGTGGTGGCTGCGGGGTGAAGCGAGGCCGGCTCGCCCGGACCTGAGGCGCTCCACAGCGGTCCAACGAGAAGTGTAAGCGCGTCTGTAGGTACAAATTAGTGAGTGCCAGTACCGTGTCTGAGGCTGGGACGGCTGGGAAATGAGGCCTCAGAAGAATAAAATTAATACTGACACTGAGCCCGGGCTGGTTCGGCAAAAAAATTATATTTGTGTGATTGTAATTTGTGTGGAAGGTAGAAATACCAAGTGCCACAGAAGAACGTGGTTTAGGAACTGAGCCCTCTCTGGTCCCCTTCCCCTCCCACCTAACGCTTCAGAAAGCATCAACATCTCCCTGAAGAGTGCTTGTGTTGGGCCTGTAGACCTTTGTACTTTTTTTTTTTTAATAACCTTCTGCTCTGTGTTAATTTTACATTAGTCATTGCTTCAAGATTTGACTGTTTGAAGGAAAAGGCGTGGTTGGACTTGCTGTAGTAATGTTTCATTAACGAGCTTTTCATTTTTTTTACCGTTCTCATTTTTTGGTAACTTGGAGTTTAGGCATTAGGAGAAGACAAGGATGATTACATTTTTCCCTTCAACTAATAACTGTATTTTTGAGGTAAATGCCAAATAATATGTTCACTGAGATAAAAATATGGGAACCTGCTAAATGTACTTGTTTAGTTTATGGAGGTTCACTAATTTGGTCTTGTCCATCACATTTAAAATGGGAGGAGTGTGTTTGGGGGGCAAAAGCTTATTGTTGGCCCTGACATGCTGTAGTATCTCCATTAAATATTAAAATATTACATGCAGATGAATGTAACCTGTCTGTATAAAGACACATTGCAATAACTTTCCCCTTTTGTTTAAATTGCATGTAAAGTGCTATCTTGCTACTGAAATAAGTTGCTATTAATGTTTTTAATTAAGGTAGAACAGCTGATGGTCCTTTTCCAGTAAAAATTCTGTCTTTTTTCCTTTTCTCTTGTTAGATGTTAAGGATAAATAGCAGTAATAATAATAGAAATTCTGCTATAAAACAGTTGGAGCAAGTTTTGTGAGAGAGTAGTCTTCTATAAGAGGGGAGAATTTGTTCTAAGTTTTCTTAAAATGTCGACAATTAACACACCTTTTGATGTTTGCTTTTTTTAGTAGTAATGCAGGGTCCTTTTATGATGAACAGATGAATTCAGTCACAAAATGTAAGCAAGGAAAGTGATATGATACGTTACTTTTTAGTAGGAGCTTGAAGTACTAGCAAAATAGCATCTCTAATGCATTTGGGGGTATTTTTTTGTATTGAATTGATAGCATGTGCTATGTAAAAATAATAGTAATGTTAATTAGTAAGCTGTGTCAGGTGTTTAGGAAATCTGCATGCATTGGGAGAGAAGCCTCAGTGGAAGAACCACTCTGCATATTAACAAAACAGGAAACATAAATAAGAACTTTATGTACTTCTGCTTCACTTTATGTAGATTATTTAAATACATTTATGACAGATGAAAAGCTAAAGCAGTTCCAAAAGATGGTAGTCTCTGAGTACGGTCTTAATTTTGTTGGGTTTTTTTTCTTAATTGCGGTGCTGAAAATGAGCAAGTTCTGCAAGCATTTATCTGGTTATTTATTTGTTGCAAGAAAGCACTGACTAGTTTAGGGGTCTCGGGGAGCTTAACAAAGTTGTTATAAATGTAATCAAGAATAATGGGGTTTATTACCAGCACTTAGTTGTTATTGTCAATCAAACCAGGCAGTCTGGGCTAGAGTTGGGTTCCTCTCTGTGAGAAGCTGCCCTCCTTTTAAGCTATTTACATCTTCGTTGGAGAGCAGTCCCCGTGAGCAGAGGGGCTTTATAAACGATACACAAGTTTTTAGTTGGCTGTCGTGGCAGGGAGGCCCTGCCCGTGACCTGGGACCCTTCTGGGCAGCCTTCCCTGCTGCAGAAACGTCTGGTACGAAAGGCGTGTGTACGTGTCCCGAGTAGCTCGTGTTGGGGTGGCCCAGAATTTTTGGTTAGGTTTGTGTTTGTTTTTTTTTCTCAAATGAAAGTACGACAGCAAATTGTTATGAATATGGCATGTACTGTCACTCCAAAAGTAATTTGAACTGGTTTAAACTTTACTAGTTGGGGAGGGAGGAAATTGAGCTCGCATAGCTTTATGTGTAAGTGAGTAGAAAGCCAGGCCTGAAACTGGAGTTTTGGGGCATGGCCTGTAAATATTGCTTGCTGCTGTTCCTGTCTTGATTGCAGATATTGCTGACGATAAGGCAGTTCAACTACTAGTGAAGATGGAGAGTAAATACATAACAGCAGCCGAGCAGAGAACCAGAGCCCACGGGCACAGCCCTTCCCCACGCAGCAGAACCGCGCCTGACGCCCTTGCGAAGGGAGCTGGAGGGACTGCCAGCGCTGAGCGGCTCTCGGGGCGGGCTTGGGAGTTTTCTGATTCTCAGATGCTTTTCCTAAGGCCTGCGACATGTCCTGGTTCATTGGATAACTCTTCATGTCCATTTTATCCAAACGGAATACTCGTTTATTCTGCTTGGGGGCGGTTTGCAGGGGAGGGAGGAAGGAGGTGGATGAGGACAGCCAAAAACTGCCTCTGGTGACCTCCCCAAAGCTTTTGCTTGCAGGGAAGAAAATCGCAGCCTCTTGTCAGTTGAAATCTCTGCAGCTGGCACCAGCGTTCAGACCTTTGCTCCTTCCCCACTCGCTGCCTCTTTCCCTCTCTGCCCTTAGTACCTCGCTCACGTTTCTTCCACGGCAGAGACGCGTACGTTTCAGCAATGAGGAAGGACTCCTTCGGTCTCACGGTATATCAATTTATTTATTTTTTAATAACAAAATCCCCAACACTATCATTAAAAGCAAAGGCTTAAGGAGAAAGCTCTTTGGTGTCTGGCAGAGGTTTAATTGCTCTCGGAGCCACCGAAGGCAGGAGGACGTGCCTTTCCAGTCCGGCCGCGCTCGGCGGGGAGCGGGCATGTGTCAGAGGGTCGGGAGGTGACTCTGCACAGGCTTGTCCTCCTTTCAGGACGGGTTTCGTGACTCAGCCCCACACTCCCTGGAGAGCGGTGCGGCTGGAGGAGCCCAGCTCCGTGAGCCAGCTCGGCCAGGTTGCTGCCTGCCCTGCCCTGCCTTCCCTCCCCTGGAGCCCACAGCGAAGGGCGGATGCAGCAGCTTGGGGTAAAGTGATCCGTGGAGAATTTCTGTGGCTCTCTAACTTCCCAGTCCTGTTCAGTGCATCCCTCTCTTACAGGCAAATGAAGACAACATCACTTTTTGGTATTTTTAAACAAGATGCCTTTTTAACAGAAACTTAAAAGTTAGGCATACTTTTAATATAGATGTTTTCCTTCTGTTACTGCAATTTTAAGATGCAGTGGTTACAAAAGAAAAAGAAACTACTATTTTTCTCCAAAATGTCCCCATGGCCATCTCTTATAGATCTCCCCCACCTTTTTCTTTAATTTGCATAGCATTTTACAAAGGTCTTACCTAGCACTAGAAATTGAAGACCAGTCAGCTTCCTGTTTAATGGAGAAAATAAAACTCTGAGCTATTACTTTATTTGACTCTGGTTGATTTTCTTCAAGGAATAATTAAAACTAAGACTTCTTCCCCCACCCCCCCCCATGTAGTGGGGCCTTTTGCTTATAGAAGACTCGTGATCTAAGCATTCTAACTGAAATGTAGTGGGTTTTTGTGAACCTTATATCAGCCTTATAGCTAATCTACTATTCTGATTGGTACTGTGATTAATTCACTATTAAAGAAAAAAAAAAGGTATCTATTGTGACTCCCTTGAAGGTGTACAAGCTGAAACTTGCTTTCAGCACCCCAGCTCAATGGGGAGATTTTAAATGTATTTACTGTTTGTGCAACCGTGGGGCGGTAATTGTGGGCAGTGAATAAAATTACCCTTTAGCTAGTGGATCTGCAAAGCAGATGGTTCCTAGGTAGTGTGTAGGTTGTGTAATTAGCTAGCCTTTATTGTTCATTGAATTCTTAAAGAGGAGTTCAGGGCGCCGGGACCCGTTCCCACGCGAGCGAGGTGCATCTCGGTGCGTTAAGTGCGACAGCCCCGGTGGGATTCATGGTCTGGAGGGTACCTGGGCGAGCTGGCAGCGGGACAGCGCAGCAGGAGTGGCTGCAGTAAATGTCCTCAGCTTAGCTGGAGCCATCTCCAGAGGGAGAGCGCCCTGGAAGGTGACGAAGGGCTGAAGGCGAGAAGGTAGGAGCAGTTTTTGTAGCGCCAGGCAGGGTACGAAGTAGCAGAGCTCTGGGGAGCGAGTGAGGGAAGGGAGGAGCTGGGCTGTGCGGTGCCAGACATCGCTGCTTCTCAAATGAGGTTCAGCTGTAAGGAAACAGGGAAGAAGCGTTAGAAAAATTCTGGATTTCTGTTTGCGTGGGTGCAAAAAACTTCTCCTCTCTTCACCTTCTAAACAAAACCTCATTGTGGCACACAAGTGGTGTGGAAAGCCTCAGGCTATCACCTGTGCTGTACTTTTAACGTTTCTTTGTAAATGTACTCAAAAGCATTTGCATTACACGTGTTCAAATGGAAAGCATCTAATCTATATCTTAATTTGCTTTAAATTATTTTACTTACGCCATCTCTGCTAGAAATCCGGTGTGAGCAGGAGACGCCCCGGTTCGCTGTGGATCTCTGTCCTCCTCCTGCCCAGCGAGGCGGCGGCAGGCAGCGCGTCCTCACCGTGCCTGGAGGAAACCTTTTTCCTTCCAAACACGTGTTCTTCATCGTCTTGTGTTGGCAGAATTTTCTGTTATTGTGTAACACCTGACCTGAGTGTTCGTGCGATTGTTATCGTGAAGGTAAATCCGACCAATGAAGACTAGTAAACTCGTGATCGCTCCCGTTCCTGTGGAGTGTGGTGGCTCGTGGGTCGGGATGGAGTGTGTGGGCAGCCAGGGCAGGGGCAGGCTCCCCGCTTTCCCTGACGTGTCCTTTGGAAACTTGCGCTTGCTGATACCCAGGATACAGATTCCCAGGTATTTCTTCCTGAATCGATTTGTGCATACAGTGCTGGGACTGATACACGTTACCTAATACGCTGAAATTCAATACAATATCTCCACTTAGTTAATTCTTTGTAGTGGCAGGTTTTGTAGTAATTCCAGTTTTAAAAAAAAAAAGTCACTCGTTTCTGAAACTATTTCAGACAGATGATAACTCCTGGACTCCCGTGTCAGTGTGACATGCTTAGAAATGAAGTTTCATGTCTTTCACAAAAATGAAACCAAGATGATGTATGAATGCAACTGATTTCAAGGTCCTCTGGACAAGTGAAGTGCTGGAGAGTTAACTGAAGAAATTCTGTGTACAGATGTGTTTGTGTGACACTGTTCACTGATTGCCTTTTGCAGATTCCTACTCAAGTCTTGCATGGTATCTAAAGAGAAACGGGGAGATAGATCTTAAAAAGAGTTAATATTTTTGTCTTGTTTTGGTTTAAAAACTAAATTTGCCAGATTTTGTTATTAAGAAATAAGGCAGCAGTATCAAAATGATAGCACGTCATGAAAGGAGGTTTTATTTGAGCTGTCATCGTGCCCGAAGTCCAAATTGATGTGCCCTTTTATGAAGCAGAGGGAAATCCAGGCTCCACAGAACTTGCAGACAAAAAGGCAAAATTTAAACAGATAGATGAAACAAGTGGAGGAGAAGAGATCAAGAACATGACTTTGTAGTACATACCTTCATCCAGGATGCTTGTGATCCAGGAGTAATGCTGACTTGTCGGTCTCTGTTATTTGAAGCAGCCTCAATCGAAGAACACCAGCAGAACTTGCCATCTGTTGCTGCTCTGTATCCTTCGTATCAAGCTCTGTCCTCACCGCTAATGTAATGAAAATAACCAGTGCCATATTTTAGCTGAAACAGAAAATATTGGCATGGGAGATGATGGATACAATACGTCACTTGTTTGAAATATAGACGTGCTCCCAGAAACAGGGAATGGAAAAACCCAAACATTTCAGATTGGCTCATGGATCCGTGAGATGCGGCTGTTTTCTCTGTGCTGTTGGGACTATCCAATAAGAAAGAAAAGGACTATGTTTTCTTAGTTTTGCCGTTATTTCTTAGCATAAATCACAGCAACAGAATACACTGAAATTTGTGAGATTTCAGTGTAATTAAATACATTCTTTTCCAGAAGATACTTTTAAAAATCATTGTTTAGAATTCTTTGCAGAATAGAAAGGCTGACACAAAAACTTACTGTGGGTCAAAGACTTGAGATTTTTTAAGGAAGTTCTGGTTTGCAATGCTAGACATAGAGCATTGTTTTTAACATTCTATAACAAAAGTTATCTGGAATATTACCATAGTAAAATATTTTTGTTCTGTTGTGATGCCTGCGATGCTTTGAGATGAAGGGAAACAAAGGAAAACTTGTTGTGCAAACAAAGTACCTTGCTGTGCAGACACTTTCTGCATTTTGGGGCAGAAACGTTCTCTTCTGGTGAATGGAAGCGGAGGGTGATCCCGCTTTAGAAGAGTGTTGCTGCATGGAAACTTCTGGCAGCGCGTCCTCCCGTCGCGTTGTCACCGGAGCAGCAGCTCAGAAACGCCTCACCTTACGGTCACGCAGGCCAACACCACCTTGTACTTGTGTAGAACTTTTTTCTTACGAAGTCAAGAACTGCTAACCCTGAGCAGGTAACTTCTGCAGTATGTCCTGATTCTCTTGGAGCTCGTGATTGGTTCTCTATGACCCGAAGCAAGCTTTGGGCTCCTGACTTACACCCTGTAGCTGACTGAAATGGTTTGCGGGTTGCACAGAGTTACAGCCAGGCTAGGGATTTTTATCTTGTGTGCAAAGATGCCTTCTAATTCTAGAAATTCAAGTGTGCTGTGTCCTTTTCCCCCCAGTATAAATAAATACCAAGTGTGAAACCTCTGCAGTGTCATTCTGCTGACGTTCATTGACTAATTAACAACCAAGTACAAAGCCTCTGCTCTGGTAATTGCTAACAGCCTCAGACAGGAGGAGAGCAAAGATGTAGTTGTGTAGTAACTAAGCGATCTTCCTCACTTTCTTAATTTTTACAACTTTTATTTTATCAACCCTCCCATCGTACTCCTCTCTTTTGTATTTACACTTGTCCATGTGTTTTATAATTCCTTAAGCTAAGGCGTCAGGTGACAATCCTTGTGAAAGAGTATAGTCTATTGAAATTCAAAACTCTTAAGCTTGCTTGGCCTCTATTTCAGAATCAAGTTCTGGTTCCAGACAACAGATGAATAACTACTGCTCTTCAGCATCTTTTGTTGAAAGAATCTGGCACTTGTATTTAAAGGTTTTAAAAGAAGATTCTTTACAGAGTGCAGGGGGGAAAAAAAACTGGGAAACAGCGAATACACTGTGTTCCTTCAGAATATTTCTCCTTCATTTTACACAGCTATTTAAAAGATACTGCAGGCTGGGACTTTTTATCTGCTTTACCATTACATTCCCATAATTTAGCTATTTTTACAGTAGTATTAGTGGCTTAGTTTGCCTTTCGAAGGAGCTTAGTGATGGACAGCCTTGTATGGTCCCAAGTTTAGACTTACCAGGGTATCTTCTTAATACGAATGTGAAACATTTGGGTGTGATGTTGCCTCATGATGTAATGTGTTGAATTTGTAAAACTCATGACCTCGTAGCTGTACAAACACAAACTGCACCTTCTCAGTTTCAGGTGCACATTAGCTTTCTGCCCAGCTTCTCCTTGAAGGCAGAGCTAGTGTTCAACATAATCTTGTCCAGTATGTTGGAAGCGGACCTAGTAACATTGAGTGACGTGGTGCTAGTGTCTGACTTTAGTTCCATTTTGCCTTTTTTATTTCAAAGCTTGTCTTAGGAGATGCAGTGACTGTGCCTCTCGCCTGACCAACGGCAAGATCATTTCTTCATCCAGATGAAAGAATGTGTGGCTGTCAAACTTCCTGCAGTATAGGATTTTAGAGTAGGTTTTTATGTTGTCTTCAAATAAAATGGTGATTTATGTGTGCAGATTTACTTGGGTGGGGGACATTCAGCATCTCCCCCAAGTAAGTTGTCATTTATCATGACGCAACTACGACTGTGTAGATTTTCTCCTGTGGATTGTGGATTGGTTAGAGCAGCCATGGCCTTGACCACCTTGACTAGCTCTAAACTGAACAGACAGGATCAGATCCCCGTTTAATCCCAGGTGAACTTAAACCAAAATGTAAAGTCTTCCCATACAGCTAGCAGGCGGAGGTGCAGTGGCTTGCACTAATTGTTTCCAAATGCGAATTTGTACCTTTCAGCATGGTGGAACCTGAACACGTGATTCTAAAAATCCCGTGGATGCCCAGATGTACTCGGGGTTGTTAGAGTGCTATGGGTGGATGCTAAATGTAGTCATAGCTTTGATTATTCATAACTTCAGCTACTGTATGAAGATATTTGTGTATATTTTATTCAAGAGCCCTAATTGAAATGGCCCTACCACAGAAGGAAAGCAAGCGAATCACCTTGATTTGCCCTTCACATTTCCCAGTTGCAAAGGAGCCAGCAGGATACGAATCAAAACAGTGCTGACTGTAAACACATGGCAGAGGAGCTGGCTACTTTCTGCTGTCGTAACTGTGTGATGGAAGTAGTTTGACTTTTCTTATGGTAGGTATGATTTTGTTTTATATAGCAACATGCCCTTTTGCCATAAGCAAGAATAAATTGAGTGTACCAATATGATAGGAATCCATTTCCTAATTTATAGTTATATAGACAAATTTCAAGACCTATTTGGTTTTCTCTCAAATGTCTCCTTATCCTCATTTTTACCCCCAAGTATTCATATAAAACAATATCTCCTCAGTCTCTGTTCTGTAAGGTTTCTGCCTGTCCAGAAAGAGGGTTTGGTCCCTTTATCATCATGACAGCCTTTGAATTCAGTCAGACCAGCACAACCAGCTGCAAATGTGAGAAACAAGACCTGTGCCAGGCACTGGGTTAACTTGTATTTCGTTATAACAGAAGCAGCACTTCAGAACCTCAGCTGGAAGGGTATTTTTGATGTGTTCTGCAATGTCATGTGCCACTACTGTGGCCATCTCAGAGGCACAGCTAGTGAGTCGATATTCTTCTCACCCATCGCTTCTTTGTGATGACGGTATTGTCTGTTACAGAAACTTTCATTGGTCACCATCCATGGCTTGGCTAAAGAACAGCAGCAAGATTAATTCCTCGAGGGCTTCCATAATAACATGCGTGCTTAATGCCCCAAGCCCTTCTGGCCTACCAAAGGCCCCACAAATCTGGAGGATGTGTGAAGGCAGTTGTTTGACAATGTTAAACATGATCGATCACAAGGGAATTCCTAGTGGAGAAACTTTTTTCCCCGTGGAGCTTCTCATTAACACTACTTTTTTATCTTCCTTCCCACAAACAGGCTGAATACATGGTCATGATCACTTGAAAATAGAGACCACGTGTAGCTTATTCTGTCTTAGGTACCTGGTAGAGTATTACCTGACCGTGTTTTCTCTACAGACAGATGGTTTTGTTACTCTTGGAATTTCTTTGCTGCTTTAGCAAGTCTTGTTTGGCTTGATTGTCTGTAACTTTCACATAATTCCATTATTATTTGACTTGGAAAACAACAGTTCTCAGAATTCATGGACGTGTAGATTTCTCCTGTCCCCTTAGGGTGCTCTACTTTTTCACTTGTACCTCTCTTACAGTAGGTGCGCTTCCCAGACAAGTAATTCTTTGTTGGCTTAGATGTACGTTGCGTGCTTCTGCGTGTCATGCCTTCCACCGCTTTGGATAGATAGAGATTTGTTTGGTAGCACTGGCATCAGACAGCTCTGCTGAGCTCAGCTGGTTGATTTCACCACATTGTTTTCTAGTTCATAAGATTTATTCTTCTCAAATCGATGACTTCAGTTACAGGTCTGCGTACTTAAATTACGGTTCCATTTAAAATTTAAATCACTCCCTAACAATGTGGTCCATGGCTATTTCGGCAACTGGTTTTCTTCTGTCTGTTAGGCTCAAGTTTGTTGAGTAAGTAATATTTTTGTTGACTTAATTGCTCTTTCATCACCATATCTGTGAAATGAATACCTGTGCCCCACCATTATGATGATTATTTGTGCATCAAACAATGTCTAGAAAAGCTAGGTCTTATGGGACCAACTTTCCAGTGGTATTTGTTTCTAATAGAGCTTCCACCCCAAAGCTTGGCTGGCCATTACTGGCAATATCTCTTCTCTGCTGTTGGGCATTCGCTAAAAAGCGTTAGTGGTTGAGCTGGAAACTGTCCTTTTTCAAAGGAAGGAGCACCAGTTACAGAAATGAACAGTCCCCAGAGAGATGACTTCTTTCTGAAGCTGAAAGCTGGTGACATGACTCTTCCTGTCTCTTGAATTTTGCTTTGGTCAGTGGGTTTTACGATTCACCAATGGATTAAGTTTATAACTAATAAATTGGAAATCCACAAAACAGTCTGTTGTGAAGACACTGAATCAATAGTTTATTAAGGAAGACTTTTATTCGTTGAAAGTTAGTGGCTTTGAGCATGCGATACTTGGCGTGGATGCAAGTCTTGGCATCAGTGAGGTTAGATCATCGGTTCTTCAGAACTCAGTGTGGAACCTGAAGTTCATGTTGCCATTCCAGTGATTTCATGAAGACTTATCTGGGGACAACGAGGCCTGAGGACTCTGCCCGTGAGGTGTTAGTTGGTGACAAGTACAGAACAACCAACCCGTGTCAGAGCTTTGTCCCGTGCCAGTTCCCCTGTGTTTCCCTTCGTTTCAATGCTTTGTATTTCTGATTCCTGTGGAGGACAGGAGTAGCGATGGTGAGGACCTCGGTTTTGGGAGGATTTCAAAGCAGGCAGGGTTATCAGCCTGCGTGATGTCCCGTGTCTGCGTTTCGCTGCTCTGCGCAGGGGTGGCCAGCCGGGTCAGTGCCAGCTCTGCTTGGTCCCAAGTGCCGCCTCGCTGGCCCAAGGGCAGGAGCTCTCCAGGCACGTTACTCTATCAGTTGGGTTGCAAGTAAATGCTGCCTTTTAAGGTGACTGTAAATGACAAGTTAAGGGACTTCTGGCTTAATCCGTGTATCTGACAAAACTGTTGGGCATATCCTTCCTGTGGCCCAACAAGAGGATGTTGACAGGCAGCAACAGCATCAGTGTTAAAACCGGATCAGAACAGGACAAGGTTGCATGTGAGAGTGTGTGTGGGTTTACCTCGCCGTATTTGGACATGTTGATCTGGAGTCTGCATTAATGGCCTCGCTGGAGTCTATTTTTAAAACATATAAAAAAAGATTATAAGAACATTCATCAGAAGGTGTGTTGAGAGTTGTTTGGAGTCAACCAGCAGCATTACTGTAGGGAAGCAAGTTACAAACTGTATTTGCCGTTGTAAGGAATAAACTTCTCTAAAAATGTTGTTTGAAGAAATATTATGTGCAGACATTTAGAATTAATTTTCTATTGTGCTTTTGTTTGACAAAAGAAATGGAGTGTTATACACTTCCCTTAAACAAGAGAAGTGTAAGGCAGATTTTTGAGCGTATTTTTGCCCCTCCTTTGCTGAGCATGTTGACATCTGCTCTGGCGTTTGCAGCTTTACCTGACTGGTCATATGAGAACTGAACTAACAGTGTACGAGGGGAGCTTCAAAAGAAGCAGCAGAAAGAGGTTAAACCCTTATGCAGGACCTCTCTGTGCCTTTGCTGAAAAGCTCCATTTTAAAATTTTTGGATTTGAAGTAGTCTCTGTCACAAATAGGCAAAAAATGCAATTAGGCAGATCCGTAGCCTGTTGACACCTGTAATTTATCCTGCTGCCTGTGGTACTGACAAGATAACGAGCAACTGACTTAAAGCACCTTGCTGAAGGGTTTCATTTTTAGGTAGCAGGAATTATATGTGTAACAGATATTTCCAGTTCCTGTGGTATAGTAATACGGGTGTTCCTCGTTGATTCCTCCCTCTCAGAGGACTGGTTTTAGTACTTTATTCTGCTGGAGGGTGTTGGGGCGTCGTTCGGCTCGGGGGGCTTTGCTGCTGGGTGCTCAGCTGCTGCCTCTTCCTCACCTTCCAGCGCCCAGAAGGTTCAGTTCCACATCAGCCATCTGAAATTGTATGTATTTTTACGAAGCTTAAGTAAGACGTTCTAAAAATGGAAAGACACGCCTCTAACTCCAATTACTCTTTAGGCACTATATGAAATAGTGATCTTGCAGGTTCTGAAGCGCATTCTTTTCCGCTGTTGTCAGCCCTGAGTGTATTTCCTGAGTTATTATCTCGACGTTTTCCTGGACTCGCGCGGTGCAAGCAGGAGCAGGCTTTCTCTGTCTTGAAAGTGGAAATCCCCTAAACCAGTAATTAATGATTGTGTTTTTTTAAGACTTAAAATTGTGTAATTTTTCAACTACTTCATGGTATTGAGAGGATTTGCTTTTGATAGCTGTGTTTTAAACCCATTATTTTGAGCTTTGTGTTAAAGCACAGTGAAAATAGCTGATGAAGTTTGTAACTTTTCTGGTGGCAGAGTTGCTTATTTAAATGTATCAGTATTAATTGTCAGCCATTTCTAAATTATTACTGTGAGCATTTAATTTTTTCTATTATCTGTAGTTATGAAAAGATCTAAAAAATAAAGTTTGTTTGAATGAGGAAGGGGGGAAAGAGCACCCTGTATCCCATTTAGAAGAGAGAGTAACACTTAAATAATTAATGTTATCGATACCTGGCAACAAGACAGCAGTAGCTTTTAGATATTATCCTTGATTATTGTTTTGTCTTTCCTGCAGTGACTGCAATATTTCAGCTGCTACCCCTTTTCCCCATAGTCTTTGTTTTGTATCCAAACACAGGCAACTCCTACATAAAATTTGCATAGCTTTGGTCGCTCTCTTCTGACTTTTCAATTGATCTAACTTGAAATTGGGTGCCCAGAACTGGGTAGCCTTCTTTAGCTAAGTGCACTGGCAAGATTGTGCATTTCAGTGCAGTGGGAAATACAAAATAAGCAGGAGTGGTAAATGAGGTCTCTTTTTTTTTTTTCCTTTGTCCCCTCCTTTTTCTTTGTCAGAGGAAAGTGTGCTTTGATTACAGGCGTCCCCACTTCATGCTGTTGTCTTGCTGGTTGTCTTCTGTGGTGTGTTTGTTCCTGCTGCAGCGCAGGACTCGGATCATCTTTGTAGCCGGGGTGAACGTGAATATGGGCAAGGCAGGATGATGCACGTGGAGGCAACAGGGAATCAGTGGCAGTCACTGGGATGGGTAGGCAAGCTTCACTGTTCACTTTGGGTGGATCAGCTGCTTTTGAGCTTGGCATTTGTTCTGAGGTAGATTCTCCTGTAGCTCACGGTCTCTGAATGCTGGCCCTACCGCGCAGTGATAGCGCATCCCCTCCCCTGGTGCCGCTGTCGTTATCCCGGGTGGTACCTCCGACAGAGCCCCATGTCAAGCCTTCTCCTGATGCAAGCGAGCTGTTAACTCCTGCTTTGATCACAACTGTCTGACGAGTTCCCCTGGTTACCCCTTTCCCCCGCGGTATTTTCGCCTGTGCTGTCTGGGCTGCTCGTCAGCAGGCCACGTGGCAGGGTCAAAAGCCTTACGTTCAAGATTTGTTTCTTCTAGTGCTCTTGTCATAGAACAAAATCGGGGAGATTTGATATGATCTGCTCTTGACAAGTCCATGTTATTTCTTAACACTTGAAGTCCTCGTGCCTGTGACAGAGCCTGTTACTGCTTTTGGTGTGCTCAATTTTCCCTGCTCGGAAATTAGAATTAGACTAGTGTGTGAGGCAGGGAATTAAAAGGTAGAAATAAGAATCATGTTGTTGTGATCGGTATTTGAGATCCCGTTGAAACTCTGGATTTGAGCTTTTAAAACGCATTTGAGTCATTTTCAATCTCTCGGGAGCTGAGGCAGGAAAGCTATCTAAATTGCATCTCCAACTGGTAAACGTTGATGCAAAATATTGCCATCTCATGTCAAAATTGTACGCCTGTCGGAGATTTTACAGGAAGAAATGTTTCTCACTGAGAGAAGAAAATCCCATCTTAGCATCGTCGTAGAGTGCTGCGTGAAGATGCGGTACTTCCCCACAACAGGAAGCCTGTGAATGCTGGTCTGAGAGTTTCTTCTTGTCTTAACTGAGAATCAGTAAAAAACCTCAACTGTTTGCCGTCATTCAGTATTTGTTTCCATTCTTGACCATTTCCACACTTAAATCTTCATTCCTTCAGTATATAGTTTTCTATCCCTCTGGATTTTCTTGTTGCTGTATACTGAATTGTCTACGTTTTATACTGTGGGCATCTATTTCAGAGTGTAGTTAGAATTTTTGTCATTATTTAATGTACAATTGACCTGACTTTTTTCCCTTACGGCAGTCCTGCAAAAAGCTGTCATGCCTAGCCACACATTTCAACCTAAGTGTGTCTAACTTTGTCGTTAGGCTTCTGTCAGCTACCCCCTACTATGGGGAGGCGTATGGTTCACTTTAGTAGGAATAGTACATATAATTTGCTATTTAGCAACGTTAGCTCATTCACCTTGCTTTATGGTTTTCCTCAAGTTTCTCAGTTGTCTTTGATCTCCTCTAATCGTAATGTCACTTGTAATTTTGGCGTTTCACAGCTCTTGATCTCTTTATAAAGAATTAGTAGAAATACTAAATTATCTCTAGAGTAGAGTTATGCATTATCCTACTACAAGTACTTAAAGTTCTTAAGGGTAAACAAAGCCAAATATACCTCAGAAAAATAATATGGATGATACCTCTTTTTTGGGAGACTGGAAAACTGATGGAAATATTGGTAATTTTGGCCTTAAAAGCCACATGCTTGTTGTCTAATTTGTGTAGAGTTTGCGACTACGTGGAACGTTTTTTTTTGGCTTCTAGCTTGGAGAACAGAAGAGGAGAGCGAGCTCCATTTGCTTAAATGGAGAAGTTTGCACGTAGATTCTTAGCAGCAAACTGAGTTTTGCTGTGCAGTTCTGTTTCAGAGTTGGACTCGATGATCCCAGAGGTCTCTTCCAACCTGGTTGATTCTGTGAAGAGTAAACTGTAGTTCAGCAATTGATAGAACTCCATTTCAGTAAAACCTTTTGCCAGTCCATAGCCATGTTTATTAGAGAACAGCGGTATTCCCCAATCTGTCTTTATGATATGCAAGAACTTGACATTTCTGTAGTAGTCATTTGAGCAGGAACAACCACAGGTTGCATTAAAGAACTTATAAATGTATCCCGAGTAAAAGCAGAAGTTTTAACATCCTCAGCTTCTAAGTTTTGCAAGGGCATAGTTGGATTTTTCTCCCTGCTAACCCCGATGTAAGCTGTTGCTCACTGGTCACTCCTTCCTGTTCTCAAAGCAGAGGATGGGGACTGCAGTGTCAGTAAAAACACCCGAGTCTGTGTGGTAAGTGCAGTCACACCGCTCATCCAGTCTGGTTGGTTTTTAAAGGCAGGACACACCAGGGGGCTGGTAGTGTCCAGTTCCAGACCATCTCAGGGATACACCTCACTCCACATCCCTCGAAAACTTGCATTATCGACACAGGGGGAGCTGTGGAAGTCTGTAACTCTTTGGCTGTCTTGTAAAATCGTGGTTGTAGCTGTTAATTTTTATCATTGGGAAAAATGTTTATATAGTAATTTTTTTCCCAATACGCTATATGACAAAATAGAGCAGCATACCTTTATAAATGACTATAAAATAAATTTGTGTTTATAATGCTTCCAGTTGAAATATCTCTGCCTACAGTTAGTGTGCGTTATATCTAGCAGTAATGTAGAGAGTAATGCTTCGGTAATAATTTTTACAGGGCTAGGAGAAAATATAAGTGGAAATTGAATAATACCTGCAGCTATTGATCTGCTTGGTAGTGTTTATGTCTTTACTTACAGTTATTCTCAGTTTAACCCCCGTTTGCTTGTGTATAGGAGTTTTCAGGGGAGCGATTGAGAAGTGTGGGTCTGGAGCTCCTGCGCTGTGCGAGCGTTGGGTAGCGGTGCTGCCCGGCGTCCGTGCGCCGCGGTTACAGTTCTGAAGTTATGTTGTTCTGTGACATTCATTCTGAATGACTTCATACCCTAAATTAATTGGGAATATTCCAACAGCAAACTAAGAATTTGTCCCTCTGTGAATGGTTGAATGAATAATTGATGGATGTCACCTGACAGTCTGTGTGGAAAATCTAAAATCCTTCCATGAAGCTTCATATCCCTCCTCCCTCTCAGTCAGCACTAGGATAAGACTGAACTTTATCCCTCGAGATAAATCTGCTGGGTTTTTGCTAGTCTGCAGAACTGCTTTTGAGCGCCGTGCTCTGATGGCAGTGGGTTCAGATATATCAGCACAACGGAGCCATGCAGGCTCGGGGTGGTCCAAAGGAAAGGATCAGGTTTGGGGTCTGACATTCGTGTTTTCTTTAAGGCGCGGAGTCCTGTTGACCTCAACTACTGAAAACTCTATTTATTGCCAATTAGCTTGTGGTACTTCATACCTTTGTGAAGTGTGAACACTCCAGACATCCTTCAGGTGACAAAGATTCTTCTTTTTTTAAGGTGAGCTACAAGTGGTGCCTCAGGCCTTGAGGGATATGATCGTAAATATGCCTTTATTCAAAATGGTCGTCTTCTGTTCCTGTCTGATCTCTTCTGTTGAATGGTTAGTTTGAAAGCTATAAAAATATTAATCTTACGAGCATGTTACAACTGGATATTTGCGGCTGTAGAATCTTGCCTGCTCACTAGAGTGGAGTTAAAGTATGTAGCCATCGGCAAGAAAAAAAAAAAAAGGCAATCTTTAACTAGGAGCTGTAACAAAAATACATTTATCCACAAGCTAGGGTAATAATTTTTAACATTTTAAAAAGGACATAGCACCAGATGCCTTTTGAACCTGCATGTATTTAAAAAAAAAACAAAAACAAAGAGAGGAAAAAAAATGTATCCCGAAAAGAAAAAGGGATGAGGAAGACTGTAAATTTAGCAGTAGCTGAATGCATCTCCCACATTTCTCAGGCATGTACGTTTCTTTTGTTACTGAGGGACTCAGCCTGCACAGTTATGCAGGTGTATTTGTTTATCCTGTCATTACAGAAGTCAATTTCTTCCATGTTTTCATCAGATAATATATTTACTTCCCTGCTTTCATCCTTAAGTCCATGTGAACAGAACTTCTGCACTACTAATGTCCATAAAGAGGAGGTTAGCCTGTAGTGTGGTATTTGAAGTATCTTGACTTACTGCATCTGGAAATTTTAAAACCTATTTTTCATGTAAACATTTGAGCCATCTCTCACATAATCCATTTTTAATTGCTTGCATCGTCTTTGCAAGTGGGTAGGGTGTCATCTGCTGCCTTTCCATCCAAACACATGAGTACAGGCTGGCAGACATAATGCAGAGTTTGTCTTAGTTCAGTCCCTTGGTTGCAGCAAGCTTGAGAAGGTAAATCACTGCTTAGTTAGTAGTGAGCAAAACTCCGTCCTTGTAGCAGGGTGGAGCTAGTGGGAACTACTCATACCTAGAAGCGTAGGCACTTCACCGTGTGTGTGAAGTAACTCAAAAAATCAGATGAATTTTAATCGTCTTCATCTAAAAACTGTAGAAATGTAGTAAGTCTTGTTTTAGTTTTGACTTTCACATATACTGTAAAGGATGAAAAAATAAGAATATTTGACTGAGAGCTGAGATCTGCTTTGTAGCTTAAGTGTAGATTTATAAGAATAACTTGTTTGTATAATAAATAACATGGCAGTGTCCCAGCAAGCTGATTTTAGCTTATTGGAGCTTTTTTCTTCTGTACTAATGAGTATCACTCTGATGTCCTTGGTGATTGACTCCTGTTGCTTGAGTTAATCTTGTAGCTAGATAAATACGAGGATTTTTAGTGATGAGGTGTTGCTTGTTGTTTTACTCATGTTTCCCTCATGCAATAGATACAGTCTGTCCTGTCCTAGCTGACAGTGTTCGTAGGAATTATATTACCTCTTCAGTGCAAATTACTCCGGTGACTTTTGTTACTGGCTTCAGGTCAGCAATGGGAGGCTCAGACACGGGGAACGCAGGTAAGGAGGAAATCTGGGAGGACCACCTGTGTAAGGAAGGCAAGAGGAATCGAAGGGAAGTGAGAAGGAAGCTGTGGAAAAGCACCGCTTTGCTGTCTTGCGGGGAACCTGGAAAGGTCTGGGTTCTCCTTGGGCCCACACTACCAGGAGAGGGATTGCTGGGTGCTGTCAAAACTATGTGGATATCTCTAAGAAGATAACAGGAGGAGCAGTGGAAGGTGGAAGTAGAGACTAACGAGGCTGAAGAATTAAAGCCTAGTTTCCTGCACTCAGTTCAGTGATTTCTCATTTCTTCTCTCCTTCTCAACTGTGTGTTCTTGTTCCTTCCTCGCATCAGTGATTGTATGGCTGCAAGATCGGCTGGTTCAGAAAAATACACTCACCCCCCCACCCCCCAAAAGACAAAGCGTAGCTTTGTGTCAGATGAACTCACTGAACCTATTTGCTTTGCAGCTGTTTGACCATTCGATCAGACACAAAAGAAAGCTTTACCCGTTTTGGCAACCTCCGACCTCGCTGCATGCTTAGCGGGCCAGCGTGAGAGCCAGGACTGGCAAGCTACGAAAGAAAACCGATGAATCTGCCCCATCATCAGTGCTGGGGTGCCAAGAAGTCTGCTGCCGTGTTACAAAAGGAGAACATCTGGGAGGTTTTTAGGAGCTGGGGCTTTTGTGCGCTAGGTGTAAATAAGCTAATTGTGCATAGCGGAGGCGATAGGTGTCCTCTAAAGAGACGGTTACAGTGCCTGTTTAGATGTGGTTTGCTCAAGCAAATCCCTGCAGTTGCTGCAGAGCTGGTCTCCGCCATACACTTGCTGGATTGAAAGCTGACTCTCTGATGGCTTGGTTCGCTCTGACGCAACTTACTGCGTGGTTTCATGAAACCATTGCAGTGAGCCTCTGTGGTGGAGGGTGGAAAAGCCACTATTTTCAGAATTGCTGTAGGGTACTGCAGACTAGAGGCTTCAGATTGAACAGCTTTACTTTATTTTCCTTGTACGCTTGTATCCAGTCTGAAAATGTAAATGCAGGCCAGCCTAGAGCTGGATTGTCACTGCTTCTGTTCTTTTGTCTTTTACATAGAGAATTTCAAAATTCGGAATAGATGTTAAGAATTTTCTCAGACATATGCTACAAGATGAAGCATTTAACAGTTTTTCTGAAAACTTATTTAAATGATGGAAAATACATTATTTGATCAGAGACTGAATCTACAGAAAATAGGAGCAAAAATTACTCTTCTCTTCAAGTCTGTTGTTAATCTCCCCCAAAAGTTTCAAAGGATCTCGCATATTACACTTTCGATCTGTATGAGAACCACTTACACCATTCACAAATCTGTGCTTCTGCAACATCCACCAAAAGATCATCTCAGAACATTCAAGTCTTTCAATTCTTGTGCATTCTTTGCTATAGCAGAGAATTTAAATCTGTAAACTTTTCTCTCATATTCAGGAATTTTAAGAAGTTATGTGAATAAGATGCTGAAATGCGTGGCACAAAGCAGAACAGTAAAATAAGGGTTGTAGGGGATGAGGATTTGGACAGGCAGGGAAAGACGTAGGAACAGCGTCTCCCATTCTGGGTGAGGTTGAACTGCTGGGCTGTGACACGAGGCAGGCAGTGTAACTATGGACCTGATTTTCTGAGGGGTGAAGTCTGGTTGCTTGTTTTCCAATAAAGAAGCAGTTATCCATACTGGAAGGAGTGAGCAACACAACTCGGGAAGTGTCTTCAGCCAGTAAATCCCAGTCTTGTGTAAAGAAGAAAGAGGTTTTCTTATTAACTCCTCCCAAGTTTTACTCGTACCTGATTTTAAGGCTCTCATGAATCCTACGTTTGGTATTTCCTGTTCCCTTAAGGTGAATATGAGACTAAATTGACTTTGTGAGTTCCTTTCCTCAAACAGCGTGTCTAGACAGAGGCATGGTGGTGGGGACGGGGTCCTCTGTGGGGCTGGGCTTCAGAAGGCATCTCCCTGTTCCTTCCTTTCCTGCACCATGTCACCCGAGCTCGTGCACCTGGCAGCTACCTGGCCACACAGGAGGTCGGAGTGAATCACAGACTCAATCAGGTTGGAAGAGCCCTCTGGGCTCATCGAGTCCAACCATTGCCCTGACACCACCATGGCAACTAGACCAGGGCACTAAGTGCCATGGCCAGGCTTTTCTTAAACCCCTCCAGAGATGGTGACTCCACCACCTCCCTGGGCAGCCCCTGCCAATGGCTAATGACCCTTGCTGAGAAGAAATGCTTCCTAATGGCCAACCTGAACCTCCCCTGGCGAAGCTTGAGGCTGTGTCCTCTTGTCCTAGCGCTGGTTGCCCGGGAGCAGAGGCCGACTCCCACTCCACTAATGAATGAGCGTGCCCGTTTGCGATAGCTAAAGTACGTACGTAAGCATTTGTAGGATCAAAGCCAACAGTTGTCTAATCTTGAAATCAAGATTAGAAAATCAGTAACTTTGCCAAGAAATGTGTTAATTGAGAGAAGAGCAGTTAAAACAACTGCCTGTGTGGAAGGGCGTAGCGCTCTAATGACACCTCTTAACACTGAGATAGATGTACATTTAACACTGACATCTTCATTAATAATTAATTTGATTGGTTTTCATCTGAGTGTTATTATTAGAGACCCAATATCGGGTATATTTTCTGGTCACAGAAATTACCATACCTTCCAGCTAGTTCAGATGTACATTTTCTTGACTGGTTACAGAAATTTGCTACAGATGGGTTGAAGAGTTATTTCACAGTGTTGGGGTGAGAAGAGAGTGACAGATAAAATTATGGAAAAGATGAATTGAGATCATCTCGCATCTGTGCTCATTATATCACATTTTTGTAGAGATTTTTAGTTGGTCCAATTTTAAGCATTCATTTAGACATTCATTCATTTGGAAAGAACTGGAAACTTAAAAGTATGACCATGATGGCACGTTATACTGATTTTGGCTGGGATAGAGTTTAATTTTTTTCATAGTAGCTCCTGTGGTTGTATGTCTGGGATTTGTGCTGAAAACAGTGTTGATAACCGAGGGACGTGTTAGTTACCGCTGAGCAGCGCTTGCACAGCATCGGGGCTGTTCTGCTCCCCACCCTGCCCCACCAGCCAGCAGACTGGGGGTGCACGAGGAGCTGGGGGGGACCCAGCTGACCCCGGCTGGCCCAAGGGTTATCCCAGACCACACGGCATCGCGCTCAGCAATAAAAGCTGGGGAAGAAGGAGGAAGGGGGGGACGTTCAGAGTTGAGGCATTTGTCTTCTCCAGCCACCGTTACACGTGATGCGTCCCCGCTTTCCTGGAGATGGCTGAACACCGATGGGAAGGAGTGAATTAATTCCTTGTTTTGCTTTGCCTGTGCGTGCAACTCTTGCTTTCTCTAGTAAACTGCTTTTGTCTCAACCTACGAGTTTTCACACTTTTACCCTTCGATTCTCTCCCCCATCCCACTGGGGAGGAGTGAGCGGGCGGCTGCGTGGGGCTGAGCTGCCCACCGGGGTTAAACCACAACACATCTAAATATTTAACTGATCTAAAGCAACAGACATGCATAACTGTAGTTGAGAATTCAGTGCTGCTTGCTTTTTTATTTAAGAGTTTGGCTTTATTTATTATTGTGCTGGATTTTGTGTTTCTCGCCTGGAAGTCCCAAAGCGCAGTGGACACTCCCTTGGTTACCGTGCAGGTGACGATATGTTGGGATGTATGGACAAGAAAGCAGCCTGTTTCTGAAAGAAGCTCATGTGTAACTTGTGAGAGTTTGAGATTTGTCCCTTTGATTACTTATCAAATACTCCTAAATGAAGGAAAAGCTTGACTGGGTAGTTTTATTACTTCATGATATGCTTGCAAATTTAACAGTTCATTTAGAAACCTGAAACAGAGTTCTAGCCGTAAAAGAACTCTGGAAAGTGATTTAAACAATCAGGTGTGACCCAGGGAATCGTAACATGTACTCTGTGATTCTTTGGGTTATTACAGCTTGATGGAAGAGTTGAGTTTTACAAGTAAAACCTTAAAAGAATACATTTTTATTTTCTAAAACCTTCAAGTTACATACAGAATCACACACGGATTCTGTATGTAACTTGAAGGTTTTAGAAAATAAAAATCTTTGACTTTTCAAAATCCTGTTATATAACTATTAGAGCATGGGTTTTATTCTGCCTTCTTGAATGCTATTTAACTCGTTGTAGAAACAAGGGTCCTTGAAGCTTTAGGTGTGTGCCAGGCTTACAGTTGGCTTACAGAGATCTCGGTGTGGCAGCCTTTGTATTCACAAGGTTGCAATGAATAAAAACATTGTTTCAAAGACAGCCAGCTATGGCTGGTGATTGGTTTGGTGGTACTTTGGAAGCCGAGTAGCATGGAATCACAGAACCGTTTTGGTTGGAAAGGACCTTTCAGGTCATTGAGTCCAACCATTAACCCAGCACTGCCAAGGCCACCACTAACCCATGTCCCTCAGCACCACATCTGCACGGCTTTTAAATACCTCCAGGGTATATATCACTTATATATATATTTATTTGTATATATTATTTTTGTTTATATTTATATGTCACTTTATATCTGTTCTCCAAGGGTAAGTCCTGTTCTAGTTGCAGGAGCCCCCCCCGGTCTCCCTCAGACACACCCGCAGGGGTTTCAGACTCAGGTTAGTGGGCAGCCTCCCTGTATCCCTTGTGCAGCCGCTGAGGGGAGGAGAGGCCCTTCCCCAGAAAGTAACCGAGCCCGAGCGAGGCTCTTGCTCTAACGTGCCTTTGGAAGCAGCTTTTCTCTTCCCGTTCGCAGTGGTAGAAGCTGGTGGGTGACCAGGCTCCTGCACCATGGTACCTCCATGGCTACTCCACTGCCTCTCATCACTCGTCTCACTTTAGTGTCTCTAAAGGTGTTGTTTGATTCCCTCACCGGCTGATGTCAAACTGCTCATTAACTGTCCTACCAACTCTTCTAGCAGACTAGAGTAGCGTGGTTAATAAAGACCACCTGCTAACGCTCGGAAGCCTGAGCAGAAGTCACCCCTCTCACAGTGCACATGCCGCTGTACACGAAGCCGAGCGAAAGTACTTTTTCTTACATCATCGCTCTTGCAGTTTCCACCCACCTTGTCTGCCCAAGGCTACCTGTAGTAGCACGGAATTCCTCTGACAACATGGCGCTGTGCCTGCACTCGGCTTCTGTGTATAGGCACGAGTGCAGAAAATGTCCCGAGAGGGCGAGCGATCCCGTAGGGTGACTCTAGAAGAGATCCCTTGAGGGTCAGCTCAGCTCCTCTTCCAACCAAATCAGAAACACGCAGCCTTACCGCAGAGCCACTGATCCTGTGGATTGTCCTGTGTCTTTTTAGGGTAGTGTGTGCCCAGCTCGTGCTGATTCAGCGTTTCAAAGGCAGGTAGTGGAGAAAGGATGGTCGTGGTTAAAAACGGGTCAGGACTGAGGGGTTTTAAGGGTCCGTTCCCTGCCTTGGAGCTTGTGTGCAGCGTAAGCTGCTCTTTGTGAAATGAAGGGAAGGAAGGTGCTGTTCGTATGTGTTTCCTCTAGGAATATTGAGTTTGTTCTGAAGATCTGAAATGAAATATTGACTCCTTCTAACATTACACCTCACAAGCTTTATTTTCTTTTTTTCTGAAGGAAATTAAAGTGTGGTATACGTGCAGAAGCTACATGAACACCACCTACTTGCTATTTTCAAAGCATTAAACATACTTCATAACTATCTCTAACATTAGTTAACAGTGACTTCTGTAGTTAAACAAATGAGCCGCCTGTTTAACATGTACTGGATTTATTAGTGTGCTGCCTCCACGATAATGAAGCTTGGGACTCTTGAACGCTAATCCTCTTGGTCCTTTCCACGCTACCCGTAGCCCAGGGCAATCGGTTTAACTTTAGTGTTTTAATTTCCTCTTTTTCAAAAAGAACACTAGAAGCATTATTCCCATTATTTTTTTATTACCATAATTAGTCTCTTCCATGGTTTGTTCCTAACAGCAAAGCATTCTGCAGTTACATGCCATTCCTCTATGCTGAGAACTGCACTTGTGGTAAACTTTTACTGATCCTGGGTGTTCTCAACGCTTCACGCTAGTATTTTTCAGACATCTTGGATTTTGCTACTTTTAATAACTACCACAAAATAGCGCTTTAAAAATAATCTTTAAATGTCGTGCTGCCTGCTTGCTTCTGCCCGGCCCTCACGTTCTGTGTGTAATTCTGATTTCAATTTGTGAAGGTAAAGCACAGTAATAGCAGCATATGTTGATATTAATAAGAGGAAGTTCTCTGCTAATTTGGTTAAGCTTGGAAGGGTTTTAGAAAAAAGTCAAGAGAATTTATAATCCTGAAGACTTGAATTTTAAACATCACTAGCTCAAAATGTAAACTATGTTAAAATATTGTTATTGCAGGCAGAATGCCAGCCCCTGAGCAGACCCCAATGGTGGAGGAGGGGCTGCCGCAGACAACACGGGAAACTTCCACAGGCCCAGGCATGGAACCAGAGACTACGGCCACTACCATTCTGGCTTCTGTAAAGGAACAGGTACACGCCTTGTGTTCGGCAATTCGGAAATTCAGTGTGCGTTGTGCAGTTAACCGTTGTCTTTGATTGCATTGCTGGAAAAAACATCCTTGTTTCTAAAACGTGTGGTCTAGCGTTAGCACAGTATATGTTGTACATTAGAGTGTTAAAATCTGAATATAAAGGGTTCATTTAATCACATTGGACAGAAGCATCATTATGGTATCCTGTATCCCTTGGAATGTGTGCACTGTTGTAAAGCAGACTTGAAAAGCAGGTTCATTGTTTAACAAGAAAAGCGAGCGTAGTGTTGATGCAACACTGAGAGCCAGTCCTTGTACGTTCTGCAAAGTTGTGTACAGTGGTACAGAAATTTGCTCATGAAGGTTTGGTATGTTTATTTGTATTTTGTTACAGAATGGGTTTTAAACTTTTGATTTCAGTTATCAATTTGGTAATCGATATCAGTTTGGTTTCAGTTATCGATACCAAGGTAATAATACATTTTAAATCTGCAACACATTTGGGGACATGAATCTTAGTGATAGTCTCTATAGGGAAGAAAAAGTTGTGTTTGAAATAAAGTTCAGCCTTAACTTGTAAAGATTCACAGGGAAAAAAATTGCAGTTCTACAAAGAACCATTCTAACTAAAGTTTTTGATTTTGTTTTGTTTTTTAAAAGAACACAAAGAGAGAAGTGATAGTTTGGCTTTTATTGTCAGAACTAGAAATAATGATCATCTTTCTTGGCTTAATACATAAGTTGTAACATCTGAATTTCAGAATAAATCTGCTTTGCTTTCTCTATTTTAGAACTACTTTTAAGATAAATCAGTGCTCAATTCAGGATATTAACTCTGAATGCAAACACTTGATGTATTAGTTCTCATATGTTGTCCCATGTCAATATTAAAAAAAAAAAGGTAAGAATTAGGTTATATTGTCTTGATATCAACAGATTTCGTACCCATAGAACCTTCATTTTTAACTGAAAATTTTCTGCAGATGATGAAACATGAATCTTTATGCCTAAATTAATTGTTTCAGAAGTATTTTAAGATGACAATAGCAACCCTAATAGTTTCTTAGTGATATTAAAACTAATATTAAATCTTCAGTGCGAAGGATATTAATGGTGGAGGCTATCAAGAGTTGAGCAATCACAGTCATCTGAGTTGCAGTGATCTTGAGTCACTTCTCATCATGAGACAGCAGTTTGCCTTGTGCCATCTGAGCTGATCACAAATGTCAATTAGAACTCTTGCTTAAAGTGCATTTGTGGTGATTTTAAATGGGTCCATTTTATTTTGCGGTTCACGAAGAGCACGCTCATAATGGTAGCTTAGCTGATGAGCGGCATGGCAATTAATGACAGCCCTGTAATTGCTGGTGATCACCAGGCAATGCTCTCACTGCTGGGATTGCTGTCCTGAACTGCTTTTGTGCCGTTTTGATGCAGTAGAGATTGCTGAAACTGCACACACAATTACAACAGCGTTGTCTGTAACACGGTGATACATAAGCAGACAGTAAAAAGGCATTTGTTAGCATTCGCTTTCCTACCCGAGAAGTGTTTTTATCATTTTCTTAGAGGAAAAATTGTTAATGGAGTATTTCTTAATTTTAAAAAGGAAGTTAAAATCTCTTCCCCTTTCCATTCATAAAAAGGCTATTAAATATGTGGACTATTAAGTAACTCAAATCTGATGAAAGGAAAAAATAAAATTAAAGTTGTGTTTAATAGTGAAACACAAACTTCAGAACTGTAGCCTAACTTTACAATGTATGGGCACAGCAGAGTGAATACAAGGGGGAGGAATATGTAAATTGTATTTCACTTGTGAAAATGATAACGTGAAAGAATTAAGAGCTGAACCGTTGCTTTCTGGTATTTTTTCTGTTGATAGTAATTACGGACACTGAGATATTCACCACCCTTCCTGTATGGCAGAAAGCCCAGAACAGAATATTTTCCAGTGCAGTTATTTACTTTATTAAGCTTGAACAGAAACTACTATGCTGTTTGCTGTGGCCCAGCTTCCTTTTGTACAGGAATCTCTCTTCATTTGCACGGAGTCTGTGTTTGTAACATAGAGCTGCCACACCTTAACTTCATTACTTCAGAAACACTCACTGCAGTGGAAACACAATTCAGAAAAGACTTTATTATTACTTGTCAAATTATGCAAGATTTTAACTTGATAAAAACTTTTAAAATTACTACAATAGTTCTGAAATAGGTAGGTAAATTTGTTGAATGACTTTGTTAAGCTTTCTACCCTAGCAGCATGGATAATGATTATAGAAGTGGCACTAGTCCATGAACCCTACAAGCCACTTTAAATAAACTCTCAATTTGTTTCTTTTTCCTGTGACCCCAAATCAGTTTAAAGCAACTTTTTTACCAAACTAGAGTGTCTCCCCTGAACTCTGAGTAGTCTCTCATTGAGACAAAGTTGTCAGACAGCTGTGTAAATGTCCCTTGGTTGTATTTCAGGTAAGAAACATTTTAATTCACTTTTAGTGTTATAAAATAATATGTGCAGAACAAGTGCAATCTGTGAAGAGATTTAGATTACTGCAGCTTTGTGCTTTTGTGACAAAGTTTTGTTTTAATGTGAAAACACATCCTTAATTAGTATAAATTATGCCACTGCCTCCACAACCACCACTGGCATTGACTGGGGTAGGGAGGATAGTTCTTGTACCAGGTTAAGTTACTCTGTTTGCGGGTACACTAGGGATATACTTTGGGGTGGAAATCAAGGGAAGGACTGACTCTAGCTGGTGTAAGTTGCATCTCTAGGAGAGGAATTCCTTTTTGAATGCAGGGAAATCCTAAGGGTAACTGTAATAAAGTTGAAACATATTTTGGCCTTTTTTTTTTAGTGACTTTGATAACGGGTTGTGGGGGTTTTGGTTTTGTTTTTTTCTTTTTGTTTGTTTGGAGAGGGGTTGTTTTCTGTAGTTTTGTTTTGGAGGTAATGGGGTGTTTTGTTTTTTTTTTCCAAAACACATATTTCACTTCTAAAAAGTTACAAAATTTCCGTGTTGTAGTGGATAGAAGTATTTTAGGAAACCCTGAAGCAAGTTTTAAGTAAAACTAAAGCACTAAAATATACGTGTCAATATTTGTGAATCCTGGGGAGTCTTTGGCTAAAAGTTTAGTTGAGGTCTGTAGGGAGTCTCTTATCCATATTAAACGTAAGTTGAGTATTTTCATACTAAAATAACAAATTGTTAAAAATTGTAGGGGCAACATCATAGCAGTAACTTTTGGGGGGGTTGGAATGTAAGGGCAGGTAGTTGCCAGCTACTCCAGACAGACTTGTGGAGTCACTGCTACTCTTGACGTGCGAGCTGTACACTGCTGGATTTGGATGAATTGCTGCTGAACTGGCAAGATTAAAGGGGAGCCTTTGGAACTGTGAATTTCCTGCTTAGCGTGTTAGTTTTCCTTTTCAGTGACTGGGCTGAGAGAAAAGGTCTCACAGGAAAAACTACCCATCGATCCCGTTTTCAAAAGTAACATGAACGTGCTGGTTTGAATCTCTTTGCTAAGAGAAGCACTTGCAGCAGCAGCGAGTTCTTTTAGTTTCTTTGCGCTTTGGTCTAGTTGTTTTTGACACCTGAAGATAGACAACTTCTCACCTTTTGTAAATAGGTGACAATAGGTTAAGAATGATTGGATATACTTTTGGATGAATAATCATAAATCTCTTGGGTTTTCCTAAACGTTTTCCTAGAAGAGTTCACTTTTGTTCAACACTTCAGCAAAATATTTTCCTTTTTTACAACTGTATTGAACCATATCATATACTTAGAAAGTGCGCACTTTACTTTTTTCCCTTCTTTATTGTTTAAGTACAAAAATCTTTACTTAGTTGTTGAGATTTTTATTTTATAGGGTTTGTGGCAGGAGGGGAGGCAAAAACGTAAGTTTTTTCGGATGGAAAGGGAGGGAAGAATGCCTTCTCCATAGAGCAAAGAATTGATTATTGCATGTTTAAAAACACCTTCACTAGAATGACAGTATTTTGACAGTAAGTTTGGGAGATTTCTTTACCAGTTCAGATATGTAGTGCTTTATATCAAGTACTCTGTAATCTGACTGTGTAGGCGTGTTGCTTCAACAAGATACCTGCAAAAAAGACTTAATAAAAGCACTTGCAGTAATTAGGCACAAACACTGGACAGTCTCACTTTGGAATTCTGATTTGCACACATCTAGTGATCGGTTAGAGGGGTAATGCGTATCAGTTCTGAAATGAAGGTGGTACTTTTTATTCAATGGACTTCCAAGCTTTGCGTGAGTGAAACAAAAATCTTTGTCACCATTTTCTGACTGACTGGAAGAACTGGTTTTTTTCCAACTCTCTTAATATTGTGTTCAGTTGCATAGGTCACTCTTCCCTATTTAATCCCAGAACTTTGAGGTTTACTGTTCTGCTGTTTACAAGCATTTCCAGTTTTGGTGAATCAAGTCTGTGAAGTCCACTTCCCAAGGCTCTTGTTCTAGGACAAAGTATGTGCAACTCCTGTCTCAAATGAAACAACTAACTCATTTCCATAAGCAAAATTCTCCTTTATTCATATGAAGGTCTAGAAATTAGTTTTTCTTTCTAGCGTGTTCTGTTCGGTTTCTGAGGAGAAACTACCCTTGAAAAAGAACCTGCCTAGAACTGTGGGTACCCCTGAAATATACTGGAGTATTTATACCTTTTGTACCACCTTTGTGTTCACATTACCAGCCTATCTACCCAGCAGCAACTGAACTCTAATTGCCAGCTGGCAGAACAGTATACTTAGCTTCAGCGCCCATTTAAAAAAACACCTAGTATTGTAACAAACAGTTTTCAAAGAGCTCAGATGTAGTCAGTGAATACCTCAGGTGGCATTCTTCCTTTCTGCCATTGACTGAGAGTAAGCTTTCTATGAATTGCTTAAATGTCGATCCCCCGTCAGCTAGAGCAGCACTAAGCTGTTTTACCAGACTAGTGAACAATGCAGGCATAAAAGTATTAAGGGCTTTAATGGTCTGCTGCTGTTGAATGGAGGGAGTGTGATCAGCCAATAATTGTAGCTGTGTCATTTCACATCCTGTAATCTGTGATGCTCTTCACCCTGTCCAATTTTTTATCTTTTCTATTTTGGAAGATACTGAGATACTGAAAGCATGCAAATGCAGTTGTGTGTGTGAGTAAACTTTGTTTTTACAGAAAATGTTAAGGTTGATCTGAGATGGTTAGTTAAAAGTACAGGCTTTTTCTCAGTAGATTCTGGTAGAGAATTTAACTATTAAGTCACTACAGTATGATATTCATTTTGGAAAAATACAGTATTCAGTGTGGTTTTAAGTAGTCAGTTGCTTGGTCTAGCTCTGAATTACCACAAGTGGAAACATGTCAAACTCCACATAGACCAGCACAGGAGGTTAATGTGAAGAAGGTATAAATGAATTTAATTTTGTTTGTCCTCCTCTTTGTTGCACATTTGTATCACAGAAATGTCCAACATGTAATTGTCTTTTCTTTAGTACTGTTTGAACTTTCACAGGCAGTGGGAGTTGTGTGGCTCTGCACTGTACGTTGCAGTTGAATGAGGAATAGTAAATGCGAGGTAAAAGTGCTTCTCTCAAATGTAGGCTACACTTTCTTAGATCATCAACTCAAACTGCTGGAAGAGGCTCAACTGAATTGTTCAACAGGCAATGGTTTTATGACTAGGAAAACATTTCGTAGTTCAACTTACAATTACCTTCTTAATATTGCACAAAGACAGTGACATTTGCCAATTGAAGCAACTTAGCATATCCCAGTGGTGCTACAACTTGAAGTAACATCCCATCCTACTACAGCAACCACTGAGAACTGGCAGAAGCCAAGAAGCTGCAAGAGATGCATCTCTCTCAATGGCATCATCTCTCGGATGTCCCAACTGCCCGATCCTGGTATTACTAGCCAGGCACGTACCATTCAAAAGGAGTTTGTGAGTTGCTTCGCTGCCTGTGCCATTGCTGCCGATTCTTGCACAGTTGTCACCAGAAAACCTTCAGTTACCAACTGCACCACTGTTTGTTGAAAGTTTTAAGTTACCTGTTTTTTTGCCAGAGGTTTTCAAATCACAACAGGGCAGAAAGAAAGTAATTTTTACTTTTCAACATTGTGAATGTAGACTCCACATTCTCATCCATGCTACTGAGGGGTAAAAGTTCCTCATTAACAAAAATAATTGTTGGATCTCTGCAGCATGGTATCATAATGGGATGCAGATGGAAAGCACAGAATTGCCTCTAAAATTTCTTTTATTGTCCAAAGCCTGCAACAGGAGAATGACAGCCTTCATGGTCAGTCATACAAATTACATACCCATTTCTTACCTGTTTTCAAATACTTGCAGTTAATAGCCCAGCGCAGTGTGTTGGCAATTGTTTTCACTTGCCAGGGAGCCACAAGCCTGTCAGAGGTACTCAGCTTTCAAATGAAGAGAGTATTTTGTTTTCAGGATTGGTGTAACTTGTCTCATCTGTATCTTGCAGCAGTGAAGACCTTGAAGTGTCATCTTTGAACGAGATCTCAGCATTGTTGTGGACAAGTGACCGCTTGGCAAGCAGAGCTTGCCATGTGAGAGCTGGTGTTGGTCACCTGTGGTATACACGACAACGTGCAGGGTTTGCCCCTCCTCCAGAAGCTTCAGCCTCCAAAATGAAACGGGGGGGAGCTGATTGTGGCCTCTCAAAGATGGTGAAAGACTTTTTACCAGGGCCTATAGTGACAGGACAAGGGGCAATGGTTTTAAACTGAAAATGGGTAGGTTTAGGTTGGACATAGGGAAGAATTTTTTTTAGGATGACTGGGACTGCCCAGAGAAGTTGTGGGTGCCCCATCACTGGAAGTGTTCAAGGTCAGGTTGGGTGGGGTGTTGAGCAGCCCACAGTGAAAGATGTCCGTGCCCACAGCACAGGGGTTGGACTAGATGCTCTTTGAAGGTCCCTTCCAACCCAAATCATTTTATGATTTGAAATCTCACTAATCCTGGGTTTTTTTAATTGCCTGAAATCCTCAAAAATCTGAGGTGATTATTGGAATTGGGTGGACCTTTGTTATCCAGATGAAGAACTTGAATATACTCTGAGGAGTTCTCAGGGAGGGTGGGAAGGAAATTGTGTACCTCTTAATACGTATAAAGAAAGTACACTGTGAAATGAGAAAAATATAGCATATCTTCCACTTTCTCTCTCTGTATTTTATATTGGTCCTTTTTCTGTGCTGCAAAAAAAGTGTTTTCTGTAGCTGTTACCCTTCGGTAGTGTTCTCTTGCATTGGTCATTCTTTTAGGTTCAGTGGTGCTTTTTTGTCTTTTAAACCTGTAATTGTTTTGCACTTGTAAAATGCAAATCATTATTGATTTCTCTGATGATCTCAATTAACTGGTTTGTCTCTTTAGGATGGAAGTGTGACAGATCAGTTTAAAACACCGTGATTGTGTAGATACAAGCGTGGTTGACAAGCCCAGATTTTATTTTCCCTCTCGTGTGTCTGATTTCTGCCACTGTAACTGTTGGACCTGGAGCTTTGTCCTGTTCCCTTTGTTACGTGCTCCTTTTTAATTGATTCCCTTTATGTAAGGAGGCTTTCTAGACAATATCAACCTTTCTGCAGGATTTGGGAATTTACAGTAATTTTTTCCTTCTGGAACGCAGAGTGGCAGAAGTTGCCTGGCGATGACATTTGCCATATAAAATCCCTTCCCGCAGGAGGACACGTGAGCTGGTGTAAGGGCTGGGTTAGAGCGCAGGAGGGGAGAGCTCAGGTCAATGTGTGTTCGTAGTATGTGTGAAGAGTGTGTTTTCTAGAATAATGTTATTTTCATTAATGCCTCTGCCTGTAATGAAAAGGCAAATTAATACAGATTGGTTGAAAGGAAGCAAATAATGGCTAGCATGTGTTCTTTTATTCATCTAATTAAAAGATCAGTAAATAACAATAGGCAACTTGAGTCTCGTGTTCACATTCATAGTTGGTGTCAATGACGTTGCTGTTTAAATATTGATTTAGAAGTAAGGAACAGGAAACAGCTTTAAACACAGGGTGAATGTTTTACATTATTTCTGCAAACAAGCAGCGCAGTGCTGTTTATTTTAAAGATTTCTGTTTGTTGTGTGGTTATATAATACATCATGGTTGACTTGGGGAAAAGCTTGTCTTGCTGATGTTTGCTTCAAAACTTAGAGCTTCAGCATCTGAATGGGTTTTTTTTTGAACATCACAGCCTTTTCCGCTAGCTTGTTAATGGCTGGCTGGTGAATCAGCTTTTAGATGGATGTGTTATGTATATTCAGACTTTAAATGAGAATTTATTTTCCAATTCTTAAATTTCTTTTTTTGCTTAATACACTTTTTAGTATTTTCTCTCCAAAAGGCAAGCTGTCTAAACAAACAGGGTGCATGTGTCCCTCTGGTATAACATGAAGTTGAATCACGCTAGAACCTGGTGTCAGACTGACGACTGGGTCTCCACTACTGGATGCAGTTACCTGAACAGACCTCCTGAGACTATCCGTACTTTCTGTCCATGGACAGGCCCGTAGGATTTGCTGGGGTCTGCACGTTATCATGCTCATGAGGCTTTTCATATCAGGTCTCAGGATTAAAAGGATATAGCTTTAGAATTCTGTCTAAAAGCAGGTTTTAACAAAATCCAAGTTTAGGACACAAGTCCTAAAATGCTCTTTCATGCCCGAGCGTTGGCTGTGCTGAGCTTTTCTAGTGCTGAAGCTTGACAGCAAATGCCAACCTAACGGAAGGGGTGGCCAGGAGGAGGCTGAGGACCCCATCTCCCTCCCGCTGCTCCTGGGGTTTGCATATTTATTTGTAACAGAACTACAGAGTGTTCTGTTCTGGTGAACTGTTCTTAGCAGAGCAATAGTAGAAAAACGCAGCCTTGTTCTGTGGGTGCTGGTTGTCCTACGCCAGTAGTGGGCGAGTTCCACGTCCTGGAGGCAAGCAGTTTTGCTGGCCAATGTTTGGAATATTCGGGTGTTTCTGCAGTTTGGCTGGTGAGCTCTGAGAAAAGTTTGAAAGTGTCTACAACCCCTGATACCGTCTGGGAAGGCAGTAGCTTGTGTGGCCCGTCTTTAACGGGCCAGTTTGTTGCATGAGCTTGAATCAGACTTTCAGAAGTAGCTTTTCTCCTTTTTTTTGTCATCTAATATGTAGTAGAGTCCTTCTGGCAGTGTGGCAGCTGCTGGTTAACTTGGCCCTCAGCTGGCTTCCTAGTGAAAGCAGTGCTAGTTAGCCTTCTGTTTAGGAGTTCTTGGAGGTAATCTCGTGGTGGTGTTGGTAGAAAAAAACTTTATCCCTACTTCTGCAAGGTAAATCTTGGGTTTAGAGTAGCTTTTTACTACACTGTTACTCTGAGCTCTCTTTTGCCCTGCCGTGAAGCCTGCCAGGACTGGAGCTGTGGGAGGCAGAGAGGTGCTGGCAGACTGCTGAAAGCCAGGGGTGCATCGCGGAGCCACGCTTCACCTGACTGGGAAGGTGTGCGAACTGCAAGGTGTAGAGAGCTCTGTCAGGGACCATCAATGACAGGGAAGTGGTTAAGCCTCATTCCGTGTAGTGTAAGGGGTGCAAGAACAGTTTGCATTAGCTGTAATCTATGAGTGAAGGTGACTTCTGCAATATGGCAAGGCATGCGACTACTGTGTAATGCAATTAAATGATTTACATTCAGGAAAAAAAACCCTTATTAGTAATTTGCACTTTAAAATTAAAGGAATGCTTCTGTGCTGTGTTTGACTTGGATATAAGACCTGCTTCATCAGACTATTAAATATCAGTGTTCACCTATTTTTAAATAGTATTGGACAGTTTACTTAAACTTCAGGGGATGCAGAATATCAGTTTGGACAATAATACAATTGCTCAGTAGAATCCTTTTCTGTCATTAACAAAGCTAAATGTGGATGAAAACATCACTAATATCTCTTGATGACATGGTGTAGATTTCAAAGTTTGTGTTTATAGAAAATGTTTCCAGACTGTAATAGCAAACATTCCGTGCAGGCTTGTGTTTCCCATGTCTCCCTCTGAGCATTGTGCTCCAAAACCCTGTTACAAGGCTGAGTTTGGTACCTTTGGCCAAGAAATGGAAAGGTGAAGTAGCACATCTCTACCCTTAGCTGGATTGAAATAATAGATTTTAAGTTTTTGAATACAGAAGTCAGAACATAGCTTAGGATCTGAAGTTCTGCAATTGGGAAGTTTAGGATACAGTATTTTCCAGTATACCTCGTTTGTAGATGAAATTGAAGACTGACTTTGTAGGCACTGATTTTGTTAGATTGTGGCAACATAAGGAGACAGAAAAATTTTAATTGCAGGAGGAATAAAATCCACAAATGCTTAAACATGTTTTTCCTTTTGTAACAGGTGATAAATCAATATTTGCATGAGTCACGAATTTAGAGAACCATTAAATTCCCACTTTAATCTTCTAATAGTTTATTCCACTAAGGAAGAGTCAAAACAAGAAACATGATTGTGATGAAACAGTGATTGTTTCAGAATTAATCCACACCCATTTTTTAACATCAAGAATGCTTTTCTTTTATTTTGAAATTCCAGGAGCTCCAATTTCAAAGACTTACCAGAGAACTGGAAGTGGAAAGGCAAATTGTGGCTAATCAGCTAGAGAGATGTAGGCTTGGAGCAGAATCACCAAGTATCGCCAGCACAAGGTACAGGTCCTGATGACTTTACTTTCATATGTCCCATAAATTAAAGCGCTTTTTAGTGGTGCTGATGTCCTACATACATGTATTTTCACTGATAGCTGTTCACCTTCCATTAATATCTGAAGTATAAAAAAAAGAAGATTTGCTATAAAGAGTTATGGGACAGTTTAAAGAGGCCTCTCTAATAACTGATTACATTTTCCATAGAGTGTATGTGAAACTTTAGTTTCTCTTTAAATATCTTGAATTTTTCTTCTAAGATTCAGCCGAAGAGAAATACAGTAGACATACATATTTATATCAAAGTAACAGTGCTAGTTAAATGCAGTAATCCTATTATTTTTTTCCCTGAATTAAGTCATCTAGTTTCATCCAGCTTTTCTGAAATACTTTCTGTTGTTACATTTGTTTTCAGGGAACATCTTGCTGTACGTGTGTTGTTAGCATATTTAAATAGTGTGAAACATACGTAACGTATTTCACATACAATGACAATAACTGTAGCAAAGCATTTTGTTAATATTTCAGCTGTAACTAGTATTCTGGTTTTTTTTTTTTTTTTTTTTAATTCCTTAGCAAACTCTTTAACTCTAAATGTGTTTGGGCACTCATTCATTCCCAGCGTATCAAATAATTGGTAGCTCTTGACTCTGAATGTGCTCTCATGAAACATTTATACCTGCATTTCGGGTTACAGCAAACTTCATGTTGGCATGAACATAGAGTATGCTCTGAATGTTATTATTTCTTGCCTTAAATACTGTTTGTTCCTGTATTCTTTCAGCAATAAACTTGAGTATCATTCTGTGGCCATAATAAATATTTCTGCAAGTTAAATGGAAAGTTGTTCCTACAAAAACTTAAAAACAGGAGGCGATTATGTAAAAATAAATTTAAATATCCAGTGTACCAGCTAACACAGCTGGTTTTATACATCACACTACTTGACCTGAGTTGTCATTTGACAGTATTGTTACTAGCATGAGAACTTTTGTTTAAGGAACTTTGAAATAGTCAAAAATATTCCTTGGACAAGGTGACTATTTTATACCCTTCGTGCTTGCCTATCTTCCCTCTAGATCCAAACATTTCTCCAGCTGTTGCTCAGATTTTGTTTTGAAAGCTAAAAAAGTTAAATTCCTGTGGAAGAATGAGTAAAAAGCTTGAGGTATTTTATGCCTCCAACCACCATTTATTCAGTCTTGAATGTCCATTTTCAGTGAATTTGCCTGAGTAATACAAATTAAAAGGTGTTTCTACGTCCCAAGTCCAGAGAATTTCACGTACACCAGAGTTAGCTTGTCCCACAAGTAATATTGTGCAGTTTTTGAGATAAGGTACAATTACCAGTGTCTGCACAGTTACATCCTGTACTTCTATTAAATACTAACATTTACCAAGGTGGAAGACATAATTTATAGCATCATGAAGTCATTTCTTCTTTTGGTTGTTTCCTTATCGCTAAATGATGTTTATTGTATGAAAAAAAAGATGATGAAAGTTTAGGGGGAAAAAATACTAGCACATAAACTGGTTTGTAGTGTCCTTTAGTATGAGCACACATTTGTGAATCTAGACAAACTCTTCAAGCTCTTGTTTTCTGGGCCAAAAATTTTCCATAGTTATTGATAAAATGTTTTGCACATTTAGAATAAAAGCCTAATTATATTCTTAGTTCTTACAGACACCTCTCTCTTCTGACCACTGTTCTTATTTTTCTAAATTTTCTTAACCCAGCGGAGTCTGGTCCTGTATGGATGGGAATGCTGTGCTACGTTACTGAGGGACAAGGGATTCAAACTTGGTTTAGAAAATATGCTCTGAGATGTGTGTGTCCTTCGTTAATTTTTTCACTTATTCTTTAATGTGGATGTCCCTTTTAAGGGATGTGTGAGAAGCTGGAAAAAGAAAAATCTGTATTTGAATTAGATGCTTTCATTTCTTCACAACCAGTTGCTTCCAGTGCAGTTAGAAGAGTTGTTGAGAGAATCAAGGTAAAACGATCTCACAGAGCAGTATCACAGCAGACGCAAATACAGCAGCCAAATTTATAGTAAAAAGGTACCTGCTTCCCCAAACTAGGTGATGTAAATGTTTTGGTAAGGCTGACAAGACATTAAATAAACACAAAGAGAAAAGGCATGGAAACTGAATGCTGTGTTGGGAGATTGGTCACAGACAGCTAACAGCCTGCTCCCCGAAACACACAGAAGTGAAGCATTTAGAGAGCGAGATGATGTTTCTTATAGCTTAAAAAAAACCCACACCACCACACACAACACCAAAACAATGACAAAGACTAAAAAAGCGAGCAAAATTAGAGCATAATATGTGTACACCGTTTTATTTTTATCCTTTGTTCAAGTTTTCTGTCCCTGGGGAAATCAACAGTGCTTTGTTTCAAAGCGAGTGCTTTAATCTCCTGTGATGTGGTTAAACGTTTGGGAGCGTTTCATTTCAGAGGTCCAGCTGAAGGCTTTGTTGACCTCAGTGGTCGCAGCAGTGCCTCTGATTTACCCACTTCTAAACTGGATTCCTGCGTGCCGGCCTTGGCCTGGAGGTGGTGCTGCTTTCAAAGCAGGTGCTGACCGAAGCCACGGCTGCCCCTGCAGCAGCGCACGCCTCTCTGGGGGGTTGCAGCTTGGGCTTGGAGCTGTTCTGCGTGTCAGGTCATCCCGCTGCGCCGGCTCACTGCCCAGCTGCACAAGGGCCAGCCCAAGGAAGTCGTGGTAACAGCTGGCGAGGGAAGGGGGAAATGAGACATCAGTACCTTAAACCAGCTTAAACTCTGCAGCAAGGACATGGAGCTTCTGAGCCAACCTTCGTGGCCATGAGCCCAAAGGCTAGCACAGGGTGGAGTGCAGGCCGTGGAGATGTAGGCCGGGATAAATCCACGTGGAGGCAGGCACTGGTGATGAAGGACTCTCATTTCAGAGGCACAGATTGTTCTGTTACTGCTAGTCCCTAAGTCACATGAACAAAGCGAACCAAACAGAAGGTACTTGTAGTTTAGGTTTCATAGTCTGTTGCCCACCTGTATTGCAACTGTGTCGTAAAAGCAAACGACACACAGCAGTTGGCTGTTTTGCTCTCTGAAGAGGAGTGTGACGGATGAGAACAAGAACAGATCTGCAGACCCTAAGCAGTTGTAGTGTAAGGGGTGGAGAAGAAAGCACTAGATCAGCTGCAGCCCTGGGCTCCAGTACAGCTTTTTGTGTGCCTGTAGGTTACTTGCCTGTTAAAATTATTTCTTCTCACAATTATTGTAATAAATGGGTATTGTGCTCAGCACTCCTAAGGTATTTCATGGTATCCCATATACTTTCAAACCCCTGAAGAGCCTGAAGTGATACATGATCAGTGTTACATGTAAGCATTAAATATTTTTACCCATGTTATACGTTACAAGATCAGAGGTGATAGACTGAGGAAAACAATGTGAGGTTTCGGTTGTATCTTAATTGCGATTCACGCTGTAACACGCACAGGTTTCTGTGAAGAAGCCACTGGGCCATTAAGGCTGCCATACAAACAGATACAGCATTGCAGCTGCCTTTCCTTCTGCAGCGTTACTGGTTCAATTGGGTTCGGTTCTGGGCTGCCAGAGGGGTTGGAGGATGTGCTGGTGCAGGTAGATACCCGTGTGTACCAAGGGGCAGCAGCCAGACGCCTTTATCAGACACATTGCCTGACCTCGGTGGGAGTTGGCTGCATGGCTCTCACAGTCAGCTGATTCTTTTTGTGAGTTATTTGTTGCGTGTAGCTCGTGAAAACTGAGTGGTGTTGGGAACCAAAAGGCTTATGCTTATTAATTAAATTGTAAAATACGGCACTCGTAATAGCAGCTTGTCACAAGCCCTTTAACAGAAGAACAGTGCAGCAGTGGCACCCTAGGCTTCACCAGAACACAAGCCCTTTGGCCGTACAGTAAATACTGTAAAAAATTTAACACTTCAAGTACTGAACGATCAGTTTGAGTAATAATCTGCTTACCTGAAGTCTTTTGAGGTTTGTAAAATTAGGTGTATTTCATAGCTACTGGGATGGTTTATCCTCTCCGCTTTCCCCAATGCCAGTTGAAATACAACGTGCACTTTCTGCAGCAGTGAAAAGTATTCCCAGGAGATTCAGTGATGCTGCGCTCTGTGAGTGCTATTAACGTCCTGGGAGATGAACACGAACTGCATTTCACGGTCACGCTTTTTTTTCCTCGTAAGACGGGAGAATGCTTATAAAGAGTGTAAACAGAGCAAGTGGTTTTGCTGGAGAGCCAGCCCGCGTCGTGTTGAGCTGCGTAACTTTTGTCCCACTTGAGGAGCAGTGAGGTGCCAGACACGTCCGGGCCGCGCGCCGCCGCGGGGCGTTCCAGGGCGAGCAGCGGCACGTTCAGCCTGACAGCGCTGCTGGGGTTCGAGTATGAAAGAGCAAAAGTTGTACCTTGCTGATGAGTTGCTCTGGTGATAAATTGGAGAGTGATGATTTAATACTGACTTCAGCTGCGTGTGTAAATACTTGTTATCTTACCCAACAGCAGACTGGGCTACAAACCAGGGTTGTTATTTTTACTGTGAACGTACGTCTACCGCAGGGTACAGGCTGAGGGGCAGGAGGTGACGGTGTGTCAGCTGAAGTGGGGCAACTGCTCGTACGAGCACTTGTGTGAGATGACCTAAGGTCTCTGGTGGACAATTATGATGGATCAGGAGGTCCGTGTTAACCTGCCCCCCTCTGAGGCTGCCTGAAGTACTGACAGGGCAGCGAGTGCCGTGGTCGTTACTGTGGTGCGTCCTCTAGCTGAAATGGTACTTGAGGGACTGCTAATTCGTTCTGGAGATGGTCGAACAGGTGTGTGCCAATGAGGAAAGCTGAGCCAAGCAGTGAACTAAAATAAAGAAATATGTGTGGAGTGCATGCATTTGCAACAGAATTATGTTTAGCTTTTTACAGCTTTTCACCGTTTAAAAAATATTTTATAAATAATACTTAATTTTTTCAGCTGTTGCCTTTTCTTGATGACAACAGAGGTGTATTCAAGCAGTTAAGATAGGCAATGGAAATCACTGCTTTTCTCTCAAGTGTTTAAATCAGAAATACATTTTGTTTTATGGAATACTTGCTAAGATAATAGGCTTAAACTGTTCCGTGTCATATAATACCTGCAAAAGGTGTATGTAGCACCGAGAATATAAATGAACTGCCCAGTCTAGAAACGGAAGGTCAGAGTTGTGTTTACATAATTTTTAAAAAGTAGTGTACTGCTTAAGGCATCGTAACAAAAATTAGAAATCTGCAATTTTCTTAAATACTAGTATTGTTCCTGTGGCCTCGCTATCCCATGCACAGGTACTGTCAGAGACCTGGCCATGGCCTCGACCGGCCAGTTCCGCCTTGAAGTGTGGCCGAGCCCTTGAGCTGTCGTAGCTGTTTGACTGAGATGAATTTTGACCTCCTTTTCTAACCTGGAAATCCAAAGCTGGAAAGCGTTTATCTGAGAGGTATCGCTTGGAGAATGCAAAGTGGTGCTAGTGAAGCTTAGTACGTTTGGTCTCTAAATGACTTCATACGAAACCTTTTCCATTTATCTGATCATTTTTTCTTTTCCAGATTGGCAGCTGGTTCAGTTTTGTGTTTTAATACATCAGCTTTGAACTAAAGCTATAAGATGGCAAAGAAACAGTGTGAAATTGAGAAGGGAACCAAAAAAAACCAACCACCCCACAACAACAAAACAAAACAAAAAACAAAACAAAAAAAAAATCCACATACTTAGGAAATGCAAGTGAGAAAAAAATGCAAAGGATCAAAACCCAAAAGTGAATAGATTGATTTCAGCAGAGTTTGTATACATGCTCTATCTTCAGTTACCAAACACTTGGTTACTGGCTAAAAAATCAGTGTTTCAGTGTGTATATTTTATATACACTTAGTGTGGAGTTATGGCTTTGTTTCATTAATTCTTTGTGCTCTTGCGAAGCCGATTGAGAAGAGAAAATTCTTTTCATGTACATGGCGGTATGTCTGATATTTTGTCTGTGCTCTCTTTCCATGGCATTTAAAAAGAGGTGCTATACTGTAATAATATTTATCTCTAACTTCTTTAATTGGAAACTATATACATCATACCAAACTGTTCTAAAAGAAAAATATAATTTTTGTGTGTCTACCCTACTAACCTAATTCTTTTTCAAGGATAGTAGTGGGCTAACATTAAGCGTTTTCAGAAGCGCAGTGCCCCACGTATGGGCTCTCTTTAGATACACTACACGTTACTATCAGGAGGAGGCAGCGCAGTGGCTGGCTACGGGCAGCAGCGTCTCGTCGGTAGGGCGGTGTGTGACCACACTGGTTTTAAACAGCAGGATGAAATGCGTTAGACGTGCTTATCAAAGCTGAAAGATTGGTAAAAACGTTTCACCTGTAAGCTGACAAAATTAGATGATGAGGTCAGTGGGTGGTAGATGCTGGACTTTTGCAAAAATAATTTACTAAGAATGAAGGTAAATTCTAAACCAGTCTAATTGTTCATGAAGTAGCTTTCTGCTTATGACCCATAGTCAGAGCAGCCTTTATCGTTCATGAGTCCTGTCCATGTCAAGAAAGTTCAGTTGGCCAGGTGTGTTGGGTAGAGATACCTTTGGGGGCTTTTATAGTCTTGTGTGTGTGAGAGTAAAGTATTTCTGTGTGCTCAGCACTTCTTACCTTTGCTGGCACCTCAGGATGTTGTCATCTCCTCATAAGGCATAAGAAAGGCTGAGGAGTGAAGTAAAAGGTGAAGAGTGTAAAACTTGGCGTTCAGGTAGCATGAGAATTCTGGGGCCAGGTTCACCGTGTCTGTCAAATGGTCTTCATATTTCTTCATTTCGGTGGAGCAAAGTATTAATGAATAGGCTGACAGTAATTGATTAGAGAACCTGTTACATCCAGGTTTGCTTGATGAGGAGTAAAGATTGTGCTCTGTAAAGAATTCATGTAGATTAACTAACATTCAGAACACAGCTTTCAATAATTAAAATTAATTCAGTTTTATACAAATTCTTTTGAATTCAACACCAGTTTTGGTACAGATTTCCTCATGAATTTTTAACAATAGAAATATTTTTAAAGGTTTCATCAAATTAGTTGCGAGGTTCAGTTTGCAAGCAAAAAAAACCAGTAAAGTTGTGCAGAATTTGCTTTGGTGCGTAGTTACTATCCCCAAAATATGCCAAAGACACATTCTACAGTTAATGCACTGGTTAGATTCAATGGTAGCGTACTAGAAATGAGAAATATTTTTAACTTTTTATTTAAATGGAGTGAACTTTAGCCCAAGGCTGTGCTAAAATTGAGGTTTGGTGGTCTTGGCACTGGTTACTGCTCTGGAATAGCCAGGTGAGGATATCACAGTTCCTTTCTGCAGAGCTCCTGGTGCCTCTGGATACTTTGGTTTTTCAGAGCTGTCTGGCTTGTGTACCACGTTCACTGAGGCTGTTCTTCTGTGGAGAAAGTTGTAACAGCTTAAGCAATAACCATCCGTGGCCATTTATTACCCCCAGTTAGCTGGAGGCTGTGACCTTCTTTCCTGAAACGCCTTAGCAGGTGCTGTCAAGCAAAATCCGGGTTTGTTTAAATCCCAATTTAAACTATACCACTAAAGGCAGTTTAAACTAATCCACCTGACTTTGCACTTGGGTGGGATGACAGAACTCACACGGTCGCAGTGGCTGAGTTTCGGGGAAGACACTAAAATTGTAGACTGAGGGCAAGAAGAGCCAATGCAATGGTTGGACTCGATGATCCCAGAGGTCTCTCCAACCTGATTGATCCTGTGATTCTGTGATAATGCGTAGTAAAAATTCTGTTTCTCCCTAGATACAAAGTTGGCTTTCAGACACTCGAAGCCTGCATTCGAATTCTCTTTTTTCTTTAAATTTCATTGTAATTGTAGTTTAGTTTGTGCTGGTATGCGAGTTTAGCACTGTCTTATACATAAATACTTTGTTTCCAAAAAAGGCTCCTAAATGATTGTTTTTATTTTAGAAAATAAGCATATAGTATTGTTCATGTTGCTGTGCTAAAGTTTTTTGTAATTGGTAGCTGTGGAAGAAAGAGGTAAAATAAATAATACTAATTTAGAAATAGATACATCTTACCCAAAATCACAGTTTCGTGCTGCTATTTAGACATAAAATCTGATGGACTTGCCTGTTATTCCTTTAAATAGCTTCTTGTTTGGAAAATAGCAGCTTATAATCATTGCAAAAATGATTTCCTATTCAAAGTTTGATAGTTCATATGTCAAGTGAGGAAATACTTACATATTTCTATGGAAAAATGTATCTAATTTTAATAATACATGGATGGATTTTGCATTTGTCTGCAAAGGTAGTCATGCATCAATACTGTTACCAGCACATGGAAGAAGATTGCTTTGTAGAAGAAACAGAATAGTTAAGATAGTTTGATATAAAATAGTTATTGGAAAAATGCAAGAGAAGTGGAGGTTTGCACGGATATAAAACACCTGCTTGATCTTGTGGAATAGTTGTTTCTTTACCTTGACAATGTAAAACCCGTTACTGTTGCACTCAGAGGCGCACGTGTTTTGGTATGTCAGATGGTTTGACTCCTCATCATACGTGAAAGATCCGAATTCTCTCTGGAAAAGTGGAAAACAAAATAGCAGTAGAACTTGTAGGTCTGTTTCTGCTCTTTTTTTTCAACCTGCTTTACACGTAGAAGCCAAATGCTCTGCAATTGTGACTCCCAACCCTCCTTCGGCAGACCCTGCCACGAGCAGCAGATGCGCCTGCCTTTGCAGGGGTTGGTTTGCTGCTATCACACACACACACGACCGTGAACACTTGCTGGGTACTGTTTTATTTACGTCATTGCACCTTAGGTAGGAAGTGCGTAGCACAAATCATGCTCCTACCTGTCCTGTTGCAGCCAGGTTACGCTGCTCGATAATGTGCCATACAGTAAGTTACGGGGCATTCCCATTGAATAATGCAAAATTAAAATCAGTCACCAACGGTTTAGTTGGCAGGTGTAAAGTGCTGCAGTGTTACCTACATGGGCTATTGAAACTTTATCTGCTGGGGGTTTTGTACAAGTTTGTATGCTTTGGTTAAAAAAAAAATAACTCCAAACTAGCCACGTGGTTCATTTTTGTGATAATTGTTTTTCTTTCTGCAGCTCTACTGAGAAGTCATTCCCTTGGAGGTCGCCAGGTATTCTCTCTTACGTGTACATTTTGCTTTAAGCCCGAAAAACTTTATTTTCTTGCTATTCGTTTCTTGTTTTGCAGTGAACTGAACGTTAGCAGCAATGCTACATGTCTCCTTCAAGTATCTTCTCTACAGTGTAACATTAATACCCTCTGTCTCACACGTGAAAGGCTTGTGTGTTCCTCTGTTGTTGTAAAGGTTGCTTTGGCTTAGAGGTAGTTGCAGGTACTTTTCTTGCACCTTTTTGTGTCTTTGCATTTGTCTGCGAGATGTGACCGTAACAAAAGTCTCCTGTGTTGGGTCTCCTTTGCAATGAATTCAAAAATACTCTTGAGTCTTCCCCTTGGCAGGTAAGGATCGTAAAAATACTGTATGTTTTAAGCTTGAAAACGGATTTTCTTTTCACAGATATCCTTACCTAACTGAGAAAAATCTCCAGTAAGCGAAGGGTTTTCTGAGAGTGCTTTTTCTGTTTTTGTATCTCAGGAGAGCTTGAACTTTCTTCCCAAAGCAAGAAACATTTGTCTTGTAGTACTTGTACATCTACTCTTGAGAGTATTAGGTGGGATGGATAGGACTGTGTCTTAAAAGTGACATTGAGGTGTCTTGGAATAATCCAGTCCGTCCTTCACGGATCAGAGCGTTTAACTGGTTAGGGTTTTTGCATCAGTTACATTAGTTACCATTGAAGAGTCGATCTTCTGAACAGGGTCGTCTCTTCAGAGTGATGGGGTGTGTGTGCAGAAGGGAAATGTCAGAACCACGCAGCAGGACCAGAAATGGGACCGTGACTCGCTGCACGTTGCTTTTTGCCCTGGATCGTGTTTCTCTAGTTCAACCACGTACTCTTGAGAGAACGTCATAGTAAGCAAAACCGGTCTAATGTAATCAAAATGCAATTAGCGTTTTAGGTAGCTTGTTAAAAGTTTTATTACCCGAGTTCTGCATAGTATAAATATCATATCTTTATATAAGGATGCATGCAGTTCTGACAGCGATCCCGTTTCTGCTGATGGAGGAGTGACACATCATAGTTACCTGCTTGTTCACTCAACCATATTCGTAATTACCATAATTGTGACTATTTTAGGTAAATAAATACCTCAAACTATTTGCTTTCCCTTCACCTTCCTGGTTTTTGTTTTATTTAAAGGCTAAGCTCTTAAACTTGTGTGTAATTGTATTTACATGGTTCCAGTTGCCATTGTGGTGTCGCCTCAGCTGAGGTGAGGCACACATTAGCTTTTTTCCTTTCTTTAAAATCTAATATTCTCAACAACAAGGTTTGTAAACAGAAGTCAAATTTTTTTTTCAAGTAATTGAGAAATTAATTTTACTTATTCTTTCAATGTGAAAATTATTTTTGTGGGGTTTTTTTTTTAATCACATTATTCCCCTGGTTCTGTAACGTTCCAGTGACAGTTCACAACTGGTAAAGATACCTTCTGACAGATCTCGGTCATTGTTTTACTGATTTATCTCATCCAGTTGCATTCCATTTCCTCCGTTTCTCCTGTAACTTATTGTTTGTCTATTACAGAATCACAGAATTGTTTGTTTTTCTCTTTGGCTTCCTATGAGTTCCTCTCTTTCTTTGATCTCTCCAGCTCATGTTTTTATTTTGTCCTTTAATTCTCCTCCCATTCATGTGTTTCTTTTATTCAGAAATCTCTGTGCACATCCCTGCTAAGAAGTCACTTAACATATGGCAAAAAATCATGTATCTGTTTAAATACTGTATGCAGTGATATAAATCTAGATGTATATTTCTCACATCTATGTATCTAAAGTAAGGCTTTTCTGGAGTAATTGCTCAGAAGTGGGCATGTTTGAAAAAAAGATATTTTTTTGCTTAGAATTTTCTGATATGCATTTCATTTAATGTTTACATTTATGTTGTGATTATAGCATGGTTGTAGGTTTTACTTAGAGATTCACTCTTGAGCTTTGTTTTGAAGAAGTGTCACTAGATGATGCTTTACCAACTGCAAGCTGAAAAGTACTGAAGTTAAAGATGAATGAAAACACTCCCTTAAATCACCTTTTTTCCTGACTGCAGATAGTAGTTTATATCAAAACACATCAGCAGATGATGTGATAAGACGTGACCGTAGCTGTAATTGCTTTATGCATCAGTAGAATCATACAGAATTTTTAACAGAAATATAAAATGCTGTTTTGCAGATCCTTATAAATGGAATATTAGATCAGCAGCCATTTATAAAAAGGCTGTTATTTTATTCAGAGCACTCTCCTCATGATTTATAGTAGCAGAGACAGAAATACAACAATTCAGTTTATTGTGCATTCTTGCCTTTGTTAGAGAGCCCAAACAGGCTTTATTTTTTCATTTGCTTGGTGGCAAAAGTGTGATGGCAGCGAGGTTCTGGCTCAGCCCCCTGTCTCAGGAACATCTGTACAGCTGCACAACTGAACCTCATTCTTCCTGTGGGTTTCTCCCAAAACGGATCATTTGTCAGTCTGACATTGATTTAGTATCATGTAGTATCAAGTAACTAAAATAACAGGGCCTCTCTTATTTAAACAAAAAAGATTGGAGATGATAATATCGAAGTTGAATATAACCATAATTTAAATGTCCCAGTCCCCACAAGTGTTTTATCCTAAAGAACATGTAATACCCACTGATGTCACTTATGGTCTGTAGTAACACTTCTTATTAAATATTAATTAAATTTGGTCATAATACTACTGTAGTAAATTAACTAGTGTCAAATTTTACTAGATGGTTTTGATTTGGCAGTGCTGGGGTAACGGTTGGACTCGATGGTCTTAAAGGTCCTTTCCAACCAAAACGATTCTGTGATTCTGTACTGCATCTCTGACGCCTGTTCTTCATCAACAACATGATAACAATTGAATGCTTAATATTTCTGTCAAAATAATTTTGATTCAGTTTTTCTTCTTGTTTCATGTCCTCATCTTTGTCCTTTTTTTCCAGACTGCGTTTAATTTTTTCCTTTCTTCATAATAGTGGCGTGATGCCTCCTTTGCTTTCTCTTACGTATGATGACACTTTCCTTTGCTGTCTATAAAGTTCAGCTAATATTCTTAGAACTGAAGTTAGCTTAAGAGTTGTTAAAAAGTAAACATTTGGATAGTAGTATATGAAGTAAAAAATGTATAAAACTTGCAGCAACTTCTGTTGGTGGTACTCAAACAGGGACGAAATTCAGCTCAGCCTTTTACTTACGAAGCTCTTGAGATTATAGGACCTTAAGACAAGTGGTAGCTATCTGTGCACTACAACACAGTTGCACAATGTTTCTACTCTACTTACTAGGTAACCAATTACATTTTTCATTAAAATAGTTTGGAACATGCATTTGAAAAATTAGAATTGTAGAACTACATCAAAACCACAGGAAGCGAGGTTCTCAGACACTAGTATTAACATCCTTTGCATTTAGCTTGGTAGATGATGCCTATCTACCAGTAGACGCTGTTTACGTTGGAAGTAAGTTCTTCATTAGTATGTGTGAGAAAATTGTTATGATTGAGTTTGCAGGAAACTGACATAAGAAACGTTGGATTTATCTAATTAATTTATTCTTTCAGATCCTCCGGCCACCAGTGTGAACAAACCCCAGGTGTCAGAGAGTGCTCATACCAATGCCTATGACAGTAGGACAGAACCAGAGCAAGGGAACCTCTGCTCACCAGAACAGACATCTCTCCATGAAAGTGAGGGTCTGTTGTGTGCATTTTAAATACTAGAATATATTTCTGTATTGACTGTGTAAAAATGTAATACAATTATGAATGCAAGAAATATCAAAGTTATATAATATTTTATTTTTGTGAAGTTGTTTGTTGCTTTTATTCTGATGCTGGCTTTGTATCTCCAGGGTCTGTAGGTAACTCAAGAAGTTCAACACAAATGAATTCTTATTCTGACAGCGGTTACCAGGAAGTAAGCAGTTTCCATAACAGCCAAAACTTGAGCAAATCAGAAAACAGGCAGCAGCATTCCCTCATTGGAACTGCCAATAACCATTTGGTGAGGAGCTCGCGAGCTGAAGGGCAGACATCAGTCCAGGTACGTTCAAAAGGGCACACTTTGTCTGTACACCGTCTGCAACACGGTTTTAAAAGACAATCATTTTATAGCTTGGCCTGCCTTTGTATGGGCTGGAATTAATGTTATAAAATTACACTTTCATTTAACACCTTCACTGGTTAAAAAAGAAGAAATGGCTTGCAGCAGACATGGATTTGTTTGCTGAAATCAGCATGCATGTGATCTGGTTCGTTCACTGCAGCTGCAATCAAGTAAAATTTCTGAGGACTCCAGACTGCAGAGTATGCTGTTGATATAATGTCAAGGAAGTGTCACTCACTTAAAATTCAGTTGTGATATTAGGGAAAACGTCCTAGAATTTAGCCTGTATGTAGACATAGTGCTTAAAGGAAGGTGCTGTTTGTGTTCCTGTACCTTCTACTGTTTCTGGCTTTTTCCCCTTCTTTTTCATTAATCAGAATGACAGTAAGAGAGTGACACAGCTTTATGAGCTTGTGCTGGAACTCTTTGCATTGCTGTTCCTGGATTTCCAAAGTGGTAGCGTAGTGAGGAAAGCAAGCGTAGGTGCACATTAACATAGAAAGCCAAATAAGAGCGAGGAACGGGTGGCTTTTTAATGTTAAATTGCTGTTTTGTATATTAGGAAATACTCATTAGGAAAAAAGTTATTTTGTAGGAAAACTTGAAGGAATTCTGTTTAGGGTAAAAGCTACCCTTCAGCTGCTTTATAAATTGTTAAATTGTGTGTGTCTCTTGTTGACTGCTCTGTCTTATGGGAGAAAAGTATCTGCTACATGGCCTAACTGATGGAACTAATAGATGTTTTTGTTTTTAAACAGCCTTCAGTGAATATTGCCACCAACCGAGTCATGAGACGTGTCAGTTCAGTCCCATCCAGAGCGCAGTCTCCCTCTTACATGGTCAGCACGGGCGTTTCCCCTTCGAGGGGCTCGCTGCGAACGTCCCTGGGTAGCGGGTATGGTTCTCCATCGGTCGCTGAGCAGAGATCCCTTGCTTCTCACGCGTATTCCTCCACCACTCTGCCAGCACAGCGGGCAGCATCCCCCTACGCCGCACAGAGACCTGCCTCCCCCGCGACTGTGCGGCGCATCGGCTCGGTCACATCCAGACAGACGGCCAACCCCAACGGCGGGGCTTCCCAGTACCAAACGTCGGTCAGAGTTGGCTCTCCTCTTGCCCTTGCTGATGTACAGACCAGAGTGGGTTCTCCGTCCCAAACTCAGCTGGGATCTTCCTCCCCGAAGCGTCCTGGCATGACTGCAGTTCCACAGCATTTGGGAACAACGCTGCAAAGGACAATCCATGATATCGAACAGTACGGACAGCAGTATGAGATCTACGAGAGGATGGTCCCTCCACGCCCAGACAGCCTTACAGGTTAGTAACAAGGTAAAGACACAGCTTAAAACTTGGTACAAACCTACAGCTGTACAGAACCTTTAACACAGTAGTCGTTTTGTGGGTGAGACGTCGTAGCACTGGGACATAATTGTGGTGGGTGCATCCAATCAGATGTAAATACTGATGTCAAACGCTACGTATCAATCATACCATACCTGTGAATGCTGTCTTCCTCTTTCATTACTAGATTGCTAGCCATGCATTAAATTAATCGTATGTTTTGAGCAGCTAAGTGAAATTTAATGTCTTCCAAACAGAGGCATTTCGGTATTTTCCAAGATAAAGTACATTTAAATATATGTGCAGATTATACACAAAGTAAAAGATCCTAGGCTGGAACTAGTTTTATGTCTAGTTCTTTCTTAAAATATGTAACTTGGTACCACTGAATTTAGTCTTTTTTTTCCTAATATTTCTAGGCTGTCTCAAAGTACTTCAGCTTAAATATAGGGTAATCATTGTAGTATGAGCTTAAAATAAAGCCCTAAAAGGTAGAATCTGTTCATCTCAGAGGCAGTTCTTATTAAGATGCAGTTACTTTACATTTTAAGTTCTGTGTGTGTCACTTTTTGTTCTGACCTTCATCTAAATGAGCACAGACAAGCTGATTTTTCAGTTAGGCCATATACTCTTTTGAACAGACTACAATGCCCGTTTTTTTCTTTTAGACTATTAAACTGCAAGAAATCCCAAAATGTTCTCATTCCTCAGCACAAAGTGTAAGGTGTCTTCTCCCTCACCTCTCTGCAAGACAGTGATCTCCCAGTTTGATAAGGCACGGAAAATAATGAGTTTGACGTGAAAGGTGGTTCAGTAGTGTAAATGAATGCAGTCCAGTGGGCTGCATAACTTGGGGTGTAACAGCACTTGTACTCTTAAAATATTATTAAGGTACTTTACAGATACCACAGCTTGAGAATATCACCTTGTCTAAACAGGTGAACTGATAAATCTTTAGAAAAAAGGAGTTATTAGGACAGTGAATCAGTAATGCAGAAGCAGATGCTTTAAATTTAATGCTTTTAGTATTAAGGAAGTAATTAGCAACTGTGGGAGTCAAGCTTAGAGAGCATCTTATTTTATAGCCATGTCCACTGTAATCTTCCCAGGAAGCCTGAAATGGTGTGACTTCCCTGTGCTCTGTGTTACAAACTAGGAACAAGAATCCTTCAGTGTTACAAAAAACCTCTTACATTTTCTAGTATAAAGTAGTTTCCATGTTTCTTTGGAGAGAACAGTTCAATATAACACCTGAAACCGTAAACTCAAATTTGTATGTGATCAGTTTTCCTTGCATACACTGTGATAGAGCAGGTCTGTGATTTTTGGAAGAAAAAAATATTCAAATACAGGATACATTTGGTTAGACATCAATATTTAATTGTATTTTGAAGTTATTGTGTAATCATCATGTGATTACCTTTGCATAGTTCACTTAGCATATTCGATTGCTTTGATAGCTGCTAAAGCTTTAGTGCCTGCACTGGTAACGCCAAAGTGGACAAAACAGTATTAATTTTATAAAATATTTTTTAAAATATCTTTTAAAACCACAAATTATGCTGATTTTATGCCCTACGTGAATTTGTGAATGGCTAAACATTTAAAAATGTGTTTGCCTTGGCTATACCACCCATATGGTACATACTTATTTGGTAGCTTTTTTCTAACTCTGTTGACAGTTTATGATTTGATGTAGTGAGTAAGTGCTGTAGATAAACTCTGCATATAATTTTAGGCAAGAAGGATGACGATAAATTATGTTGTGAGATTGAAAAAATTAGGTTAGCAGTCTAGGAAGGGAAGCATGAGGAATGCTGGTCTGAGACCAAGCGGGATGTATGTGATTGTCACACTTACTGTAGTACAAAGGGAATTAAAAATAAAAGCTTTTAAAATTAAAGAGAATTTTCCTGGTAGTGTAATATTCAAAACCCAAGTGTTAGATAGCAATTATATAAGTAAACTAAGTTTGAAGATAAATATAGGTTTGGCTTATATTTTATTAAAGATATATCATTGCTGGTTACAGAAATACAGTAGCAGGCTGGAATGCAGGGAAAGAAATTCTAGGCAACGTGACTGAAGTTTCCATGGAGCAGGTGGAGGGGGAACCTTCACGGGGAGCAGCAGGTCTGACGTGGGCAGTGCTGTTCAAAGTGCTGGAACTGAAGAGCTGTTCTGCACCTCTGCCAATGATGTACGTGGATCTGGCACTGCAGAAGTGGGAGCAGGAGGTCCCTGCTGAGGAGTTGGAGTGAAATGAGGCAGAGAGAAGTTAAAAGAAGCTCAGAAGGGACAGCTGAAAGGCGAGGTGAAAAGAGATTCTCATACAGCTGTAGCACAGCAATATATATATATATGTGCACATCATGGGCTGTTTAAACCTTTATAAAGACTTTTCTCCACATGCTTAAATCTCTGCTGCCACTACCAAGAAGACTTTTGCTCTTACTGCTACCTATTGTTTCATCTCCAGGATTGTGACCCCTTTTAGGCTGTGCCCTATTTCACGACTGGATTTCTGTCAGGTTCACAACTTACCTTGTCATTGCTGAATCTGTGAGGTGCACATGCTGACTTAACTTTTACTTTGTATGTTTTAGACTTTCAACTGTTAAATGCTACCAAAAACATTGAGTTGGAAAACTTAAAGTTGTCAGTGTAAGGACAAACTTTTCATCAAAGAAATGCTGCTTTGTCAAGGAATATTTCAGTGGGGATTGTTTAATAGTGGGAAGGTGTTTAAAGAATAAATCTTTATAACTGTAGATCCAGCTAACACCTTTTCTTGGCTAAAAGAAGACAGATTCAAGCATGGCAGCTTTATTATTTTTAATTGATGTGGGCCATGTACATATTTCCCTTCTCTTGGTTTTAGGGCTGAGGAGTTCGTATGCTAGTCAGCACAGTCAGCTGGGACAAGAACTGCGATCGGCCGTGTCTCCTGACCTGCACATCACCCCCATCTATGAAGGCAGGACTTACTACAGCCCCGTGTACCGCAGCCCAAACCACGGAACAATCGAGCTCCACCAGGGCTCCCAGTCAGCGTTGTACCGGACAGGGTCGGGTGAGTAACGGGCTGCCAAAGCTCTGCCGTTGGCTGTGACCCAGAGTCAGGCTGAACTCACTGGAGTTCTTCTGGAACCGGTGGCACACAGGAGAACATACGTGAGGTGTAATGCCAGTTTAAAAGGAAAAACTAGATGTTATAAATTAATAGAGATAGAAACTAGGTTTGAAGGACTTAAAATAACCAGCAGGAATTGAAAAGCTTTTGTGGTGTTTGCAAGAAGTACTTGGGGCTACATACCAGTGTCAGCTTAGGGTCAGAACGTTTTCTGTTCGGTATCACACACTCAGGTACGTCCAAGCAAAGCGTATTTCATGACACAAAACGGTCCTGCTTCCTCTTGCGTTCGCTGTGCATCGTTCTCTGATGGATTGAGTTTGTGCATAGTTTTTTATTCATCAGTACAGTAAAATGATAGCTTGCAGGCTTAAATGACCTCCTGCCAATTTCTCAGTAAAAATACTGGGTTTATCCAACTTCTCAGCAAAGGATAATGTTAAAATACTGTATCTGGAGATCATACATTGAAACTGAAATATTTCTGTATTACTTCATAGAATTGCTACTCGTATGTTATGAAGTGCGTAGGCATTAGATTAGTATTAGAACTGATTGTTTTGTAAAGAGAAATGTAATACACGTTGCAGTGCAGTTTGTTCTTTAAGGTTGATTAATAATTTGTATAGCGGACTAATTTTCATAAGCTCTCAAAATATTAGAGTGATTTAACTGAGTAATTCTCTAGAAATATTTATAGGGAAGTGTTCGATTCATATGTCATGTTTTCACACATTTGAAAATTGCTTTTTAATGTTTTTTAATGTAGCTGAAATGTTGAAGGAGGCAACAGTTTTTGCAACTCTCCTGTCTTCTACAACCTACAGTAAACAAATTAAGTTTGTCAGGATGTGCCAGTGAGGAAAGATAACCAGAAATCGGACTTCTCTGTTTCCTTGTGTACCGAGTGTCACTTACCTTGGAAGAACAAAAGCTACCACAACAACTCTGTTAAGTCAGGAACATACAAGTGTCTGTTTTTGAAACAAGCAGCTTAATCTTTGAAATCATCCTCCTGTCAGCTTTTTGTCAGGGAAAATGTACGTGTAGTTGGGAAAGGAAAATATCATATAAATATATAAATTTTTATTTACTTATTTTTCCTTTTGTTTTGGTAGTTGGCAACTTGACATCACTGTTAGTAATCGAATTTTATTCTAAACCCTGAGAACATTTCTGATTTCTGCTCGATGGCACAGGTTGCATTTCTTTGAATACTTGTTGAGGCAAGCTGAGGCGTAAGCCGGATTTCACCAGACCTTTAGTTCTGTAACCAACCTCTCTGTCTTCCCTGGGACAGTGAGTAATTGCTCCCCTGAATCTGGCAATAGCTCCCAACGTTGAGCACAGTACATGTTTTTAAGACAGATTTTTTTTTCTTGCTTACACTTTAACCACGTGTTGCCTCTTCTCTTCCATAGACATTTGTTACCTATCTTGTTTTAACACTGATTTTATCCTAGGAGTTGGAAACCTGCAAAGATCGTCCAGTCAGCGTAGCACACTCACATACCAAAGAAACAATTATGCCCTGAACACGACGGCTGCCTACGCGGAACCCTACAGGTCGGTGCAGTACCGGCTGTCGGAGTCCAGCTACAACAGGCTGCAGCACGCGGCGCCCGCCGACGACGGGACCACGCGATCCCCATCCATAGACAGCATCCAGAAGGACCCCAGGCAAGTCCAGCGGTGCTCTCAAGAACCATGCAGATTGGCTCTGATAAGATTTTTAATGCATTCCGTGGATATATGTGGCACTTTGTTTAAACAGTGTAAAACTGGAATACACACAACAGTCGTGACTAGTTTAGATATTAAGATCTATACCTTTATAGCCAAAATAATAAATGCAGTCTGCCTGTTCGAGTAGGAAGGAGCAACTTTTATGCATTTAGTTGTTCTTACATTTTTCTTCCATGCTTATTTTCGTGTAGAAGTTATCACAGGAAATACTTATAAGTTTGATGAGAATTGGCTGGATTATTCCAGACATTTTTGAGTAACTCTACAGAACAACCTGTGATATTGTAGTAAGTTTTCTCTATGGGAATGGGAATCAGGGTTTGAAAGTTAGAAAGTACATACTTAATTCATTTGAATGAATTCTTTATGAGCAGCCTGCTTAATTTTCAAAACAACGTAAGTTTAAAAATTATGTATAAATGTACAATTTTGAAAGTGAATACACATTGGTATTTTTAAAATAGTTACTAGTTTGATGTTGTAAGTGTATGTACACGGTGTGGGCATGTGACAAGTGCAATAGTATCTTTACAATTTATCAGAGACACTGTTCATTAAAACCTTGTATTCTAAAATGGGAGCATCAAAACCCAGTCCAGGCAAAGCTGGGAGGGATTTATGGTGCTGTTTACCTTCAGTATGGGCATGGATTGCTAGAAATTCCCGTCCATCCTCAGATTGCCAGTCCGTGGAGGCAGCTTCTAGACACCCCCTGGTCACGAAAGCACGTTACACAGTGCACTGGTGTAGAAGGAACGGAAAGCAGAGAACCTTGTACTGGAGGACGTGGGCTCCAGTGGTGCTGCAGGAGTCTTTCATATGGAAACATCAGGGCACCAAATAAACTTTAAAAACAAATAGCTAATAGCTATTGTCAGACTAGAGTCTTACGCTGCGATCTCTTGGGCTTCCTGCGTTACAGAAGGCTCACAGCATGATCCAGCTGTTTCCTAGTTTGGCCCTGGCCTTCAGTCTGGAAAATAAACACACTGTTTTTAATAGACTTTGTTGTTCTGTTTGTTAGTGGAAATTAATATTTATTTTTTTTTTAATAGATATTGAGACTGCATTAATTTCATTTAACTGAATGGTACATTCATCTAAATTATGTTAATAGGATAATCTTACCTCTCAGTAGCAGTGCTTGCTAGCTGCGTGCTACTGCTGGCCTACTCTGGCATGGCTTACGAGAACGGTTACTTACAACAGGGATGCTTCACATTCATCACAAGGAACTTGAAACAAATTCAGAGTCCGTTTTCATTGCTGATGCACCTTCTTGTCTTCTAATTTCACAGTGGGATAGGTTTTACCTTAGTTTTAATATGTTTCAGTTTCTGATTTGCATGTGGTGCTCTTGCAGAGGTAGGTTAGTGTGTCGCAGCAGCCTCAGACTGGGCTGTTTGAAAGCCTCGCTCCAGAAGAAGAGGGAGGGAGCATTCAGAAAGCTGCTGGGTTTATTGGAAAGGCAGTTTTGCCTAAGGTTTTTTGAGCATGGGAAAACTTAGATACTATTTTTTTTTTACCCCCTCAGTCTTCCTTTACAGAAGGAAGGTGGCCCAGCAAGTATTAATGCGTGTACGTCTAGGTCTGTGAATTGGGCACGGATATGTCTAATGACTTTTCCAGGATTTGTCTGCGCAAAATCATTTTGTTTAATGAAGGGTAGTTTATTTTAATCATTTTAAGTTTACAATCCCTGAATAACTCAAATTACGCACACGTCCCGCATCTGATCATGATGATGAAATTTTAGGCTGCGCAGCTTTTGTTGAAGTATAATTGACTTTGGACTAGGAAGAATGTTGAGCGCTGAGAGAAAAAAAGTGTGGGAGAGATGCCCCTGAGCAGCATTGTGAAGTGGGTGTCTGTGGCGTTACACATGTAAGTGCTGGGAGATCTATGTAGGCTGCAGTGTCTGAGTTGGTGTAATTTTAGTGTGTATGTGTGATCAACAGCCAAGCACACTGAAGAGCACAGGATACAAAGCATCCTTTTCCAACAGGCAGACTAAAAGGTGATGTGACTCGTAGTTATTCTAACATACCTGGGTTTCCTCCTGGCCCTGATACTCCAGAACAAAACCAGAATTGTTGAAAAACACTTAAGATGCTCTAGTAATTCTACTTGGTAAATAAACATACAACTAATGTCTTCTCTTGATTGTGTTCACCTAATGAAGGGAGTTTGCTTGGCGAGATCCAGAGCTGCCTGAAGTCATTCACATGCTCCAGCACCAGTTCCCCTCGGTGCAGGCGAACGCCGCTGCCTACCTGCAGCACCTGTGCTTCGGAGACAACCGAGTGAAAACGGAGGTACTGTACCGAGTGCTTGCTGTGCCTGGGGGAACTGAAGGAGAACCAGACCTCTCGCCTCTTCTTGGTTTCTTCCAAGTGTTTTGGGCCCTTTCGTGTTTCTGTTTGTACCAGAGGTGTGATGATTTTGAAGTACCTAGATGTGTGTCATTGCACACACACACACAGATTTTTCCTGTCATAAGAGGCTGCATGGAAACTATATAAAAATATTTTACATGTAAGTTGTGTGATCTAGCAGAACTGTAAAGTAAGTTCACCAGAGCCTGGTTTTGTGTGACCTGTTGATGACTAGAGACTGAGAAAAACAGGAATTCTGGAAGGCTTTTCGCTGGTTTTGATCAAAACATTTTAAGGCATCGTAGGGAATGAGTGAGCTGTCAAGCAAAGGAAAGAAATCCAGCCCTGGAAATATATAGAGGATAGTATTTATGTCAATATGATGTGGAGGAAGGATACATCTGAGTGAAAATTCGGCTTATTGTTGAAATTTCTAGAAACTGCATTTGAAGAGCAGCTCTTTTTGCAGAGCAGCTGTGAGCTGTTGATCTGAAGGAATATGCTTTTTCGTTCACATCATACATGTGTGTTATCTGTTATTTTCAGTATAAATATTATTTATGTTAAAGTTGGTGCAACTTTTATAAGAAGATAGCCCAGCATAATTCACTGTTGCTGGAAGGCAGGTGAAAAGATGGTGATGGTTTTGATGTTCTGGTAAAGATTGCAGTGATAATCAGATGTCAACGGATTTACAAGGTAGTCTTGCTATTTTGTAAGGGATATGACAGCTTATTTTAGGAATTCTTGGGATAGTATTTCTCTGCACGTGTTTATCTGTAGGAGATCTTGTGGTTCTTCACTGTTTCCATTTTCATTATGGAAGGTAAGCATGAGAAACTACTTATTGCAGGGGGAAATCTTTATCATTTAAATTAGCTATGAAACTACACAGAATGAATAAATTACACTTCCATGTAATGAACATCTATCTGTAAGTACATACAATATTGAGATATTATTTCATGAATGTATCATTTTACAAGAATTCTGATTTTTTACGTTTAGAAATTGAAATGCCTGTTCAAACTAGCAAGAGCTGCTACAGTTTAAAATAGTTAATGACTCGGCAAAATACAAATCTTAAGAATGGATTTCTAGTCCAGTTTTATTTTGAATTGTATACACAAAAACTATCTCATCAAGTTCTGAGAACAGATGGAAAAAATGATAAAGCTATTTTGTCATTCATAACTTGTATCTATATTGTGGATGTTTGCTGTAGATGTAGTGTTTGATGTGCTGTGTTGACATACAAGAGGGAGATCTAACTGAAAAGTATGAGTAGTTATTTGTTGCTTCATTATTTAGTAACAGAAATAAGAATTATTTGCCTTGAAAAAGAGCAACTTTAATTTTTTGTTATAGTATCCTGCAGGACATGCTTTCAGTATAGTCTGCATCAAATAACTACCCTGTAAGGTGATATTCATTTCCTGGCTACGGAAATCTTGCCAGAGGAATAACTTTAAGCCTGAAGCCCACCGAGTGCCTTTAGGTACAGATTCCTGGTAGCTTTTGGCGCAGCAGTGGCTTGTCTAGGTGATGCACACCACGCTTTGTATCCCCTGGGGTTTTAACTTAGTGGTAGAGATGTCTAGGTGTGTAAATACAGGTTTCCTTTTGAAAAATATACGTTTTAAACAGAAGTCTAAAAAATTTCCATGTCACCACTCTCATTTTATTTCTTTTATTCTACTTAAGAGGTTATGTGACATACCCACACAAAACGGGTAAAATCACCTGCGGCGTTGGTCACAGACCTTGTGTTTCAGTCGTGTTTTTCCAGGCCTGTTCAGTCTGGCTGGTTTAGGGTGTGGGTAAAGGTAGTCACCGTTGTGATACCCAGGGCCATTTTCAAGAACGTAGCAAAGAGAAGGTTCTGTTTTTCAAAGCATCAGCTTAAAGTGATTTGGCTAAATCTCAGTTATGTTTTCATTGAGAATAATTTTATTCTCCTTGTGGTATGGCCAATAAAAGACACTGAACTTTTTAAGCCAAAAATCCATGAAATCCACGTTAATGTATTTCAAATAGCCCCGTGGCTTTGCCAAACTAATCATTATACAGGTTAGGATAGAAAAGGGGCCTCTAAAAGCGCCTTTAATGCTGAACTAGAGGATCCTTAGGACTGCTATGATTATTGTGAAATAGCTCATTTTTTAAAACAGTTCATAGAATATATTTTGGTAGCCTTTTGGTGGTGTTGTTTAATTTAAAATTAATGTTAATCTTGTAAGTAATACTCTTAGCTCTCTCTTTAAAATATTTTTTATTTAGTAAATCTTACAGGATTCTAAAATACTTTAATCTCATTTCTGTAAGTTATTTTGAACAAAGAAAAGTACTGCAAGTTGGCATTTAAATCTTTGCAACTTCTTATTTCTAGTATTCACTAAAAAGAAACTCTGAGGGATAGGAAATTACTTTAAAAACTGCATTACTGGGAAACAAAACTTTAGCAGTGACAGTTCTTCTCTGAACACAGCAAATGACTGAACATGTCCATCAGCCTTTGCAACGAGGAAGTGAGCGGTTCACAGGAACCTTCAGTACAGTGCAACAGTCGAGTTATTAAGATTTACCAACAATATTTCCTCTTGAAGTAGAATGGGCTGTACTGTTTTGTAAAAATAAGAGTTTTAAATGCATAGAGTGAAATGTGTGACGTCAGTGGGTGCTGATGCTCCCACCGTTGTATTTTCCAGGTGTGTAGGCTGGGGGGGATCAAGCACCTGGTTGATCTCCTGGATCACAGAGTCCTGGAAGTGCAGAAGAACGCTTGTGGTGCGCTGAGGAACCTTGTTTATGGAAAGTCTACTGATGAAAACAAGATAGCAATGAAGAACGTTGGGGGGATACCTGCCCTTTTGCGATTGTTGAGAAAATCTGTTGATGCCGAAGTAAAAGAGCTTGTAACAGGTAAGTTTTTAATAGAAACAAGCAGAGAACTATAATGCAGATTATTTTTCTGAAGTGGCCAAGACTGGAATAACTGGTGACTGGAACTGAGTATATCAACTGGATTTTTATTCGTGCATTGGTATTTTTTGTGACTACAAAATCACTTATTTTGATTACTGCCAGTTAAAGCATTAGCACAGAAGTATGGATTCAGTGGGAGAAGTGACTCTTGAGGTGACTGCACTAGAGCTCCACTTGGGGTAAATTTTCCCCCGCTACGATTCTCCTACATACACAGCTAGGTCTCGGATGGGTATTTCTTTAATGACTCCTTTATTTCTAATAAGCACTAAATTTGGTCCCAGTTATCTTAAAATAAGCACTTCACAAAGAATCAGATTGTATTCTCATTTTTAATGTGAAGACTAAAGGGCTGTGCAATACACAGTTCTACTTTGTAAAATAAATAGCTGAAGACTCCTCCCAGATTAGGAAGGGGAGTGTCCTGGTGAGAACTTTTACCTCCACATAATGAACACGGGGGTAATAAATCATTAATAATTTAATCAAGCTGCCTCCCTGGGAGTCCAGCTTCTGGACAAGTTGTGACAGTGGAACTCTAGTGGTTTGCTCCTCGAACCCCCCAGGCTGATCCTCACGGACGAGTTAACATCGCAAAGTTTAACGGGCTTCGTGGAGGGATCGAGTTCAGGGGGTCCTCGAGCTCGTCTGTGCAGTCTGTGCCCACACGTGAAAAGGAGCTGCTGGCTGTTCTCCAGTTTCTCAGCCAGCGTCTGAGTGCCAGTGTGCTCTGAAGGCAGGGCAGGGTGGGTGTGCCACGGCGCTCGTGGGTCTGGCGCGCGCGGCTGGCTGCCTTGGTCCAGCGATGCCCGCGTACGGAGCACACCATCCTTTGCTGCCGTGGCATTTCAGACAGCACCCGGCTGCTCCGGCTTTTTCACAAGCTGTGGGTTACCCAGGAAATCTTTGGAGGCAGTCACGCTTAGCAAGGCTGAGATTTACCTCTCGGAGTAACCACACGGGAATATTCTCAAAGCTGGGTCACGCAGAATCGCGCAGGCTGTTCTCCTGTGTGTGTTGGGTAACTCATAGTAGTCTGAGACTCAAAATAGAAGTTTTCTCTTGCGTAACTTGCTTTAACAACAGATGTTTGCAGGGCGGGGAGGGGGTTAGGTGAGATCTAGTTTCTAGTTTGCATCACAAATGGCATGAAATACGGTTTCAAAAGCTTAAAGCTACAGGCCAGTGAAGCATTTCCATTTCCCACTGTTAGTTACCCATGAAGTCCTTTTCTTTAGCAAGGGCACACAGCAGAGATCTATGGTGTGAAATTGGGTCTGTGTTTGAAATAGCTTGCTTTACGTAACCAAACTGTTAAACCTGAAGAATAAGCAAAGTTCAGCTTATTTTGAGCATGTAAATGTAATGCAATACAAAGACTGGTGAAGCCATAAATAATTTTTGAGAATCACTCAAAACTTTTATGAAAAAACCCTACACAACAACTTTAAAGAGCCTTTTTATTTAGTTTTTCTTTTCCCCCAGTTTGTAATGAATTCTCTTTTGTTACTGGAAGTCTTACTGTACAGGAGCTGGAGTTAGAAGTCGTAAATAGTACTTTTAACGTGGCTCTAAAATGGGTCTGTGATGGTATTAAAAGACTCCAGAATCCCTGAACACTTTGACATGTGAAGTATCCGTTGGTGTAGATTTTTCCTCTTTAGTCCCTCACGATTATCGGGCTGTGAATGACAGGAGTTACCAGCAGCTGCCTGCTTTGGAGGTGTTTTTTCTGTCCATGTCAGTATTCCCACCTTTCCTTCTGCACTGGAGCTCTCTGGGAGAGGGGCCCGCTCGCAGCGCAGGGTGCCGTTCCTGCGGGCACGCTTGGGGAGCACTCTGCTGGTACCCTGCTCCGTCCAGCTGCAGGGGCACAGATGTGCCTGTAGATCACAGACCTCGATAAAACTAGTTAATAGTAAATGACTAAATGACTTTCACTTTTTGCTTTTTATGAAGTTTTGTGCTGAATTAATCAGGGGAACCCATTAGTGACCTCTTTAGGGACAGAAGTGTCTGCTCTGGCACGTTCATACCAGCCTGCACTGATCTGCCATGTTACCTGGCACGCTACAAAACGAGGCAGATTTTTCTTCCCATCACAGGTAGTCCGTGTGGGGTTGATCTTTCGATCTCCAAGGAAGATGTTAGCACGGGAGAGGGAAGTCGAGGCACATGTGCTGCAGGAAGATGGAGAGGTGTTTTGCAGATGAGATGAGTTTGTGAGCTTGTAGGGAACATCCCCCGGACTCCTGTAGCGCAGTGGGGCCTCCCCCCTCCCCTCTCAGCAGCACAACGAGCTGTCCTTCAGGAAGGGAAGAAGGGAACGTCTGTGAGTCCGTGTGTGTTTCTGCTGAGTGTTTTTCCTTAAGAGAAGAGCATTTACTCACGCATGTTTTCCTTCTCAGTGTTGTGGCTGCTGATCTGTTGGGGTTATGCCGATTATCATCCCCCATTCCAGCTCTCGTCCAAGAGCAGACGCAGCGGCAGACAGCAGGAGTGAAGGCTGCTGAACACGTTATCATCTGAAGTTTAGAAATATTTATTTCAGTCTGTGAAGTGAATCTTTCAATGGCAGCTTTGCTGACCACTTACTGACCAGTGATCTTGGAATAATATTAAAGTTACATTGCAGGCAATTACATTCCTTTTGGTTTTGCATAGGAAGATTACCTTTCTCCTGCTGAAAGTGATGTCTTTTAAGTTGTTAGTGTTGCTTTGTATTTGTTTGCCAAGTCTTTCCTGACTTTGCTGCCGTGGCAATCCTTTCTGAAGGGGTTCTCTGGAACTTGTCTTCGTGCGACGCAGTGAAGATGACAATCATTCGAGACGCTCTGTCGACGCTAACAAACACTGTGATAGTGCCACACTCGGGCTGGAACAGTTCTGCCTTTGATGATGATCACAAAATGAAGTTTCAGACCTCCCTAGTTCTGCGCAACACTACAGGATGCCTGAGGTAATTTGCTGTTCTAGAAAACTCCCTTTTACAGAGCAATCATGTTACCCAACAGGTCCTTTTTATCCTGTAATTTTTAAGACAAAAGCGGTGTTGCATTCTATAAATAACATATCGTTCTGTCATTTAGGCAACTTTTGCACTTGTTTTTTTTTTTTCCGTATTAGGAAAATATGAGAAGTACAAAGTTAGTCACAAAGAGGTGCTGACTACAATGGCTAGTGGTTAAATTTGGGTTGTTTTTTTTATAAGTTACCATCATTGCACTTTTCCCCTATTAATTACTGCAATTTTTGTGTTGTGTGTAGGGCTTATGAATATTATTTAGGAAAAACATTGTGTATTTTATTGTTGTAAAATAACCCTGTTTGTATATGCGTACATATCAGTAAAGAAGTGTGTGAGTGTTCCTTTTGTGGGTTTCTCAAACAGCAGTAAGAGAAAAAAAGTATCCACACTAATAAAAGGCAAACCTAAAATATCTGACAAGAGAATTCAAGGGCCAGGGGTGGTATGTGAGCTATTTCTGTTCATTTGTAGGTTTGTTTATAATATTCTAAAGCCCAGCGCAGCCTTTGCCTTTCCCTACACCCTAATTTATACATTTATACATTTAATTTCTGGCTGTGTAGCACTATTACAGATGTTAACGAGGCTGTGCCACGGAACAGACCGCTGAGTGGATCCAGTGTAAAAAAGAGGCAACAAAGGGCACTGCTGACATGGACCAGCTCAGCAGCCTGTTCTCCAGCACAGGCAGACCGTGGGTTTGGGCTTGTCCAACGGACAGGGCTTGGAAAGGACAAGGCTGTGGGGAGGGGTTCTGCTCACGGCCCGTTTTTCAAGGAGCCAGAGCTATCTTGAAACTGCAGTTCTGAGTCTCATTTGTCTTCTGTGAGAACTGGGGGTGGGCTGCTGCACAAAAGGGTGTTTGCTTTTAACCTCTCAGTTATCCATCAGCTGTGTAAAACCTGCAGACTGTCTGGTGAAGCGATGGCAGGTCTGTCTGTCTGCACATACTCCGTGTGCCTTTATCGTTTCACCCCCTCAGGAACCTGAGCTCTGCGGGGGAAGAAGCCCGGAAGCAGATGAGGTCCTGCGAGGGGCTGGTGGATTCGCTGCTCCACGTGATCCACACGTGTGTGAACACCTCAGATTACGACAGCAAGGTGCGTGCACGTTTCGTCTGAGCGATTCTTCATGCTCAGCGGTGTGGCTGATGGGGGCTGTTGGAGTCTGTGCAGCACACTGTGGCGCTGCGATGTGCTCAGCTCAGCTGCTCTCCCTCCCAACCCCAGTTCACTGATGCACAATCAAATGCTGTTGCTAACACAGTGTAACTTGTTCTGTGCGTCTCATTTCCATCAGTGTTGAAGTATTCATTCTTTAATAAAATAATATGCCCTTGTGCTTTTCATTTTCAGAATACTAAAAACCAAGCCACTGTAGTAGGGATTACAAATATTGTCATAGTTGAGGATATCAGGAGAGAGATTGCCCAAGAGAAACAGACAAAGCAATGCCCAGGGCCCAGAATTAGAATCCCGTGCTTGTGTCCCAGCTGCCTTTTCACCTCTCCTTCATTTGTTTGCTTTATCACTGTGTAAGGAAGTAACTCGTTACGTGACATCTTTCTGGTTTGGCTTCAGACAGTGGAAAACTGCGTGTGTACCTTGAGAAACCTTTCCTACCGCTTGGAGCTGGAGGTACCGCAGGCACGTCTGCTCGGCATCAACGAGCTGGACGACCTGTTAGGAAAGGAATCGCCTAGCAAAGATTCGGAGCCAAGCTGCTGGGGGAAAAAAAAGAAGAAGAAAAAAAAAACTTCCCAGGAGGATCAGGTTTGCCGTTTCCCTTGTCTTACGAGTGTACCAGCAAGTTCAGCTAGTGATGGGGGGAGTGCACAGCTTGAAGAAAAACTGCGGTATGTTGAGTGAACATGCAGAGGTTTCAGGTAGTCACAAACGTATGTTCGTTTCTCAGTGGGATGGAGTTGGCCCCATACCAGGATTTTCCAAGTCTCCTAAAGGGGTGGAGATGCTGTGGCACCCGTCTGTGGTAAAGCCGTACCTCACGCTGCTAGCAGAGAGCTCCAACCCAGCTACTCTGGAGGGCTCTGCAGGGTCTCTCCAGAATCTTTCCGCAGGCAACTGGAAGGTATGTGAATTCCTGCTCTTCCTCCTATCGCTGCATGTTAGCTGGTTTGTTAAATAAGGTGTTGGAATGTGGTTGGAAGGAACGTGTAATTTTCTAGTGTGCATCTGAGCGTCCCTCCAGTGGGCATCGTTAGTGCTTGTGTGCTGCAGGATGTTATTGCCCCAGTGCAAAGCAATGACACAGATGGTGGACAGGGCGAGCAATATGAAACTGGCCTTGAAATTGGTACTGTTTATTTTAAAGAACAGAAGAGCCTCTCTCCCAGTGCATATTAGGTCAAACTCATCTTCTAGCTGCGAGTTCTGCTGGGAAGGTACTGTCAAGATAAGAGCAGCATAAATAAATTGTTTGTATTTGCTTTATTATTTGTATTATTTATTTCCGTACATCCTTGCTCGTGGCCCTTGCATACAGTGTGTTACAAAAGCACCACACGAGAACACTTTATTAATGTTATGTATTTGTCATGGAGAGATTAAAAAAAAGTTAATTGCTTCCTTTGCTTGTAAAAAAGCAGCTAAGAGCTTTTCATTTTATGACCATTATAAAATCAGTCATTAAAAAACAACCCAACCCAAAACTCTTCCCTTTTCAGTAATTTGTCAGCTATTAAGGTATTTTGTCTGTTAGACCACTTCTTTTAAACATTGCTTTGTAGGAGGAATGAGTGAAAAACAAAGAGCCAACCCTTTATAATAACAGAAAAGATACGCATTTAATGTGTCATCTTTCTCTGGAAACTGTCCCCTGACATGCTTAACAATTACAGTCTAGTACGAAACGATTTCAGCCAGCACGGTGTAGTAGATTTGCGGGTAACTGGAGTTGTGTTACAGTTCGCCGCGTACATTCGAGCTGCAGTGAGAAAAGAAAAAGGGCTGCCGATCCTCGTGGAGCTGCTGAGGATGGACAACGACAGAGTCGTCTCGTCCGTGGCGACGGCCTTGAGGAACATGGCGCTGGACGTCCGAAATAAGGAGCTGATTGGTAAGTGAGGAACCGTGCTGGAGAGCGAGCGACGGCCAGCCTGCCAGACCTGGGGCTGAAAACACTGGGATGAGACTCTAACAGCCACAGTGCACCTGATTTTACTGTGGGGTGTCAGCTGGGTCACAGGAATCAATCCTTCTGACAGCAGTAGCTTTTCAGAGCAATATTGACATTGTGGGTTGCCTTTATCCACCTTGCATGGCAACCTCTTCACAGTGGGTGGAAGTCACCTCAGCTAAACTGGGCAGGAAACGGGCAGTATGAAATCTGGTGGAAAGCACAACTCCACTCCCCTGAGCTAAACGGTAACCTGCTCAGAGGGTGTCAAGGTCCCTTACGTATGCCAAGAGGACAGGACAGCTCTGCTGCCAGTACATCAGTAAATACTTTAGTGAATAGTGTTGGACAGGGAGAGAGGGAAGGAATCCTCTCCTAGTAAAATATTCCACGAAAACCCAGGTATAGAGCAGCACATACGTGTCTTTGCTGAATTAAGGAATCAACAAGGGTGCTGCTAGAAAAAGTTAGTTTCCCTTTTGTCGGTTTTAATAGTTAACACTTTAAGCATTCATCTGTGCCTTTCTCACCTAGCAGTTAAAGAAAACCCAAACAACATTTTTTCTGCCTTGATCAGGAACCTCAGTCTATTATGGCAAGTGTTGAACGCGCCTCGCCCTCAGCTTCAGACTGCCGTGGCCTAAATGAACGCTGCTGACACATGTCACGATCTGGAAAAGTTTTATTTTTGTAACAGAAGCATTTTCTGTGTTGTAGACTAGTGGGATAAGAATATAACAGCTGTTTATACAGATAAGAGTATCATTATTCTCACAAAGATAAATGCAGGTGAACAGAATTTTATTCCGTATTTCTGAAGCTTCTCCATCTCGGCTGTCAGAACACGATCTCTTGCAGGGTGGGTGTTACATACAAATCCTGTTCTGTAGCACCAGCCACGGGTCATGCTCAGGTGATTTTCTCTTCTCAGGTTTTCTTTTTCCCTTCCTGGCAGAACTTTTCAGTTGAGGAATGCACCTCCGCCTGTTCCCTCTCCCTGCCAGAGCCTCAACCGTGGAAGAATTATTGGCTTTCCAGATACACTCTGAAACTAATCTTTGTATAAAATATTTTGAGGCATGAAGTGAGTCATAAATTACCTCTTGCTAGTGTAATCTGTTTTATGCAGCTTCACTGCCGTTGGTAGGGGCAGGAATAATGGGTTTGCATGGTCTAAACTGGAGAAAGTGAGAGATGGGGGACTCCAACAAATAACAATATAAACTGGTATGTGCAGACGTGTTGCTGAGCTTGCTGGAAGACTGGCAGTGACAGGGCACCCCTGCGTCCAGCGCCGCTGGTGATCGTTTCCCAGCGTGTTTGAGAAGTTGTTCCTTTTGTTTGCAGAAGTCCTTGTTGGATTTTTTTTCCCCCTCAGGCACATTAAGCAAAGAGATAGCCCATGGCTATCTGTAAAGCTTGTTCATTACTCACTGCTATGGACAAATGCATGTCTTCAATAAAATCAATTAATCATTCAATTAACAGCACAGCCTGAACAGGAGGAAAAGGTTACCTTAGCTTTGGTGAATGTCCCTTGTCTGCAGTGTGATTACTCCTCTGCATCAGTCAGTAACTGAAATCTGAGAGAGCTGAGATCTGATCTTACGGGTAACAGATAAGGTGAACAGAACCTCTGAAAGGACAAAATTCCCAGTTACCGTAAGGATTTCTTTAACCCTCCCCTAAGGAAGCGTGGGACTGTGCACACTCCTTCAGTCATCATGAACAGCGTAACATTTTTCCTTGAATGATTCTGCTTCTCCAAATAACTCCTGGTAACAAACGCTCCTGTTTCAGCGCAAAAATGCAACTTCTCACATTTTTAAAATTCAAAAGTTGATCTCTAGTCTCTCTTGACTCTGTAAAATGTGAATTCTTGGAAGGTTTCCGTGGTTTTGATCCTGTGTTTATCGCTTGCAGACGCAGTTTGTGAGGAGTGCTGTGATTTCAAATCTTGAGCACCACAGTGTGTTTCACTGGTTCTGTCGGTGGGTTTTTGCAGGTAAATACGCCATGCGAGATCTGGTGAACCGCCTCCCGGGGGGCAGCAGCCCGAGCATTCTGTCTGATGAGACCGTCGCGGCCATCTGCTGCGCCCTGCACGAGGTCACCAGTAAGAACATGGAAAACGCCAAGGCCCTGGCTGATACTGGAGGAATAGAGAAGCTGGTGAACATAACGAAGGGAAGAGGCGACAGGCAAGTAGGCGACAAAGGTCATACCTGAACTGTTTCTCTGTTCCATTTAAACTGCTTAAGAATGCGGGAAATGGTTTTTTGAGTAAAAAAAAAGGATCTGCTTTTGCAGTCCTGATCTGAGTAGCTGACAATTTTCAATTCTTGCAGACAATGACAGTAGCTATTCCAACCCTTCTGTCTGTATTCCTCACGTGAGTGACCTGAAGAGAAAATGTCTGGGCTGGAGGGGGAAATGATGGTCGTGCTCGATCAGGTCCTGCACGCGCCGGCGGTGAGGCTGCTGGCACAGCTGTGTCACGCTGCGGTGACACGGGCGTGCTTTAGTGACGCCTGGAGAGAGACCTGACGTGCTTCACAGCATCGAGGTTTAGGCTGTTATGTAGCTCAGGAACATTGTTCTTTCCAAGTGGAATTAAGTGGCTTTCTAATAGTGTCATATTCTTTACTTCCTTAGATCGTCCCTGAAGGTTGTCAAGGCAGCCGCCCAGGTCCTGAACACGTTGTGGCAATACCGAGATCTCCGGAGCATTTATAAAAAGGTAAGTGACAAAATTAGCTACACTGGGAAATAGTTCTACGAAAACTCTTAATGTCATGAAAAGGGATTTATTTTGGTGTTTTCTTTTTGCCACTCCACAGGATGGATGGAATCAAAGTCATTTTATTACACCAGTATCAACACTAGAGCGAGAGAGATTCAAATCACATCCTTCTTTATCAACAACAAATCAACAGATGTCACCTGTCATACAGTCAGGTCAGTCAAGAAATGTGAAGAGATTCACTGAAGGGGTACCTGGTATCGCCTTTTTTTAACTCAAAGCGCCTCTCGGTTTACAGAATCCCAGAATCAATGAGGTTGGAAGAGCTCTCTGGGCTCATCGAGTCCAACCATTGCCCTGACACCACCATGGCAACTAGACCAGGGCACTAAGTGCCATGTCCAGGCTTTTCTTAAACCCCTCCAGAGATGGTGACTCCACCACCTCCCTGGGCAGCCCCTTCCAATGGCTAATGACCCTTGCTGAGAAGAAATGCTTCCTAATGTCCAACCTGACCCTCCCCTGGCCAAGCTTGAGGCTGTGTCCTCTTGTCCTATCGCTGGTTGCCTGGGAGAAGAGGCCGACTCCCACTGCGCTACACCCTCCCTTCAGGTAGTTGTGGACTGCACTAAGGTCACCTCTGAGCCTCCTCTTCTCCAGGCTAAACAACCCCAGCTCCTTAAGCTTACTACTAATTCTATCTCAAACACGGCGGTCATGCTGTCGCTCCTAAGTACTCCACGTGCTCCAAATGTTGCCGTAGCTGTTACTGTCGGCAGGCTTCAGGTTCCACAGGGTTTGTGGATGTCTCTATGTTAGCATTTTAGTTTGGACAAGGAGCACTTTGAAGCAAATCCCCCCACTTACTCCCTAATGCAAATCAAACATTGTCCACTGCCCACATCTCTCTCGTTCGTTAATCCTCGAGGAAGGAAGGGGTGAGGAGAGAATGAGAGGTGAGGTAGGTGTGGGAAAGGCCTTTGCCGTATGTGCTGACACCTCTCTCTTTTCATCAGTTGGCAGCACGTCCTCCTCGCCGGCTTTACTAGGAATCAGAGAGCCCCGCTCTGAGTACGACAGAACACAACCTTCTATGCAGTATTACAACAACCAGGGCGACGTCATTACACATAAAGACATATACACTGGTAAGGTACCAGCTGGGCGAACCTTTAACTGGAATACTTAAGCACTCCTCACATGAGGAGTTTATACACCATAACACGGACAGGTGCATTCGCAGGCTTGTTACTACTCAGTGCTGTTTTCCATTTTCATTCATTACATTAATTGCATGTGGAACAGAGCAGGTTTTTCATATGTCTCTGCTATTTTCTTTAAAATTGCACACATTACCAGAGTAAGAGAAGATCTGTTAATGTATTGGGAGGTGAGACGTGTTTGGAATTCTTATTTTTATTTAAAATCCTATTACGGAAAATTGTTTTATTACGCACATAATATATATATTATATTATTATATTATGTTATAAATAATGACATGCCATTGTATATTACAATTATATAATATTATTATATTATTAAGTTATACCAAGATTTAATCTTTTCCCTGATCTCCCTTTTCCTTCTTACTGACACAAGTCGCAAAACAACGGAGATGACAGTGAATAAAGAGAAGGAAATTCCTTGTTTTAAAGGTTATTAGTCTGCAAAACAAAAACCAGCAACGCAAAAAAGCCTCTTGGTTTCAATGTAACTACTGCTGAGGGACAAATGTGCCTGTACTGTGTTACTATATTATATTATTAGTAGATATTAAAATCTGCAGACGTGTTTGGGTGCTGCATCATTTCTGGGTAAAGCAGAAGCAAACAGGGCTTCCATACGAGAGAATAAAGACTGAAGTTTATGCCATAACCTCTTTTCTCACAGGTTCCAGCAAACCCTCACCGATTTACATCAGTTCCTACTCCTCACCAGCAAGAGAACAAAACAGGCGACTACAGGTGAGTGCAGAGTTTTATTTGGGAATGACCCTGCTAACAAGGCGCAGCGTGTGGTGCTGGGTGGAGCTCGAGGGCTCTGAGCACGCTGCCTAACGCTGGAGCGCTCGGCTACAGAGGGGGTCTATAGCGTGGTGTTTGTGACGGGGCATCGGTGTCCTTGAACCGACGAGTGCTCACGTGCTGCTGCTCCCTTTGGGGTTTCTTTATAGTCACATATTTTAGCGAGTTCTTCCTATGGTGGGACCTGAGAGCACTCCTCTGACTGGACTGTTGGGTTTTGGTAGGTACAGTCAGGTTCTGTACTTCCTCCTTAGCTCTAGAAGTACTGCTGTTGGGGAGTGACTGCAGGAGGAGACGTGCAGGCAGGCTGAGAGGGTTTTCTTCCATTTAACTTCATTTAAAAGTTAGGTACATTCCCTGGAGGTTTGAAACCCAGGTTACTGTCATCACGGGTGGAGCTGCACTTCTTAGGGAAAGGTTGTGTATCGTGTGTGTAAGTCTGAGAAACAAGTATTTTCTCTGCTGATTGTATTTTGAAAGCTTATTTGTCTATCATTTTGTCAACAGCATCAGCAGTTGTACTACAGTCAAGAAGATACCAACAGAAAAAACTACGATGCCTACAGACTATACTTGCAGTCCCCACACAGCTACGAAGACCCGTATTTCGATGACCGAGTTCACTTTCCTGCTACTTCAGATTACACCACACAGTATGGACTGAAATCCACCACAAATTACGTAGACTTTTATTCCACCAGACGATCTTCTTATAGAGCAGAACAGTACCCGGGTTCACCCGACTCCTGGGTGTAGCATCAAAGAGAAAAAACAACAGTCTGTTTCTCATCTTGCTTGAGAAGAAATGGAATGGCTCCTTTGTGTTCTGGTTATGAAATGGGAAAGTGGAATAAAAGAAGGAACAAGGAAGATTTTTTTTTTTTTTGAGTGAGGAATGATCAGGAAGAAAGACTGGAAGGGATGGGTTTGCTCTGTTTAGATGTTAGGTAGAATTACTTGTAGCTCCTGTAGTCTGGTGAGGGTGTGGGCGATGTGATGAAAGGTTTGAGAATTGAGTAAAATGAATTTGGAAAGAGTGTAGGTCAGAGCAAATCAAAGCTGATTTTTTTTTAATGTGAATAAAAGTCTTGTTCTGATAGTTTGTACAGCAAAAAATAAAATGGATGCCCTTGTTTTATTGCTATTACTAAATGTCAAGATTGTATGCTATTACGTCTTGTAAATTTATTTCGTTGGTGTAAATATGGAAATGCCACATTGGTTTAAAGTGCCATCCATTTGTAATGCAGTGTGTCATTTTAAAAGGAATTTGAAACGTCATGCACAAAAAAAATCCAAGAAAATGTTATAAATTTTAAAAGAAAAAAAAAAAAACTTTTAAAAAGGAATAGTGTAATTTTGAAGCACAAAGTCCAGTCCAGTATCTCCACACCTCTCCCATTCCCCGCCTACTTCATAAGAAACTTCACTGCCATTTTCTATGCACATGGAATAACAATAAATATGGAAGTCTCATCCATGGAAAGCTGCTCCCTGTTCATTTCTGATTTATTTTCTGTGTGTGATATTGGAAACAAATACCATGAATATGGTCTAAGTGCATGTTTTTAAGCAGGTTAAATGTATCAGAACATTTGGGCTGATTTCCCAGCTCTCTTCAGTGCATACATTGAGTTTGCCAGGCGGGCAGACCCAAGTGTGAGATCCTGCACTTCCCTCCCATTCATTACACTGGTATTTTTACTTTTTATATGGGCAATCCCAGATATCTCAGAACTCTATCCTGTTTTCTTCCCATCACTCCTCTACTCCTCCCCTTGCTCTACCCAAGAAAATGAAGATGATCTTGCTTTCATAGAAATTACAGCCACCATTTTGATGACATTCTGCTGGGATTTATTTACAATTAAAATCTTTTATTATTTTAAGTACCTAAATCACATACTTTCCTCATGCCATAGAGTCTGTTAATTTTATACTGTCTGTAATCATAATTATTGTTCCCCATCATCGCACTTGTGTTTCCAAACACCCCGATTGCATCAGTGACATGAGAGAAGGTAAGCAGAACTGCTCCGAGTTCAGACGATGAGGCAGATTCACTTTCCCTTTGCTGGCTGGGCTGCCTCAGCGCCCTGACTGTAAAACAGAGAAGAAACGCAGGGGTAAAGGCACAGCCAAAGCAGTGAGTTAGGTCCTGACTCTGACAGGCAGCCGTGCAGTTCCCCACTGTGTTGCCGAGGGCCAGTGCTGTGCAGATGGTGCCTTTTCTTTCCTAGACGAGTTTATTTTTTCTTCCGAGATAGAAAATAGTTTCCACTTACTTGACTTTGAATTTGTTTCTTGTAACAATAATGTCACCACTGATCTTCCATTGCTTCTGTAACCACCTTCAGAGTCCCGTGCCAGCTTTGGTACGCACTGATGCAGGGGGATGGTGATCTGGTGTGCCCATAACCTGCTAAAGGTGGTGAGCGCTCCGAGCCAAATACACCTGCTTGGCCTGTCATTGTCCCGGGAAGATGTAAATGAGCTTCAGCTAACAAAACAACAGGCTGAAAGGGTCGTAGTCTTATTTGCTGCTTTGAATCTGCTACCAACTCTCCAAAAAGGAGGTAGTCATTTCAACAGAACAGCTCTGTGATGGAATTAGTTCTGCTTCTCATCGGAGGCAGTTTCATCAAGATCAAAACCAGCAAGATTCGGGACAGCACCCCCAGTTTGGATCTTTCATGCTGTAGAATATATATATATAGACCATGACATTAGTTTTCTTTTGTTTTATTGGTCTCATTTATTTATGTATTTTTACACGTTATGCCTTGGTGCTATACTGATTAAAATGGTCTGTACAGTGTATTTGTTGGTTAATTTCCCTTTACATGTAGTTTCAGACTGAATGTGTGGAAGCGGGGAAGAAACGGCACAACTTCATTCTGTCCACTTTCATAGTGCAGTCTGGCTCTTGGGCCTGTTTAAAAAAGCCAAGAGCATACATTTAAACTCAATGCTTTTGAAATGTATTCACAATTTTGTGTTCCAAGTGATACTCCACTGAGAAAGATAAAAATTGTGAACTTTTGAAAACGTGGATGTCCTTAGGAGAAGGTGATGCTAATTCGGGAGTTAAATAGTAATGGTGCCCTGGGAAATTCACTACTTTGTTTCCACCTTTCTAATAATTGCAAATATGGTGAAAGAAAGAGAAATTAAACTTCAAAAGCAACGAGTTAAATATGATTTGGATTGGAACAGATTGAGAAGGTGTATGGTGAGACTCAGCAGCAGGCGTGTATGTGTCCTTTTCTGTAACTCCCACGGAGGACAACGGAAGGCACCGCTGACCTCAGTGAACGCTTACACTCACTAAATGCAGAGAGCAATGGGAAACAAGTGCTGGAAGTCACACGTGTCCATGGTTGTCTGTCTTGTAAAAAGCCTAGATACAACCCTGCAACGACAACACGCTTCTCAAACACACACTAGGAATTCAGTAACCCCAAAGGCCCAAGGGGCAGTTTGGGAACTAAAGCTTTAGTCTCCTTGGAGGATTGTTAAATGTGTAGCTTCAGTAGTACGGAACTCAGCGGAGGCTGCGGACTGTATCCAAGAAGCTGGGTAAATACGTTGTTAATTGAGCTGCTCGTTATTCCTAGATGTGCTCACACTAGCAAATTTAAAGGCACTTCTATATATCCTAGATAGGACATAGACACCCTCAGACTGTAACAGGCATTTATACAGATGTTAGAAAACAACTAAAAAGTAGTATCGTGGACAAAAAGGTCAACACTTTTTATCCCTATTTCTATTGAAATGAGTCCTGCAGTACTTTCACACACAGGCTCTTTTTTTTCACTAGTTACTGAAGGTAAGTTGGGAAAAGGTGTGCCACATGAAAGCTTTACATGTCACAGCTAATAGCAGACTGAAATTTCTAGAGTGGACTTGTGTCAGCTCCCACAGGCTGGTCACTAGCACAGCGGACGTTCTGGATGGAGAGAGCCATCAGCGTGTTAACAGGAGGCCTTACGAAGAGCAATGAAACCTGCCAGTCACCAGCAGCATCACCCTAGGAAATGGGATGGCAGACGCTCATAGCTCCATCAGTGGAGCTACTAGGAAGAGGGTTAAGCCTATACAGAGCAGAAAACTAAGCATTTGCTCTTCCACTGTGAAGTCTGTTGCTGCGAATATTTTAAAATAGGCTCTTTCCCATAGCAGAAGGATTTAGTAATTCAAAGAATGATGACGATCTGCACTAGAACACTTTGCCAATGAGAATACTACAAATCTGCACAGTAAATCTTCAGTGACACGTTGGCTCATGCAAGCGAACAACCAAGACAACAGTTTCGCTTGCCTGTGGAACCTAGTGAGATTAAAAAAAAAAAAAAAGATGGAGGGTGAAGTTGAAAAAGAAAATTCAGGAACTGATCACATCTGTAGGCAAGATCTAGAGGGGGATGTGAGAACCAGAAAAGGTATCAGAACAGGAATACTTTATGGAGTTTTAAACAGAGACTGCAACAGCTTCTTCAGAGATACCACCATACATAACTGCCCGTTCCATTGTTGAACCAAGCTTTTGGTTCTCTTTATATGTTCAAAGCATTTCTTTCTGCTCAAACCGCATGAAAAGTTGATTCACCTCCCACGCGTTATTTGAAGATATGGGGAGTGCTACCACAGGGGGAGGGCAGGCTAGTTAGCGTGGACAGATGAACTTTCAGGTGCTGATCACAGCCCTGCTGAACACAGGCCAGGGGAAGTACGCAGTGAGGCAGTGTTCACCGGGAAGGTATGCTATTAAATTGCAAAAATAGGAAGTTCTTGCCTCTGTGGTTAGTCTAGGGAATAAAAGTGGTTATAAAAGAATGTAACGGGTGTGGCAGCGGCTGACAAGGAGCAAGGTCACACCAGCTGTCTGGGCCAGCTGCCTCCAGCAGTTCCTGCAAAGAGCACTGTCCTGCCACAGGAAGAATCAAAGTTCAACTTTTGGTTTTGTTTTGTCATGCTGATAGGGATTGGTAGTGCTGTAAAAGCAGAGCCAGCATTCCCTTCGGGAGACTGCAGCAGCAGCATTTGCACAGCCAGCCAAAGGGCTGGACCAGCTTGTCGGGGTCAGCTGTTCACTGACCTCGGCCGTGAAGCTGACCAGTCTGGGTCCTGGAGCAGGCCAATAGTCTCAGGTACCATCTCTCCTTACTACTTCAGGGCACCCTAAATATTAGTCAGTATCTTCACACATACCACTTTTTAATACTAAATATCACTCTGTAGTCTGTTCTACTTTAGATGAATTACGTGTAAAAGCCTAACACAAGCAGCAGGGCATTTAGTGTGGTCATTTCCAGCTAGTTCTTACAGTCATAGGGGGGTTCATTTTTCTTGACTAGGAAGAGAGTGACATGCATCATCTACCTGTCCATCGGCGCAAAGTAATCACACACTATGAGAAGAGACTGATCTCCCTCAGGAGTAAATACAACAGACCTCCAGTTCATGACAAAAGGCTTACAATCAAGTCACTGCATTGTAGCACAGTTCATTTGACTATGTCCTATAATTATTCAAATAGTTGAGTAAATCCAGGATCTGCCAGTGCCTCCCCAGAATGGCCAGAGAGATACAGGAAACTGAGATCATCCTATCACATGAAATGCTGAATTACTGCTGCTGACAGTCTCCCCTCTGCCCCAAAATCAATCCTTATATATGAGTGCTTAATAAGGGAACAAAATACCACGTTCCTGCAGTTTGGCTGTAAATTCTCCAGCACTCCTATTGATGCAGATCCTGTTTAAAGCTGTCACTCACCCAGAGAGCTTACTATGTTGTTTTAGAAGAGGATTTATCTGATTTCAAATATTGCATAAAATTATAAACCCATACAATGAAACAGGGGCAAGGCCATTAATCAATTGTCAAAAAGGCATTTAGATTGAACTTGTCTAGCTTGCTGGTACTGTTAAACATTCAAACACTGGAAACAAAAAAAATCTTTTAAATTTTATAGGTATGTTAACCCCTGCTCACGCCTGACATACTACGGGCTACAAACGAAATTCTGTTACATGACTGTATTCTGTTACATGACTGTTACATGACTGTAACTCTGCAACATCCATCCCAAGCAATAGGACAAGAGGAAATGGCCTCAAGTTGTGCCAGGGGAGGTTTAGATTGGAGATCAGGAAAAAATTCTTCACCAAAGGGTTGTCAAGCACTGGCACAGGCTGCCCAGGGCAGTGGTGGAGTCCCCATCCCTGGGGGTATTTAAAAGCCGTGTAGATGTGGTGCTGAGGGACATGGGTTAGTGGTGGCCTTGGCAGTGCTGGGTTAACAGTTGGACTCGATGACCTTAAAGGTCCTTTCCAACTAAACCGATTCTATGGTTTTAAAATACTGTGCTAGATATGGTGGCAGTCAACAAGTAAGACCATAAACCTGTTTGGTCCAACAGCATAGAAGGTGTTGTGCAAGTAGGACTATCCTGCTGTAGTGCTAGAGGGACACACTGTCTGGCTGTAAGTCATAGGGACACAGGGACAAACTGCCCCTACAGTACTACAGCTGCTCTCCTGCTATGGGGGCAAACACACCAGGATGAAGATGTCTCTTCAAACAGCATGAAACAGTCCTAGTGATGCACAGGGGTGTAAGTTGTGTAGTCGACAAAGCCTGTGTGTTGATAGGAGATATGAAGGGCTGGGAAAACTCATTTCAGCTTGCCAGCTCTGCTGGTCCTACAGAGGCTAAAATCCTCTGCTTCGTGACCACCATCTAGTGGCAGTTTATCTATATAGTTACATTTAGGAGAATATGAAATACTTTTGTTTCCCTGTCGAAACAGTACAGATAAATCCCTTCCTGCACTTTCCAAGCAGCATGTAAACAAGACCACAAGGAGGACACGCTTCCCCAAGACAGTCTGCAACACGTATTTATTTATATAGCGTAATATGTATTACTGCCCCGTACGTGCTGATCCTATTCTGTAGTCTGACGGGGGAAAGGGAGGAATCCGTGTGTCTGTTGCCTCCTCGTTTTCTTCTGAGTGACTGGCACCTCACAAGACAGGAGGACTAACCCACTGCACAACACTGCCTTTGAAAAAGCTAACTGGGTAGCAACTAGAGGGGAGACTTGCACTTCACTTATCCTCAACCTTGATCTGTACACTCAACCAGGGAAAGACTGTAATCTAGCTCGCAAGATGGATCTCCTCATAACTACTGTAACAACACAAACAGAAGAAAAATGGGTATATTAAAATTAATTCTGATTATTGAATTTTAGCACCTTTGTATAATTTTTATGACATTTTGCAAAGACTGTCAATTATAATATTTTCCTCTCGTTTAACTTCCATTTTTACTCCTCAATGTAAACAGAGCAATTACATTTTCAGTCGGTACTACTACAGTGTTATCCCCACCCTGCTATACATAATGACCAGCCAAACAAGAGCAGGGGCAAGGCACAATCCTTGCCCTTCATTTTCCAGCTTACTGATATGCTTCCAAGGGTGTCCTGGTTTCATGGGGATAAAATTTACAGAATCCCTTTTCTGTGCCACGCTGTCTCAGTGTGTGCCCAGCTGTGGCTGGTGATGAGGCCATGAGCAGTCAAACCCAGGGCAGCTGCCCCAGGCTGCCCACAGGTGGGTTCTGGATCATTAACACCAAGTTCCCTACAAAAGGCAAAGCCTGGGGGCAGGGGGGCTCTTTGCTCTGCTCAGCGGTTACTACCCCTGGAGGGACTTGCCACCACTCTGTGAGCTAAGTACAATGTTGTGTCTTTTATATTATTGTTGATGTTGGTTCTTTTATTTTATTAAATCTGTTTAAATTTCAGCCCACAAGTTTCCCTCCTTCTCCCAATTCCCTTTCTCACTTGGGGAGGGGTCTTGGGTGACAGAACAACTGGTTGGTGTTTAGCCCTGGGTGGGGGCTGAATGGAGACAAAGGAGCATCCCATAATCGCTGTTGTTTCAGAAAGCTGCTATTCCAGTGGCAATTACTAGAGAATTTGAATCAGTTTCTATCACGAAAAAGGACAGTTTCTTGTTCACAGCCGGGTCCAGTATGAAGTTATTTATGGTAAAGGATCCCCACTCGGTTACTGGTAGCACGTGCCCTCCAGTGTCTAGGCACTCTAGTGCAAACAGCTGCTTTTGGGTACTGGTTCAGAAAAACAGATATGGTAACAAGTAACTTTCACTTGGCTGGCTCCAAGGAGTTCAGTATCACATGACATGCAAAACCTGCAAGATACTAAAAAATATTTTGCTTTCCTTTGCTCCCCACCATTAAGCTGTTTTCTGAGGGTGAGGGTCCAAAGCCATGATCAACAGCAACAAAACACAGAGAATTCTCATGTTTAACCTTTGAGGAAACAAGTGCTGCTGTTACTACATGACAGAAATAGTGAAACCTGTGTAAGGGCTTCCATACAGCTCAGTATGTTGCAATTGAATTCTTTAGAATTGATTTGCTTATTCCACTACCCAGTAATATTTTTTTTAACAAGGACACGAAGGTGGATAAAACACATCATGACAAAGGCATATCTTGGAAAATTGACTCAATTGAAAAATGTATTGCCTATTTGTAACTGAGCTAAGAAAACAGCAATAGTATTTCACCATTCAATTATCAGACATAAAAACAGTATCAGTTTGTATCACTAGCCACAAATTAGTAATTCTGACTTTTGAAAACGAGCAATACTGGAGATAAGGTGGATAAGGGAAAATACTGCAGTCCTAAGCAATAGATTTAACAACAGAGACATGAATTAAAACATGATACATGAGGAAGATACTCTACATGCCTGTGTCTGAAGTGCTTGGTTTAGATGTGGACTATGCCCACTGTATAATTATGCTAATAGCTGTTGGCTAGAGTAGATCAAGTACTCAGTCTGTTTGGAAACATGTTGATCCTTGATTCTGCCAAGTCTGTTCAAACTTTGCAATCAGGTAGTAACTTGCCTGTAGAATGTGGAATTGTCATGCAAGGTGAAAGAGTGACAGAGCACTGCGAGCACTGCTCAAAACAATTTCCTATGACTGTTGTCTCTTTATCAGAGCTAACTTGCTGGGTCTGCTCTCAGGCTTTCCCACCTCTGCCTCCATTATGAAAAAAAAACACATTCTAAAAATACACAGAACCATTACCATATAAATTCCATTCCTAATTCAGTCATTCACAGACCACAACCATTAAAAGAAACTACCCCCAGCATTAGATGAACATCTCCAAAGTCTGCTATTTATGTGATAAGGACTTCAATGGAAATAGTAATGAGAATGGCAGGAAAAGGAAGAGATTTCAACTGCACTATCCCATGGTCACAGAAGAATGATGCTCTCGCTCATTCCTCCCAGACAAACCAGTCTAATAATTTCTAACAGAAAAAAAAAAAACAACTAAATAAAGCATTAAATCAGCTTTACAAATCTATGCTGATGTTGTGGTATTTTAATAGTGCCAAAGGCTACCTGTCAAGAACAAGGCACTCTCATAAGTACTATGCAGATATGATTTCCAACAGCTTCTGGCTTAAATATATAACAAGTGATGGGGTACTGAAGAAAAGAGAAAGGGGGTGGAAGAAAAACAAAAAAGAAATAGTGAATTATATTTAGTATCATAAGAAATCCACAACATCAACTTACTCTTTCTTGTTTAAACCAAGTTCCCATGATTTTCACAAGAATTTCTGGAACAGATGTACAATGGCACTAAGCTTTATTATTAATGCTTTAGACAGCACACCAAATCTGTATTACATGACTGCCTTATGTTCCTAACATGACAAGTTATGAACCACCACCTCTCCAATCTGTATGGTAAAGCACAGTTTCTTTTATGTTCCATATATTTCAGGATTCACACTCATTATCCAGTTGCACAATGTGGTTTTCATTTTTGCACTTACATTTCCAAACTATGGGACTAATTTAGCATGGGTCAATGGCTTGGTTTGCCAGTATGGCTTTAGCATTAAAAGCACAGACTCTTACTAGATGACCTGAAGTCTGGATTTTAAAGGCAGTGAAGGAGTTGTCTTTTAGACAACTCTCTGGAAATCCAAGCTTAAACATCCAAACCAACAGATACAAATCTAAACCTGTTCAGAATTGCCTTCTTTCAATCAGTTTTACGGAGGTTGTGGAAGATATTGCAGGAAGCGTGGATGAGAACTGCCATGGCATTTGTGCCTCAGTAAGAATATTGTTTTCGTTTTAACTAAAGCCAGGAGGACGAGGTTTTGATACTGAAATATGCTTGTAGGCAATGGGTACCGATGGTGCCCTGGTTTTGCAGGGATAAAATTTATAGAATCCCTTTTCTGTGCCATGCTGTTTCAGTGTGTGCCCAGCTGTGGCTGGTGATCAAGGCCATGAGCAGTTAAACCCAGGGCAGCTGCCCCAGGCTGCCCACAGGTGGGTTCTGGATCATTAACCTCAGGGGCACTATAAATGGGAAAGCTTGTGGGCATGGAGGCTCTTTGCTCTGCTCTCTTCTCCTCTCCCTCTTTTTTCCTTCTCTTCTCAATGGTTGTGATCTCTGGAGGAACTTGCCACCACTGTGTGGCCTGAGTATAACTCTGTGTCTTTTGTATTAGCATTGATACTGTTTTTCTTATTTTATTAAATCTTTAATTTTCAACCCATGAGTCTCCCTCCTTTTCACAATTCCCCTTCTCAGCTGGGGAGGGGTCTTGGGTGACAGAACAACTGGTTATGGTTTAGCCCTGGGTGTGGGCTAATCGTAGACAGATGGTTACCTCGCTAACACAGCTAGTACTTTAAGCAGAAATCTGAAGCAAATATATATATAATTATTAGTTGTCACAGTATCAAAAGAATCCCAACAGTTCAACTGCCAAGCTCCAAGTTTGTATTGAAGGAACTGAGGGAACAGAGTAATGGAGAAGAGTTTGACGCTGAACCCGCATGCAGGAGCTGCAGCAAGGTAAGCAGGCTCACACGGGTCTTCCAGGTTCTTCTGCTCTCCGTGCTTTATTTATCAGCAGTATCTCCAAGATACCTCATTTTCCTGTGTGAATTCTAGGTCCACTCCCAAAAAAGTGATGTAGGCTGTGTCAGCACATTGAAATAACAGCTTTACAAAAAGCATCCACTGGTGAGGGTTATGTCTGAGCTGAGTATATAAGGTCTAGTGGGGCCTTACATTTTACGTGAAAGCACCATGGATGGGAATCACCACCACAACTTCCCAAAATATGTCAGTAATGAAATATGTGAGTTCGTAGCTCTTTTACAATGTCTGCCTGGGAACTACGCTGCTGCTGGGAGAAGGAAGGATATAAGGATTTGGTAGGTTTGGTATTGCACGCTTCAACTTCTAGGACTGAAACCTGTGGACAATATCTAACGGTGACTAGCATGCAAAGAGAAAAAAGAAATTTCTGATACCTAACCAGTGTAAAGAGACACTGACTTTGGTTCATTTGTCATTGCTATTAGCAAATGCAGAGACAATAAATGCTGTATTATCTTAAGGAAAAGCTCCCGAATCGTTCATCTCTGATACGAGGAGGGTACCATACCCAAGTTCATGTAAATAAACTGAAAAATCAATATTTCTCTGCTGATGCAGGGTAGTACTCACATGAAAACCCCTTACTACTGAACAAACACTTCAGAAAAAGTTTCTTTTGTTATTTCTCCTTCAGATTGTTCTATCTGAAAGATTTTTTTCCCAATCCAAATTGTCATCATCCATTTCAAGCTTAAATACTTACTGGCAGAGACACGCAGGACTATTGACTTTAGTATTTGCAAAGTAAGTTGCTTTTCTAGGGAGGAAATTGCTGCATTTCAAAGCTATTTCCTGCTTCATGCATACAGAACTGAAATATCAGATAGATCTGGTTTAGACTGGATGTCCTTTAACTTTTTCTGCTCTAAAAATCCAGCCAACAGTAGTCATGCATAAGGTAGCTGTCGTGCTTTAAATCCCTACTGGTTTCTTATTCCATGCTCTGTTCTGCTTTTTCTGCTTCATTTCCCCCTTCTTCTGACCCCACTTAATTACACCCTATTTTTACATTCTCTCTCTCCCCTTTTGTTTTTAATTGTTGAGATCCAAGACAATCCCAAATCATGAGACTAACAATTTTTTCTTCTTTCATGTTTTGCTCTCAGAATCTCTAAAAGAGCTCATTTGTGTGATTAAATGCTTCGGCACAGCAAAGCAGAACATGTTTACAGCACTCTAGAAAAATCTCTTTGGCATTATGTGATATGGTTTCAGCAACTGCTTGTGGATAAAATTAACAGTCTCATCACAATATATGCAGATTTTGCTCCCCAACTCAGGCAGGGGTTATTCTTGCATGAGTACTGTGAGCAATGCTTTCGTAGCTGTCTTTTTAAGCCACCAAGTACTGCAACACAATAAAAGAGCAAGTGCTGGCAGCACTCTAATACTGCTGCCTGTTCTCCCTCCCCAGCACATGCATACATAGGCACACAAATGCATGTGCACACACACACCTTTTTTGGCTTGTCTGGTGAGGGACAGGGTAAGAATGGAGTAGGAACTACCTTCTACTCCACAAGCCCCACTACCTTACATAATGCCTAGGGACACAAGATAACCATTATCTTAAGACAAAAGTTTATAAACACTGACAGATTCAGGAAAATGCCAACATCTGTGATGAACATTTCTTCATCACAACATGGTTTACAACATAGATGGTAAACATTAAAAGATAATTCCTTAATGGAATTTTTCATTTTAAATAATGAAAATAAAACTGTGAAGAAGTTTGTCAAATAAATAATTCCAGATTAGCTGTAGCTACTTCCAGTTCTCATATTTCATTGTAAGATTATTATAATCAGGCATTTATCTTGGGTGATGTTATTCCTACACAGGACATGTATTTTGGACAATGCTGTTTCCAAACAGGATGAAACAGGATTAACTACCAGAACTCTGGGATGATAAGTGTCACAGACAGGATTCAGAAAATCTCACTGAGTAATAGTTCACAGTGGAGTTATTTTAGAATTAGGTATTAATCACACAAAAGCTTCATATGTAGTAAGAAAAAACATTAACGAACACTCCCTTCGAAACCAGGTGCTTTGTTGTTTCCAGCAAGTACTTCTCCAGCTTTTGCAGGGTATTCCAGTAGCCATCCTACCTTGATAGCCATCTGAGGCAATACAAACTGTTTAAGAAAACGTGCTGGCTGTTTAGATGTCTTCCTCGTCAGTGACAGCATTTAAACAGAACGTACCACATTTCATTAACACTCTGTCACTAAGTCGTTGGTTTCTTATTTAAGAAGGAAAATAATGACAATGAACTATATATGGGAAATTATGTAAAATTACACATGAAAAATCTGCTTGTGCCATCCAGTGCTGGAAAATGTTTAACTGAAGCCTACTACAACTAATTATACATATTTAATATATTAAGCAACAAAGAAAAATAATGGATGTTCCCAGTTCCCTGCAGTTTTGAATGTCATTTTCATTGGTATAAAATTTTATCACTGATGTTACCACTTTGAAAATGTATCTATTTAACACAAATGTCACAGTCACTTTAGGGACATCCTGTATTAATTAAGGGTGAAATTATGGTGATACTGAAGGCAAAGAGACTTCACTGTGGCCAGACTTAATTTCATACCACACTTTTAAAAGAACAAATGAAATTCAGGCTAGACTTTCTCAATGACAGCATTGGATCTTTTGGATGCAGTGACAAAATACTTGTAACTTAAGCATTATGACGGTGGGTATTTTTGATAAATTCTGTGACACTTTTATACAGATGAAGTAGTAGAACTCCTTATTACTACGTACTAGATAATTTAGAAGGGTTTGTTAAAGGCTGTGTCGTTGTATTTTTGCAGTGTGACAGTAAGTTATAACAGGCCTGGAAACAAAGGAGTTTTTTGAACCTTTTTTTGATATGTCTATAACTCACAACAGAGCAAGTATCTGTGTCTAGCAGCCAATGGTCTTCCAGGCTTGATGTCAGAGTACAAGTAACTCACTGGTATGCTGCACGTGTACTTTGGACACTATGCATCCAACGTATTCAAAGTATTGTGAAACTGTCTATGATTTTAATGGATTCTTTCTCATATATTAAGAGCTTGTATCACCATGCCCTCTTTGTATTGTTGCCAACATACTCTTACTTTAAGCACGCAGGGCAATAAGGAATACTCGAGTAGGTTCTGCACGCTGAAATGCAGGGGGTTGCTTAAATCACCCAAAGATTACAGTCTTTGCTGCTTTGGCACTGAAGCCTGATTTAGATAAGTCACATTTAGGCTTTCAAAAGCGAACCGTGGTGGTTCTCAGTTGAACAGGCTGCTTCTGATCTCACTGAGAGGCCAAATGCCAGTTTGGGACAACTCCTTATGCTGCATAGAGGCAGAATTCTGAACGCAGCTCTGCAGAGAGGCAGTCCCTGTTCTCCCACACCGCTGTAGCAGTGACTAACAGGACTGCAGCTGGGCGTTTCCAGCTTCCACAGCTTTACATTACCCTACAAACTGCTGGCAACAGTTCTGCCTAATCCCGGTACACCAACGCAACAGAAGAGAGTGGCTGAACAGACTTGCCCATGACTCTCATCTGGGCCGTTCCAGACAAGACTAATAAAATCATCTGGATAGAGGCTACACATGCATTTCTTAAATTCTAGCTTCTTTTTATGGAAACATGGCTAACACTTGTTTCTTCAAATCTTCAGCAGTGTTTTCTGTGCATTTTCCCATAGCACCTGCTGACACAGGAATGCATTTTACTTTGTCTCCACACTGTTTTCCACGTACTATTTCAGCCATTTTTACCACGGCAGAAAGAAAAAGCATTTCCACAATGGCACGTGCCTTTTTGTCTTTCGCTGTTACTGTGTGCTGGGTTTGGCTGGGACAGAGTTAACTTTCTTCATAGGAGCTGGTATGGGGCTATCTCAACTCATGAGTTTTCTCACTTTCACCTTTCTGAGTCTCTCCCCATCCCACCATGGGGGAGTAAGCAAGTGGCTGGCTGATGCTTAGTTGCCAGCCAGGGTTAAAACACGACAGTAAGAAACCTCAAAAGAGGCTTCTAAAGATTTACAATTAACTTCAGTGACATTATGTATGGGACTGAGTATCACATGACTCTAAAAAAAAGCACTGAAAAACTGTAGAGGTTTGTCTTCATTTTCTGGATGCTTCATTTTTAAATGTTTTGCTAATTGTGATGTCTTTATACTATCATTTGCTGTTATCTCAGGGCACAATACACAATTAAGGTGAGTTCATCGTTAATGATAGCAGATGTAAATCCGTATTTCAAGTAGTCTTGATAACTTCAAAATTTTTTGGCTGATTTCTCCTCTGATCTGATTAGACCATCATTGTTTTTACCTTGTAATGTGGCTGACAAGCGTGTACTAGGAGCAGGTGAAGTGTAAGGTCTGCTATTTTCTTGTTGTTTGCTTGCACTCACATTATCTTCAACCTGTGGATTCTTTGCAGGAATTTCTTTAAGCCCCTTGTCCATTTTGTGAGCATTATTTTGATTAAAATTACATCATATAATCCATAAATCCACTCAACCAGGCACACACAAACAGGTACATCACAATCCACTGAAAGTGAACAAATAAATGAGGGCACCACTGTGAACACCCGCTCTGCCTCCAGGAGATGTTGGTACTGTACATGACACAGGCCCCTCTAACACACAGACCAAGCGAGGGCACCAGTGTCAAGCTGTATATTAAATATTAGTAAAGCATAATTTATTTTTTCTTTTTTAAGGTAATAAATGCAAGTTCTAAAATTTTCTTTATGCACACCAACGGATCAGTCTTGCACAATCCCTGGGCTGCGCACAGCTCATTTTGAAAACCGCTGCCCTAGACAACTGGGAAACAATGAACAGTCTGTTCCCAACTTGTTTCCAAGTTAACTGGGTGACCTGATTTTATAATAAATGAATTGGATCTTTCAAATGTCTTGTTTAAGTTCACTCTCCAAAGGATCTGGAAAACCTCTTGACAATGAAACTCTACTTTTTATAATGTTAATGTGGCTTCGCCCAGCAGCTTTGTTGCTGTCCTTTCTTGGAACTTACGTCCTTACTGTTCATGCTGTTTCCCTCCCATATTTATGACATGCTAGTTGAGTAACATGTAAGTTATTCTATCTTAGACTAAAATGCAATTTCAGTAAGGTATAGGCAGCGGGAACACAATAACTAGCTCTTCAAGATAAAGATCTTCTAATGTAAATTACATTAGTAATGCATTAGTAATAAAAGATGGCAAAATTGTAAAATAATGCAGAACTTAGGAGGTATGGTCAGGTATTTTTAATGTTCACCAGATTTTAGCAGGTTCTTAAGAAGAATGGAAGGGAGGATCACCTTGGTAACTGACAGAGAAAAGCAGGGCTTGTGTTAGTATGTAATTAACAGAAGACTTAAATTAGTCATGATGATATACCAAGGCTTTAAAATGGATAGTAAAAAAATCATTTGTTGTGTAAAATGTCAATGTTTGTGTTAAAGTCACAGGTGTGTTTTAAAAGAGGTGTGTGAATGTCAACATTTCACTTCTGTCTCAAGCAGATATTAATGATTAAAGAGGATAAGATTTACCTCACTAAATCAAGCTCTACAGTCTTTTGCTTGAAATAAAAAATCACCACATACTTCTTAAAAGCTCTATCTGTAGCCCTACTGCTAAAATACTTGTACAAAATTGTGGGGAACAGTGACTAAAAAAAGGTCTCCTATCATCTCTGTAAAGCTGCTGTATTGCACTGTGGCTTCCCCCAACTAATAAGGGTTAATTGTAGAGGTAAAGATTTCGTCAAATATTTGTGCATCTCCTGATCAGTGGAACAAAAAGCCTTCAAGGCTTCTCTAGAGAGCAAAAATGTGTAATTTAGAGGCTTTTTACCCAGACATTGGTCATAGAAACCTAGTAGACAAATGGAGTTACATATATTCACACAACAGTATGGAGGTTGTTTGTAACTGTTACATCAGACATCAGTCTTAACATGTGTACCACAGATCCATAGTTGAACTTCATATCATCGACAGTTAAAACCAAGTTCTGCTGCAGTACCACTTAAAAACTCCCAAGAGAAACAAATGACTAGTGTTTGTCCCAGAAAAGAATGCTCTCTCCAGCCAGGGTACAAAGTCATATCCAACTTCACGCTAACTTCATTATTTTCATCAGAAGGAGTTAGGAGGCACAGCAAAATAGCATTGCAGAACATGTACATATGAAATATATATTACCACTAAGACAGAAAAAAATGAGGTGCTGTAATATGATACCTGCTACTATAAATGAAATTTTGCTTCTGTACCACTTAAGTCAGCGTTATCTTCATTGATTAAAGTAGACTTTTCCTTGACCTACGGGTGTATCAGAGGATGTTTCCAAGGAGTACGCAGCCAGTCAGTGACTGGCTCTGGTTCTGAGGCGACATGAACTCCCAACGAGATGTCCTGTAGCACGGAGATTCTCTGCTGTCTGCCACGGTGTGAGCTCCTGCTAGAGCCTTTCCCTCGACTGAGGTACTAGCAGCTGAGGTACTCGTCTACCCAGAAATTGATTATCACTAAATTTAGAGCACAGAACTGTATCTGCAGTCTCCAGGCCTCTGTCAAAGGTGGCCAAGAGCACCTGAGGGGTTCAAAGGTTCTCAGTCACAGGAAGGAATATATCAAAACACACGAGCTAAATGCATAAGCTTGGATTATGTAGGAAAACCAGCTAAAAAATTTAACAAAACAACAAATCAACAAAAGCAGTGATAAAATTCTAAAAACAATTAAAAAATTGAGACACATACAAGTGAGAAAAGTGCTAAGCGAAATCCCACAGAAAGTAAAATAGGCTGAAGGAAACTTGGAGTCTACAGCAGTAGTTTAAAAAGCCTATGATGAACAACCGTGACAAAACAAAGGAATAAAGACAGGGCGACCTGGATGAGGGTCACTGAGGTGCTGGAGGCT